>NC_084841.1:57443664-57753664 GCF_033115175.1 Lepus europaeus
GGTCTTTCTTTTTGGTGATAGTCTGCTAGATCTTAGATTTAGGTAAGCCTTGGAGATTTTTTTCTCATCTTGAAGTTATTACTGGATAACACTTTCTGATAGTGGCTGAAATAGTTCTGCACTATTACTGAGTATTCAAAGATGAGTAAGGCACAGTTCCTGTCGATGCTCAACTCACAGTATAGAGGAGCCGGCAGAGATATGCAGATTGCTGAGGTTCAGTCTGGCAAGGGCCCTGACTCTTAGCTGTGTGTGGCAAGGCTACTCTGTTACTCTTGTCTAAGCAGGAGGAGGTCTGGGTGGGTTGGGGAAAGCTGCAGGCGACTGGAGGTGGCACTTGAAGGCTCAGTGGACGACATTCACCAGGTAGTGGAGAAGGCGAGGCGACCTGGGTGGTGGGAGGTACACACACCCACAGACACAGGGGCTTTACCATGTGCGTCAAGGCCCCAGAACGTAGGGAAGGGGCATGGACTTTCATCTCAGAGCCTGCTGGGCTGCAGTTGCGCTCCGTCGCTTGCTCAGGGGCTGTGGGCCAGCTCTTAGTGACCTTGAGCTCCGATTTCCCATCCACAGGCAAGGGAAAGTTTTCCCTAGGCTTGCTGGAGAGTGGAATGAGAAAACTCTTGAGCTCTGTAGGTGAGAGGGTGTAGGTGTGGTCTGGGAGGTGAGCTCGTTAGGACAGCTCTTTCATCTCTCTGATGGACCCATCTCACCACTGATTCTGTGTGTGTGTTGCAGGTTAAAGCAGCGACTGGAGAAGAGGTGTCTGCGGAGGATCTTGGAGGAGCTGATCTTCATTGCAGGTGCAGTGGGAGCTAGGTGTTTCTTTTCAGGACTGACTGTTGCTTTGTTTAAAAGCGGTTTTACAGACCCCACCCCCAACCCCCATGCTCTGTGCTGAACGTGCCAGACCAGACCACAGCTTATCAAAGCCAGTTACTGGAGAGAAAGATCTCTTATTTATTTTTAAACACCGTGTGGCAACTATTATATACCAGGCAGTATAGGCAGTGTTTTATTTTAGAGGTGGAACTGAGAGACTTGTGGATGGGTTTCGTATAAGGGCTACAGCCAAAGTCAGTGGCTGAGATGATGTGAAGTGCATTCGTTTCCTGCAATTAGCACAGCTGGAGGAGGAGCAGATCTGGAGCTGAGGCAGATGGCCAGGCTTTGCTTTGGGAACTGATAAGTTAGAGATGCTGTGAGATGTCCTGGTAGAGACTGCTGAGCAGGCAGTGGCTGTCAGAGTCGGGAGTCCAGATCAGGGTTAGAGGTCTTTATTTGGGAGTCATCTACAGAGATGGAGTTTGAAACCATGAGACGAGGTGAGCTCACCTTAGTGTGAATGCAAATAGAGAAGGGCTCAGGACCGTGCCCTAGGAACCCAGACACAAATGGCAAGTCCGTCCTTTCATTGGGTTCAGAGGCCGTGCCGGTGTAATAAACCTCACCCTGCTCTGCCCCATGGCAAGCTCAGGAGGCAGTGGTTGTGAGAAGAGTCTAGGAGGTCCTGTCAAAAAACGGGTGTGCCATTTGATGGTGTTTACGGGACCTTTGCCACAGGATCTCAGTCATTCCTTTCACATTGAACGCTTCTTATGGATAGATTGATTGTACTAAGTATTATGTCATAGAGAAACATTTCAGGCCTAGCTTCTGCCCTCACATTTTATAATATAATTAAGCAGGTAAGAGAAAGAAATGAATGAACTAAAAAAAAAATGGCATGATGCACTCTTCCAATTTTAACTAAAGGTGGAACGATGAAGGTGCTGATGAGGAGTTCGGAGCAGAGCTTAGCAGAGATTGAATTCTGCCTGCGTGTGAACAGAACCCTGGAATTTCAGTGAACACAGGCGTAGCGTTACTGTCTGTTGGGCCATTGACCAACTGTCACAGGTAGACAGGAACGTGACTGCTGGCTGGGTGGATGTTTTGACCCAGAGGAAAGGAGGCTGCAGGTAGAAAGGTGTTAGGTGGATGGTCCGGAGCAGACTTCTGTTGTTTGTGGGTACCTACTCAAGGGAAGGGGTTGAAGGTAGTTTTGGAAGGGCATTAATTTTTTTTTTTTTCCAAAGAAGCCTTTTATTTAATGAGTACAAATTTCATAAGTACAACTTTGGGAATATAGTGATTCTTCCCCCCATAACCGCCCTCCCACCCCCACTTCCAGAAGGGCAATTTTTATGAAATGTTGACTGCCTGTAAAGTGTTAAGCTGTAGGCAGTGGATCAGACTAGAGATGTAGATTCTGGAAGTCATCTTCTGTTAGCCTCACTGTTATCCTTGTGACTTGGACAAACTGCTTCTCCTCCCTGGGTCCCGGTTCCTCAAGTGAAATGAAGATGTGGAGAGCATCGGCCTCCTAGCACACCGTCTCACGTGTGCCAAGCTCTCTGTGCAGAACTACCTGCTTAAAACCGTGGGGACGTGATGACGTCTTGACAACTTTTTTTTTTTAAACAGTGTTGTAAAATTTAGTTGTCGTGAATTGCTCTGCTTTCTGTTTGTTATTATGAATTCATTTTTGTACCTGTCTGATGGGTCATGGTTCAGGGCTCCTCTGACACAGACTTACATCTACGTGTCTTATCAAAGGTTTCCTTTTCTGCGGTTTTGGTAATAGTAGATAGCTTTTTTACAAGATAGCGTTTTCTTTTCTTTCTTTTTTTTTTAAGATTTATTTATTTTACTTGAAAGTCACGGTTACACACATAGAGAAGGAGAGGCAGAGAGAGAGAGAGAGAGAGAGAGAGAGAGGCCTTCCAACTGCTGGTTCACTCCCCAGTTGGCTGCAACAGCTGGAGCTGTGCTGATCCAAAGTCAGGAGCCAGGAGCTTCTTCCAAGTCTCCCACATGGGTACAGGGACCCAAGGACTTGGGCCATCTTCTGCTTTCCCAGGCCACAGCAGAGAGCGGGATCAGAAGTGGAGTAGCCGGGTCTCTAACTGGCACCCATATGGGATGCCGGCGCTGCAGGTGGTGGCTTCACCCACTATGCCACAGCGCTGGCCCCACGAAAGCATTTTCTGTCCTGACTGGTTTAGAAGCAGCTTCTTTATGCTTCTGTTTCTTATTGCATCACAGTGTGGGCTGAAGTCAGTGGTGTGCCTCGTATTTGGTGTGAAGGAATAAAGGGTGTGGCCGATTGGGAAATGCCTGAAAGAAACTGAAGGGTCTACCATTTGTGAGGCATTGGAGGACCATGGAGGGGAGGAAGCGTGGCCCCTGCTCTTGTTGAGGGACACCCGCTGCGGAGGGGAGTGGCAGGCAAGCACTGGAGAAGTGGCTCTAAGAAATGTTTCCCAGGGGGTTGGATTGTTCCCTATATCAGATGTAGAAATTAGATTTCAGCAATTTAGTGCTTACTCATAAAATAATCCAAAATTCTGCTTATTTCAGATATATATTTTTGCCTGACCTTTCAGAGTTTTAAAAATACTTTTTTAGGAAGTCACAGGACATCTACATGTGAAATAGCAAGTCATCTAATTGGAACAGAACTGGTGACCAGAGCAAGCCCATGTTTCAGTTACTGCACTTGAAATTCAACGGGAACTTCCATGGCCCTTATCGTAGAACCATTTTATCAGTTTCCAGTTTTACACGTAATCTGAGGGACACTGGGTCCTTGTTCCTTATGACCTGCAGTGGAGTGACTTTGTAAAGAGGGAGTCAGCAGTCTCTTTAGAAATAGAGCCCACGGTTTGTGGTATCCCTGGACGCCAGGTGGGTGCGAGCACTTGGTGCTGGCATCAGTACCTCGTGAAAAGGCACTGCCTGTGGTGGGCTTCCTCACCTTTAGTTCTGTTCAAGGTGCATGGGGTGGGCACTTATTGGATGCTCTTGGCAGCAAGGGCACGGTTGGAAACTGGAAGATGTGGTTCTTATGCAGCTGCCAGGGGCTCTTAGGTGTACCTCAGTTTCTCCTGTTTGTGAAACAAGACAGCACTGTTTTCTCACAGATGGGATGGGCATCAGATAAGATGGCGTTCATGAAGGTGTTTTGGACGTAAACAAGCTGTGATCCTCAGATGAGAGAACATATTGGGGGTCTAAGATCTGTGACTCTTGCCCCGCTCTGATTATATCAGTGTGGTTTACCCTGTAGAATGTCTGGAGTCACTGACCACTATGCCTGGGATGACCAGCACGCTCTCCACTTAACCAGGAAGGTTGTGAGGAACCTCAATTACCAGAAGAAATTAGAAGTGAGTAGGAGATGTGCTTCTGCCTCTTATCTTCCTGGGAAGCATTTTGACGATGTCACTCTGAAATCATGCCTTTAGACAGGTTAATACAATTGTTCTGGCTGCCCACAGGTGACCATCGAGCCTTCTGAAGAGCCTCTGTTTCCTGCCGATGAACTCTATGGAATAGTCGGTGCTAACCTCAAGAGGAGCTTTGATGTCCGAGAGGTTTGTAAAAGCGCACCCATGAGCTGTAAGCCATGCTGTCAGCCTGTGTGTGCCTGTTTTCAAGCTAAAGTTTGTCGTGGTATACTCATATCTAGATCTCAGAGAGTAGCGAGGTGTATGGGAAAGACACTTATCCATAGCGTAGGTATTGTAAGGACAGTAATTACTAAAAGAGGGGAAAACACTCTAGGATTGGAAAGTTTTTTGTTGTACAGCCACAAAGCTTGGATTGTCGATAAATAGGATTCCATATTCCTGTGGACATGAGTAAGGATGTAGCGCAACTTCATGATTTTCAGCTATTTCTCTCCAGTGTTCTTATTTCGGGAAGTGGATGAAATGTCAGGAAGTTGTTGGGGGAAAAAATACCCTTTTAGATCAGTGTGACATTAGCGAAGGGTAGACTTGATTATAGTTGAAGATGTTGCTATGGTTACCGATTGCTGAGATAGTCTTCTGTAATCTAGATTGACAATTTTCAGTGTTTGCACAATGCATGTAGTGTTTTATTTCTAAATTAGGAAATTATCTTCATTGCAGATTTGTGTTAGAAGCTTTATCATTTTACTAGTTGTGAAAAATATTAAAAAATACAAAAAATAGAGTTGCTTGTCATTTTACTGTCTAATGAAAGCAGCTAATGTTTTGATGTTTTGACATAATGTACATATATATATATTTATGCAGTTGAGATAGGGTATATGTAAATTTTTATAGTTTACTTTTTTCCAGCTTTAACACTTTCCCATGTCTTTAAAAGTTCTTCATGAAACATTTTCTGTGGTTGGGTCCTAACTGCTACAGTAGTACCTGAAGCTCTTGGTCAGTATCTTTTTGAATGAACTGATGAATGGAATATTTCAATGTATAGATGTGTGCAGTTATTTATTTAGACAATACTCTGTTACTGTTAGAGGGCCTTAAATCCCAAATTTTATAGAACATCAGCTGGTGTTTCACTTTAGCTGGGTGGCTTAGTTTAACTGTAAGTTTGAGAATTAGGTTCTTAGTTTGACTTTCAGTTATTTGCTGGCATAGAGAAAGAAAGGGTACTTACAATCTTAGGTGCTTGAAAGATGATTTTTTGCAAACAGCCAAGAATTTTAGATGGCTGAGGATTCATTCTTTTTAGCATAACCACATTTTCATTTATTCAGTGGTATTTACCCAATACATGTTCTATGCAGGTGTTGTCTGGTGAAGTGAACAGAGCCAAATCCATGCATTCACATTGTTTCTGTTTCATTTTAAATGAAATCTTTTTAAAAAGATGGACTCTTGCCTTCTTAAAGAGTAACCTGGACTTCCACCTTTTGCTGATGTTTGCTCATCGCTGTGATTATAGTTCATTATATTTTCCTATGGTAGCAAATAAGCCTTGGATGGAGGTCTTAATGGTGTGTAGAGCTGTGGGACGGCACTGGCGTCTGAGCTGGACACTCTGGGTTCTGGTCCTTGTTTCCCCAGTCAGTGGCGCTGAGATTTAACCTCTTTGGGCACCCACTTCTGCTTCTAGGAATAGGAATAGAACCATGCAATCTGTCTGCTTCCTGAAGTTTGTGTTTCTGGGAAGACAAGTTAATATATTTTGTGTGGCTGAGTGGTGTTGGGTTCATTGCAAACCAAAGCAAAGTGGTTTTGCACCAAATGGCCCTAGATTGCTGTGCCCATTGAGTATCTTTATTTTCCTGTGGAAGAATGATAGTTGTCATGTGTCAACTTAAAAGGTTCAATTTTGGAGGTGCTGAGCTTGGGAAATAGATACCTATTATACTCTCATTATATTATTGGGCCAGAGATAACTAAAAAAACAATTCAAAGCAGGTTTTTTATTTTATGGGAAGAAAGACACTAGGGAGCATTCACTCATTCTTTAGCTGTTGCAGCTTAGAAAACAAGGCTGTGAGTGACATGGTAAATAGGAAAAGGGAAGTGTGAACTCTATAGAAAAAGAATGTTTCATCTCAGGTAGTTTCTGAAGAAGTATGGAAAGAGCTCCATGTCTCGAACTCTTTGAAAATGGCCCTGGTGTCTCATGCTTAGTCCCAGGGATAAATTTAGTTATTTCTACTCCTTTCAAACAGTGTGCATGTGGATGATCTTTCAGTACATCAGATTCAGAATCAGTGAGCCTTTCTGAGAGCTTCATAATAACAACTACTGCTTTTTAGTGAGATCCAGGCAGTATGCCTTAGTGTGTTTGTTGTTGTTGTTTTTTAGCACTTCTGTTTTTTAATGGATGAGGTCTCTGAGGCCAAGAAGATGTCAAGTCATCACCCCATGAACTCTCGTCTCAGTGGTAGAGCTGGGAGTCAGCTGGCTCTTCGTCTCGGCATTATTTTCTTAGATTCTTTCTACTGTGGGGTTCATCCTCTCCTCACAGCCAATCTCCTTCTTTCCAGAAATGAGACTAAGGCTCATAGGGGCTAAATGACTTGCTGTGGGACATACACATCCTATATGATATCTTAGGATATCTTCTGATTGCAAGCCCTGGCTGGCCCTGCTTTCTGATGGATCCCTGGGCCTCCACCAAGACGCTCCAACTGTCCCTGCAACTCTGAGTGTAGCAGTCAGCCCAGGGTGCTGGTGACTTATCCTGTGGCATGACAGTACCTGCACTGACATGTGTTCTCTGTGACATGTGCAACATGATGCTACTGCTTTTATAGTCAAGTGTAAAATCATAGCCCAGAGTGACTGTGGGGCATTAGCCACACACATCAAGTGAAAGTCTAGTGAGATTTTCTGGGTAAACTTTGTGAAAGTGACAACTTCTGTGCAATTTTTTTTTTCCTTATAGATATAACTTTAATGCAAAAAAATTGATTGTAATATAATTTCTCAGGGTTATTGTTATTTTTCCTCTTAGGTCATTGCTAGAATCGTGGATGGCAGCAGATTCAACGAGTTCAAAGCCTTGTATGGAGACACATTAGTTACAGGTATAGAAGTGCAGAACTGAAAATAGGAACATTTTCTGCTGCTTTGAAAATAAATGGTCTCTTGTCCCATGGCTTTGGTACACTTGGCGGGGGCTGTATGATTGAGGGCAGTGCAAATTTGTGCGTCAGGTTTCCAAAGGAGCTGTTTCATGAAGATCGCTTGTAGCTAAGTGGCTTTGTGGATCCAGAATTTAATGTGGTGGGGGACAGATGCAGTGTGTACGCCTTCATCTGTGGCTCTGGGGCATTGTCTGAATAAAAAGGTTCATATAATAAAATGAGCAGAACAGATTTGTGTTCTTTTTCTCTAGGTAGCTGTAATTACTTTGAAAATCTCAGCACTGCCTTCTTCACTTAGTCTCTGATGTAACTAGGAGATTGTACGTGTTGCTTAGTTTCCTGGAAGCATGAAAAGTGAGGTAAACCTTCTTGCTGCCCCTGTCTACAGAGAGTGCCTGCACACTGCCTCTGCCTTAAGCTGCTGCGTGCAAGAACTGGATTGAGAATATAGGACAGTGCACCACGTCTGCAAAAAACAAAATGATGCTTGTAATTCTGTCATCTCAAGTGTTCAGTTTGTAAGCCTGTGGAGAAAAAGATTTGAAGCAGAGGCTAGACCTATACTAATCTATCTTGGAAAAAAAGCAGGGCAAATTTCATGGTTTTCCTTGGTTCTGAAAAGCTTGACAGTGTAATGGTTAATCTGAAGATAACACATCAGAGCAGGGGAAAAGGTAGCTGCAGAAATCCCAATTGCAAATGTAGGTTGAGGCTTAAGGATAAGTCACGGTTCCTTCTAGTTAGATTTGTGAGCAGGAGAAGGTTCATACTGGGAGTGCAATTTATGTTTTTGTATTTAGGTGTTTAAGTGATTAAGAGCTTTTGGCTTGATATATAGACAGGATTTGTTCCCAGATAGTCCAGGATGTAACCCTCACTGTGTAGCAGTCTCACACAGGGTGACACTGTCTCTGCTTTCTCTAAAGATGGATGGGCTGTCCTTGTCATCCACTTTGCGTCTTTGCCCTGTGTTTGCTAAAAGACTTGTGGTACCCTTGCCCCCTAGAATACCAGCGACACAGCCAGCGTCCTCCATCTCTTGGCTGTACTAGAATGCAAATAAGGTTGGGAGAAGGAGAGGGGAGTGAAAAGGGGAATGAGAAGGTGACTGGGGATAACAGGAGGATGGGGGTCTTGAGAAGAAGGATGGGGCAGAGCAGAGAGTGGGAAGCACACAGGTGAGGGGGTGAGGGGAGAGCAGATTTTTCTGGGGCCCAGGTGTCTCCGGAAGTTCCTGGGTTCCACCCTGCCTCAGCACTTGCCGTAGGAAGGCCCTAGTAGTTTCTTGGCCATTTTGCTTCCCTGTTTGGAACTCATTTGGATCAGGCAGTTGGTAAAGGTCCACCCTCCTTGGTGTCCCCTAGTCGAGTGGGGGTGTGTGTCCCACTCAGCAAGCCCTGCTGTGCCTGGAGATTCTCAAGCAGGGCCAGCATGGGCGGAAGGTCTTGACAGTTGACTTAGGTCTGCTGGAGGTGGTGTGTCTGCACACCGGCGTCTTACTGGGGAGTCGTGTGCTAGATTCCCATCTCTTTGTGGAGTGAAGCAGCACTGAAGAGTGGAGTGCTAGACCTTTCTGGAAGCTTACCCCTCTCTGAATTGCTCTGCAAGTTCCAGTGCCAGTTAGGCTTTTGGCTGGAATTTTAGACGTGAAAGAGAAGGAGAAAGCTAGATGGCCATCACATTAGTGTTTTGCTTTTTCACATTGAATATGATGATTTCTTTTTTTAAATTTTTTTTATTTTTTATTTTTATTTTTTTGACAGGCAGAGTGGACAGTGAGAGAGAGAGACAGAGAGAAAGGTCTTCCTTTTGTCGTTAGTTCACCCTCCAATGGCCGGCGCGGCCGGCGCGCTGTGGCCGGTGCACCGCGCTGATCCGAAGGCAGGAGCCAGGTGCTTCTCCTGGTCTCCCATGGGGTGCAGGGCCCAAGGACTTGGGCCATCCTCCACTGCACTCCCGGGCCACAGCAGAGAGCTGGCCTAGAAGATGGGCAACCGGGACAGAATCCGGTGCCCCGACCGGGACTAGAACCCGGTATGCCGGCGCCACAGGTGGAGGATTAGCCTATTAAGCCGCGGCGCCAGCCAGAATATGATGATTTCTTATAATAATAAATCAAGACAAAGGCAGAGTAAAGATCAAAAATAAGTCTTTAAGAGGTCCGTGTTCTGGGGGACAGGCGTTTGGTACAGTGGCCAAGGCATTGCTAGCGAGGCCTTGGGGTCCAACTCCAGCTCTGCACTGCGTCCCAGCTTTCTGCTCATGCACACCCTGGGAGACAGCAGGTGATGGCTCAGTTACTTGGGTTCCTGCTGCCCATATGGGAGACCTGGATAGAGTTCCTGGCTCCTGACTTCAGCCTGGTCAAGCCCTGGCTGTTGGTGGGGCATCTGGGGAGTCAATCAGACGAGATCTCTCTCTCTCCCTTTCTCCGCTCCACCACCTTGGGTGTGTGTGTGTGTGTGTGTGTATGTGTGTCTTCCTTTCAAATAAAATAAATTAAAAAAAAATAAAGACAAAGTCAGTGCCCTGGCTTGTCAGTACGTTGGTGTTTTCTTACTTCTTCACTTGACCTCGGTGATGTGTCTGAGTATCTGGCAAGCACCAGGTCTATCTGCTGGAGACAGAATCCAGTTGCAGGGACTTGTGTAGCATGCTCTTTGTGACCCACTTTCCCAAGCCAGATGTGCTGGTTCTTGGGCTCTGGCACTGCCCCCATTTCTAGTTGGAGGTGGGCTTGTTGATGTCTCTCTGGCTGGTCAGGTTCTTCAGGTTGCAGAGCATCAGGCTCTGAAGTCACCTGTGGTATCTGCCTCACAAGACAGCAGTTCCCCGCCCTGCCTTGTTTCTCCCAAGTGTATGTGTGCAGGGCACATGTTTGGAGTGGTAGTGGAAGCCATGGTCAGATCCAAATGACATTTTTGGAAAGGAGAAACAAAGAGGTGTGAAAGGGGAGTGATTCATTCTTCTCGGCTGACCTGGATTTCTTACTTTATGGTCACCTCCAGGCTTGTATTTGTTTTTTAATTGCTTTTGCTAATTCAGCCTTTTTAGGGGTCTGTCATTATCACAGAATTTTCAGTTAAGCTGGCTGATAACTGTGGATGTTGGTCTACAATTTAAATGGTTGTATGCCTTTAGTTTGTTACATTTCAGAAGATCCCTAGTGGAAGGTGTTATGCCCAGTTTGATTGTCCCCAAAGACCACCAAGGAGCCGATACCGCTGTAAAACACATGAGAGTTTTATTGCAGGCCCGGGCCTGGACTCTCAACCATCACTGATGCAGTGGATTTGAATTGAGAGCTCCGACTCTTCAGTTAACAGGGTTTTTATAGGGTTTTCAGAGACATTCTATACATTATAGTACCATTTAGCAAATCATCTCATCCCTCGGGAAATTCAAAGAACATCTCTAAAAACTGATTAGTGCATCCAGTGGAGGGAATGGACCTAGTAAAGGTGGTTGGATGGCTTTGGGGTTGATGCCTTTTAAATTGATTGGCTAAAGTATAGGGTCTGAGCCACTAGGATGTACGTGCCAAACTGCAGGGTCTCAAGATGTTATCTATCACCTAAACTGCCTGAAAAGGCACCTGGAACTTTAGGTATTTCCCTGCTATCTGCTGATTGGCTGTTGCTAGGGGAGTTTATTGCAAGGGGAGTTCATTTATTTATTTTTAGGAGCTTCTGGCTCAGGGTTCAGGGTCTGGTCAGGCCTGAGTTACAATATGGAGGCCTATTTTAAAATAGCTGCACCTTGACCCAGGCTCAGGTCTATCAGTAGTACACAGTGGGCTCCCAGGTGTGTGTTAAATGAGTGAGTGGGTGACACTCAGTCAATCAGATGGGACAGTGTACGTGCACCGTGACTGTTACAAGATGCTGCCCCTCCAAACCCAGAATCCAGTACTAGAGGAGTGAGGAATTGTGACGTGAGTTGTTTTATAGCTTATCTATTAAAGTGTCATCTGATTTTCACTGGATATGAGTGAAACTGACACCTTTTCATTTGGTTACTGTTTATAGCCATTGCCTATATTCCTGCTGAACTAGGCATCTTCCTACATTTTACTTGTTGCGCTCTCTATTTAGTGCAGCATTAAGTCTTTGGCTGTAATATAAATTTAAAATGTTATCTCAAAAATAGAATAAATTGGATCTGAAATTAAAGAATGTGCAAATATGTCATTTTTGTTGTGAATTAAAAACCCTCTGACAAACATAAAACTTTTGAATTTTGTTTTGAGGATTTGCTCGGATTTTTGGATACCCAGTAGGAATCATTGGAAACAACGGAGTTCTCTTTTCTGAGTCTGCAAAAAAGGCAAGTATTGTTTATAATGCTTCAGGATTTTCTGTTGTAATTTAACACAAGTAACTTTGAAGGTCAAGCCATGAATTAAAGCTTTTTATTGCATAAAAGATTTAAAATGCTTCTCCAGGTGCCTGAGCAAACAGAATACTCTTTGCAGGTGTGTGCATGTGCATAATCTTTGTGACTTCAACATGGTGTCATTGATGGGCTATTGAAAAATGAGTGTCCTCGTCTTAGGACAGTTCTTGTGTGTGTATGTGTGTTAAAGATTTATTTATTTATTTGAAAGGCAGAGTTACAAAGACAGAGATATCTAGGTATCTTCCATCTGCAGGTGCACTCCCCGAATAGCTGCAATGGCTGGGGCTGGGCCAGGCTGAAGCCAGGAGCCTGGAACTCCATCTGGATCTACCATGTGAGGGACTCAAAGACCTGGACATTCTTCTGTTGCTTTCTCAGGCCATTAGTGGGGAGCTGGATTGGAAGAGGAGCAGCCTAGACTGGAACTGGCACCCATGTGGGATGCCAGAGTTGCAGATGGTGGCTTAACCCGCTACGCCACAACACTGGCTCCTAGGACAATTATTGGAAGGTACTTGAAGTATAGTTGCTATAGAGGACATGCACATGTATTTTTTTTTTTTAAGATTTATTTATTTATTTGAAAGGCAGAGTTTCAGAGAGAGAGAGGGACAAAGAAATTTTCCATCTGCTGTTTCACTCCCCAAATGGCCAAGTTGCTGGAACTGGGCCAGGATAAAGCCAGGAGCCTCATCTGTGTCTCCACAAGAGTACAGAGGCCCAAAGCACTTGGGCCATCCTCTGCTGCTTTCCCAGGCACATTATCAGAGAGCTGGATCAGAAGTGGAGCAGCTGGGACTTGAACTGGTGCCCATATGGGATGCCAGCATCACAGGCAGTGGCTTAGCCCTCTCTGCCACTATGCCAGCCTTGCATGTGCTTATGTTCTAAGAAGGTAGAGAGCAGTCGTCCTGAGAGTGCCTCATTCTCTTGTGCTCCGTGCACTGGCGAGGTTCCCAGGTCCTGTGCCCGTGGTTCTGAGGCGTGGTGTGTTCCCTCCTGTCGATCCCTTTGTCAGTTTAGCTTTATTCTGTTTTTATTTTTTAGAAATGGAAAAGTAGTGAGTCCTTGATACTGGAGCTCGGACTTTAAAGGGGGAGTTCTTGAATATTGTTCAACTTAGTGTTTGATTTCATACATCACTATCTCAGCTTTGCTGAAATTGGCATAAATGTAACTCATGTTCTTTGATAAAATGTTTCCTTAAGAAAAAAGATGACAGGCACTTAAGCTTTTCCAAGCCCCCTTTGGGGAGGCATTTTTCTTTGGTGAAACGTTCTGTCAATAAAATCGGCTTCTATAGCCTGCTATTCATTATTGTTCTCTCAAGTCACTTATGAAATGGAAACAATCAAGTAAAGATTAAAAAATAAAAATCACCCATGCCAGAAGTAACCCTTAGGAACATTTCATTTTGTTTCCTTAGTTTTTTCTTTTTTGAAAAACAAAACCAAACCCAAAGAGTGTATTGCCATCTATATAGAAAGAGGTTTTGCTTGTTTTCATTTACTAGTGTAGTGCGTGTTTCTCCAAATAGTAATTATTCCTGAAATAGTGACTTTTACTGTATATCTGATGTACTTATTGGAATGGAGGCAACATCTGACTGAGGTGGAACAAACTCCACCTGGTTTTATTTCTTGTCTGGGCACACATAAACCCTGGAGGGGTTGGGTCTGGCTCAGTCTGACATCTCATTTGTTGAAGTAAGCCCCAGAGGTCTGTGTGATTTCCTCATTCTTGTATACACAGTCTTATTAAGGTTGAGCAATTACTTGGCAATTTTCTACCTGCCAAGATCTTTCCAGCAGAGGTAATGGGAACTGCAAATAGAGAAAAACATAAAGAAAGTGGTTGATGAGAGTTTTCTTACTCACATGATCTTTAGAGAATAGGGAGGGAACAGTTACATTTTTGTACCATTATTATTTTTTAAAGAGTTATTTATTTATTTGAAAGGCAGAGTTACAAACAGAGAGGGAGACACGGAGAGAAAGAGAGAGCTCTTCCATCCACTTGTTCACTCCCCAAATGGCCATAATGGCTGGAGCTGGACTGGTCCAAAGCCAGGAGCCAGGAATTTCTTCCAGTGGGTGCAGGGGCCCAAGGTCTTGGGCTATCTTTCGCTGCTTTTTCCAGGCACATTAGCAGGCATCTGGAGTGGAAATGGAACAGCCAAGACTCAAACTGGAGCCCGTATGGGATGCTGGTCTTACCCACTACACCATAATGATGGTCCCCATTTTTGTACCATTAAATAATTTTCTAAGTTCAAGGTTAGAAGTACTGTTTACAAAGGTACTTCAAAAAGGTTGTGGAAAAATGGAATTAAAAGATCAGTCTATTTTGGGATTTAAACTTACACTTTAATTGCATTTTTCCATAACCTTTTTGAAGTATCCTCATTTGGGGAGTATGATGGTAAAATATACATATATATATGAGTTATATATATATGTATATGTTATCTATCTAGCTATATTTTTTAAAGATTTATTTATTTATTTGAAAGAGTTACAGAGAGAGGTAGAGACAGAGAGAGAGGTCTTCCATCCACTGGTTCACTCCCCAGATGGCCGCAATGGCCGGAGCTATGCTAATCTGAAGCCAGGAGCCAGGAGCTTCTTCCAGGTCTCCCAGGTGGGTGCAGGGGCCCAATGACTTGGACCATTTTCTACTGCTTTCCCAGCCCATAGCAGAGAGCTGGATCAGAAGTGGAGCAGCCAGGACTTGAACTGGTGCCCATATGGGATGCCGGCGCTTTAGGCCAGGGCTTTAACCCACTGTGCCACAGCGCCGGCCCCTATATATATATATATATATATATATATATATATATATATATATATATATATATTTAAAGATTTATTTCATTTATTTGAAAGGCAGAGAGACAGGTAGAGAGGGAGAGAGGAAGAGATCTTCCATCAGCTGGTTGGCCATGACCAACCATGGCTGGTCCAGGCTAACCCAGGGGCCTGTAAGTCCACTCAAGTCTCCCTTGTAGGTAACGGGGGCCCAGATATTTGTGCCATCCTCCACAGTTTTCCCAGGCATGTGAGCGGGGAGCTGGATGAGATGCAGAGCAGGCAGGACTCAGACCAGCACTCTGATATGGGATGCTGGCACCACAAGCGGTGATTTAACTTACTACACCACAATGCCAGCCCCTTGAAAGATATATTTGGTTATAATCTTGCTGCATGAGAGAATTTCAGATGGTCATCAGAATGTAAATGTCATCCTTGATATCCCAAAAGGACTTAGCATTCTGTCTTCTCCAAAGTGGTGAACTAGAGGATTGTCTTACAGCAAAGATCAGCATTCTCACTGACAGCACTTCTTCCCGTTCTCTGACTGAGCTTTCCCCTTCTGATGGGAATGTTAGCGACTGACTTCAGCCTCAGTGCAGTTGCCCTACAGCTACGAGCTTGTGATTCCACAGGTGATCGTGCAAAACAAGCAGAGCACGAACGCACAGTGACATCTGTCCTGTTGATAAGGGGGCAGCATTGTGCGATCACTGTTACTGTCCGTACAAGGTCAGACAGCCAAACAAACAGCGTCGTTTCCTGTCTTTGACCCAAGTTGTGGCACTCATAGGATGCGTGATGATCATAGAGTTGCTAACTCCCTTTTAAAGAGATTTCTGTTATTTACTTATAGGCTGCTCACTTCATCCAGCTATGCTGCCAAAGAAATACTCCCCTGCTGTTCCTTCAAAACATTACTGGTGAGAATCAGTTTGATTGTATTGAATCCAGAGCTGTGCAGACTTGAGTGGTCTGTGCAGGACAGCACAGCTGTAGACCCCTTCCCTCCCAGCAGACAGCTCTCCTGAGTGCTCTTCCCAGGATCTCTTCCAGGGTGTGCACACTTTTCTTTGTGAATGTTAAGTATCTTGAGGCCATTACGCACATTTCCTAAGTGAAGCAATTTCTGAGTTATGTTAATCGTAAGCATTCAAATGGCCTCTCTCCTCCCCACACATTCAGAAAGCAGCAGCTTTCTCTGCCAGAGGTGGTATCTGGTCCACCGGTTCTTCCCCAATGCCTCATTCCCCCTGGAGGGTTTCAAGCAAGTGTTCTGGCCTTCCCCTTTCTTTATCTTTTGTTGCACAGTTACCTGGAGCAAAATATTTTCAAAATGGGCACATATGTCCTGGGCCAAAATCATGGGATTTCAATTTTACCTCCAAAGAGTTTTGTCAGCTCTCTGGACTTTGTGTTCCACGGATATCTGCACACAGTGGATGAAATGATTTTTGAAGTCTCTTTCAGTTCTAGGGTTCTGTTCTCCAGACAACTCTTCCATACTTGTCTTCTGTGCTTCTCCATGTGTTGCACAGGGCCTGCCATACAGGAGGCACTCATATGTTGGCTAGCAGAAAACTTCCTTTTCCCTTCAACCTTCTAAGGCGCAGCTTCGGAAGGAGAGGCTCTTACCTCTGTGGTGTTGGGATCAGGCAAGCCTTCCTGAGAAGAAAGGGTCCAGCCCCTGACAGTGCCTCGGGCTTTAAATAGGACTGTGAGGACTCCGCTTCCTCCCGTGCCAAGCTGAGGTTGGAGATCCTCGATTAGATGAGTTTGGAAGGAGTGATAACCAGACGGCAGCGCATGTAGAAGATGAAAAGGATTCCCAAGTCCAATCCAGGGACCTTCTTTTTTTTTTTTTGTCAGGCAGAGTGGACAATGAGAGAGAAAGAGAGAAAGGTCTTCCTTTTCCATTGGTTTACCCACCCAATGGCCACTGCAGCTGGTGCGCTGCAGCCGGCGCACCGCATCGATCCAAAGCCAGGAGCCAGGTGCTTCTCCTGGTCTCCTATGTGGGTGCAGGGCCCAAGGACTTGGGCCATCCTCCACTGCACTCCCGGGCCACAGCAGAGAGCTAGACTGGAAGAGGAGCAACTGGGACAGAATCCAGCGCCCCAACGGGGACTAGAACCTGGTGTGCCGGCGCCGCAGGTGGAGGATTAGCCTATTGAGCTGCGGCGCTGGTCAGGACCTTCTTTCTAATAATGATCCGTGGATTGTTAACCACCACTGAGTTCAGTGTTGTGCTTGGAAGTTCCCTGTGTTTTTGTTCTGTTTGCCTGTGTTGGAGGCAGCGAGCAGAGTTAAGTTCAGCCTTTGAGGGAGCTGTGAGATACCCATTTGGAGATGTGTGGTCGGCTCCTGGATGAATCTGTGCTATTCTTCTACTTCTTCTTCTTCTTTTTAATGATTTATTTATTTATTTGAATGGCAGACAGAGAGGCAGAGGCAGAGGCAGAGGCAGAGGGAGAAAGAGAGGTCTTCCATCCACTGATTCACTCCCCAGTTGGACTCAATGGCCGGAACTGAGCCGATCTGAAGCAGGAGCCAGGAACTTCTTCCGCGTCTCCCACATGGGTGCAGAGACCTAAGAACTTGGGCCATCTTCTACTGCTTTCCCAGCCCATAGCAGAGAGCTGGTTGGGAAGTGGGGCAGCCACTCAAACTGGTGCCCATATGGGATACTGGCATGGCAGGTGGCGGCCTTTCCTGCTATGCCACAGCACTGGGCCTGGTTCTGTGCTATTCTGAGGGCCGGCTGGGGAGGGTAATGGGAGGAGGCAGAGAGTGCCCTGTAGAGGTTGGTAGGGATAGTGCTGTCCTTCCTGTGGTGACCACAGTGAGTGCAGGTGCTCCCTAGGAGTTGTCAGGATTGAACTGGATGACCCAGTGCTGGAGATGTGCAAAACTACGGTACCCGCATGCAAGAAAGGCCTTTGTCAGAGACCCGCTCAGGGAGGGAGGCCAGTGAAGGCTGACTCGGTGTTTGTCAGGGGAAGAGGGACGAGCCCTCGCCCTGAGAGGCACAGGGACCGCAGGGCAGTGTTGGCAGGGGCTTGAGGAAGCAGAATGTCCCGCCATGACACTGAAGGACACGTCTTTCTAACCTCGCTACTGAGTCACTGGCGGGGACTCTGAGTGTCTCTATGAAACATTAATCTTCATTTCATCAAAGTTTAAAACTTTGCTTCTGAAGGAGCAGCCTGTGTTGCTAAACCAGGTCAGCGAATCCGGAAGCCCGCGGTCTGGCCTGGCAGTGACCGCGGCTTAGCTTCGTGTCACATTCTGTCATTGTCAAGTGCCCGCCCTGAGGACTTCGTGCAGGTAGATTGCATCCTTGTGCTGTTCAGTCATCTCTGGGTGCCTCCCGAGGAGCTCTTGGGAGAAAAGTTTAGAAGTTGTCAGAGGGAATTTTACTTTTAAAGCAAACTTTGTTGGGAGCGTGTTTCACGTATCGCTATTTGGTGAGGGTGAGAGACGGTCAGGCAAGCTGTGCTTCTGGTACCTGGGTGGGGCTGACTTCTCAACAACCCCATCACCCACAGGCCCTGTCTGTCCTTCCTCCTAGGGTTTATGGTCGGTAGAGACTATGAAGCAGAAGGAATTGCCAAGGACGGCGCCAAGATGGTGACTGCCGTAGCCTGCGCCAAAGTGCCCAAGATAACCGTCATCATTGGGGGATCCTACGGGGCTGGAAACTATGGGATGTGCGGCAGAGCTTATAGGTGGGTGGCTGAGAAGGAAACACACTTGAAGGGTAATCGTAACTGGTTGATTTCAGGTTTATGTAAAATACAGAACGACATTGATCTGTTCTGCTGTAATCTGTACCATCTTGCCAGGTGAAATTAATTCAATGTTCAGTGTAGTATTTGGGAGAATTCTACAGTGGGAGCCAGGAGATATCAGAAATGGCGGATAATGAAAATACGACCCATGAAGACTTGTGTCATGACAGTTAAGGGCTTGTCTTGTGAAAGGTTGCAGCCTTGTATAAATGTATAGGCTGGAAAAGAAGTAAGGCTGAAAGTCAGTGAAATGAACGTGTAGCACAGGAAGTTAGAAGGAAAACACTATATTAAATCCAAGGCAAACAGAAAGTACAGACAAGAAGCAGAAAGGTAGGAGAATCAGCACAGTCCCAGACGGGTTTGTTTGGAAAGGTTTAGCAAGCTTGAGGACCCCTCAGTGAAACTGCTCACTTTGGGCCAGTATCAGCAGTGAGAAACGGGGCGTGACCATGGGAGCAAAGGGATGTCACGAATGCTCTTAGGCCAGCGGCACCTGGAGACCCGGACAGTGCCACGTCGCACAGGCCTCACTGCTGGGGCCTGGAGTGGGTTCCCTGTGTCAGTGTTGCTTCTGAAAGCTCCGCAGATGGTGGCAGCGCAGCAGGAAGCAAGAACCGCTGGTTTAAAAGGCAGACAAGGACCTCCGCCCACCTCTCCGTGGTCCCCTGAATTAATTTGATCAGTTCCTCTTCTCTTTCTCCCCAGCCCTCGGTTTCTGTACATTTGGCCAAACGCTCGCATCTCGGTGATGGGAGGAGAGCAGGCAGCCAATGTGTTAGCCACCGTAACCAAGGACCAAAAGGCACGGGAAGGGAAGCAGGTAAATGGGTCTCTTCCCCTGGGGTTGGGCTTTGAGCTGTGAGTGCCTGGAGCGAAGGGGCGGGGCTCCCGGATGCCCTCTGGGTTCACTGGAGGGTGTCTGCCTTTGTTTAGAAGATGCTGACCTGGGAGTCGGTTCAGCAGTTTTGGCTGCTCACACATTTTCTGTCTCTCCCCCATCCCTTCCTCTATTTTGCCTTTGGATCCCTTGAGTGGGAGGGCTCAGTCCTCGAGACCTGAATAAAGCAGACTGAGAACGAGGCCGGGATGACAGGCCAGTCAGCACGTGGCTGTTGTTGACATGCAATTTTCTTAAAGATTTATTTTATTTATTTGAAAGGCAAAGTGACAGCAAGAGAGGGAGAGACAGATCTTCCATCTGCTGGTTCATTCCCTAAATGGTCACAATAGCCAAATATGGTCCAGGCTGAAGCCAGGAGCCTAGAACTCCATCTGGGTCTCTCACCTGGGTGACAGGGACCCAGTTAGTTGTGTTATCATTTGCTGCTTCTCCCAAGCGCATCAGCAGGGAGCTGGATCGGAAGCAGAGGGGCCGGGACTCGAATTGGCGCTCTGATTCGGGTGCCAGCATTGCAGGAGGCTATTTTACCTACTGTGCCACAACACCGGCCCCTAAAAATGAAGTCTCTTGCTGTCTGTGTGTCTGTTCAGGATTCTTCTGGTGTCCTGCATTGCTTTTTGGTTCTTGCCACTTGCAGCTGTTGCTGGGAGCACACAGCCTGTGGGCTTGTGGTCTGTTGTCCGCCCACAGCCCCTGACACTGGGCCCTTTTCTTCCAGTTCTCTAGTGCTGAAGAAGCTGCCCTGAAGGAGCCCATCATCAAGAGGTTTGAAGAGGAGGGAAACCCCTACTACTCCAGTGCAAGGTGGGAGCGGGAGCAGAGCTCACCTGCCGGCTGCATCGCGGCCGTCTGTAGGCCTGAGCGGGTGGGGTGGCGCGGCCCTCACAGGGAGCACCACTAGGGTTTGCACAAAAAGAGACTTTGCCTGCTGTCTCTTTTTGGTGGGAAATGCCGGCAGCCCCTCTGCCCAGCTTCCCTGCACTGCGGAGCCCCGGCCAGTGTGGGATTCGGCCCCTCCCCATGGGCCATCCCCAGTTCAGGTGTTGGGAGCCTGGCGGGCTTCCTGGGAGCTGGGAATCAGGTCACAGCCTCGGCTCTCACTCTCAGGAGTTGGCTCTGATTTGTGTTTAACAGTGCACACTCCTGTCCTACCCCTGTCTCTGACGGTTTTGTTGGCACCCCGATTAAGCACTAGTCTGAGTACTTACTGGCACTCGCTAGCAGTTTGTGCGTGTATTTAGAAGGTGATTGGTGATTGGTCACAGCTCAGGTCCCCGTGTCAGCTCCAGGTAGTTGCCAGACACTCCCTTGCAGCTGTTGGTTGTTTCTTACACCAACTACTTACTGCGTCTGGCCTAGCTGCAGCCTTGCCGGCCTGTGCTTCCGGACTTCTGAGCACCTGTAATGTTCTGGATGCATCCATGCTGTGTGTCTTTTCCCCATCCTTGGGCAGGTAGAAAAAAGACTGTAACCATCTGTGTCTTTTACAGTTAGGTTATGCTATACTCTGATTTCTCTCCAGATCGTATAAATCTTTCACCTTTTACAATTAGGTTATGCTGTGATGGATGCCATTTGCTGGTGAAGGCAAACTGGAGAGGAGGGAGAGAAGGGCAATCAGTCATTTGAGAGCATGCTTTATGGGGGGCCCTGCTCAGCACAGGGGCACCGCGACCGGGCATCCAGATTTGTAAGGGCGTACTTAGCCTGAATGTTCCAGTCTTGCTGTTTGGGATTGTTTTAAAAGCCTGTTTCTCTCCTTACCAAGTACACATTTTCACAAACACATTACAGGTATATTTTGTTGTGTGTCATGAATTCAATTAAGTGTGAAATATTTTAATCTTTGGGTCAGAAAGCAACATGTTCATCATTTTGCCATAAGGCAAGCAGACTTATGGAGTAGCCAGCAGAGGTAGAGAAGCTGAAGAAGTCCATGTAAGGTTTAAGACGAAGTCTGTATTGTGAGGTTACCTACAATTTTTGTCCACATACGATTTTTAAATTTTATTTATTTATTTATTTTTATTTAAAAGGCAGATGGAGCAGGAGGCAGAGAAACAGAAACAGATGCAGAAAAGAGATTTTTTTCCATCTACTCCCCAAATGCTTACAGCAGCCAGGGCTGGGCCAGGCAGAAGCCAGCGGCCTGGAACTCCATCCAGTCTTCGATGTGTTTGGCAGGGACCCAACATTTGAGACATTGCCCTCTGCATCCCAGGGTGTGCTTCAGCAGGGAGCTGGAGTTGGAAGCAGAGCCAAGAGTTGAAGCCAGACACTTCAGGATGGAATACAAGTGTCTCAAGTGACGAAACTCTGGCCCCTTGCATAGGATTTTGACTGAAATGCACAGGGACTGTTGGAATATTAAATTTGAAAAATAGCCTGTTTTGGGCAAGACATTATTAACTTGTTTTTCAGCCCTGGTTAAGATAAGTCATCTCTTGAGTAAGATTGCATCCTTTATTATTTTCTTACTAAAATTATTATTGTTTTGGGGATTACATTCAAGGCAGGAGATCATATGGGCCAAACAGGCTTATCTTTGGAAATTTATTTATTTATTTATTCTCAGAAATCTTGTATTTAAGGAATACAAACTTCATGCATTTCATAAATACAATTTTATATTTGGAAATTAATGTCAAAAGTCAGATTATTGGGAACTGGCACCATGGTGTAGCAGGTAAAGCCACTTCATGCAGTGCTGGCATCCCATATGGGCACTGGTTCAAGTCCCGGCTGCTTTACTTTCAATCCAGTTCCCTGCTAATGGCCTGGGAATGCACCGGAAGATGCCCAAGTGCTTGGGCCCCTGCTCCTCCCATGTGGGAGACCCAGATGAAGCTCTTGGCTCCTGGCTTCAGCCTGGCCCTGCCCTGGCCATTGTGGTCATCTGGGGAATGATTCAGATGAAAGATCTCTCTCTGTAACTCTGACTTTCAAATAAAAAAATAAATCTTTAAAAATCAAAATCAGGTTTTTTGTTAATTTGTAGATGAGTAAAACCTGCTTTTGAGTTAGTGGTTAGGAGATAGCATCTTTGAAAGATGCAAGGATTTTCTTTTTTTATTTTTTAACTATATTTGGTTTTTGTCCCCAGTTCCTTTTTTTTTTTTTTTTTAAAGATTTTATTTATTTATTTAAAAGGTAGAGTTACAGAGAGAGGGAGAGACAGAGAGAAAGGTCTTTCATCCACTGCTTCACTCCCCAAATTGGCTGGAGCTGGGCCCATCACAAGTGCAGGGGCCTAAGCACTTGGGCCATCTTCCACTGCCTTCCCAGACCACAGCAGAGAGCTGGATCAGAAGAGGAGCAGCTGGGACATGAACTGGTGTCCATATGGGATGCCGGTGTGCAGGTGGAGGCTTAGCCCACTACGCCACAGTGCCAGCCACAGGTGAAAGGATTTTCATGCCTTCCTCCAGTTTAGTACAGCTCAGCTTAATGATAAAACTCCTTGACCGGCGGCCTAATTAGGCTTGGACAGGGCTGGGGATGTGTCTTTTCAGAGAGCAGGGTTATCCGTCAGCTGTCCTGGGCCCTCTGGTGCTTATCCTAACCCTCTGTGTTACATAATCTGCAGTCAGCAGATTAGAACTTCTAGCCAGAGCTATCTTTTATTTTATTTATATAAAGGGAACAAGTTTTGTGTATTTCATATGATGAGCTGCCTTCTTAATGAGCATGGTTAACCAGCCCCTTCCTCCTTGTGCTGCAGGCTGGCGGGGGTTGGGGGAGGATGGGCCGTGCACCTGTCGCAGATTTCAAGGGTGACTTCCTTCTTATTGGCCCTTGATACTTTAGGGTCCCTATTATGAATATTTGATGAGCAGAGATTTGATTCATGTCTGCAGTGGAAGAATGGTTTAATAATTGATGCCATGTCCAGATATTGAAGGCAGATTGTTTAAAGAAAGCAAAAATGCCACCTACTAATAACCATTGAAAGTAATATTTCTTACTCATTTTTCAGATAAATACATCTTTAAAAAAGTTTCTTCTGAAAACAGTTTAAAGTTATGACTGCACTTGTCTTTTTGTGACAAAAAATATTTAAGTTTTTTAATTAATAAAATATACTGAATCTTATTTAGTAATTCATATAATTTCTTAAAAGTTTGGGGGAATTCACCTTTCCCAGTAAAAGACTCAGATTTTTTTTTAAAGAATTATTTGTTTGAAAGGCAGAGCAATATAGAGAGACGAGAGAAAGGAGCAGAGATCTTCCCGCCTCTGGTTCACTCTCCAGTGTCCCCAGCGCCCAGGAGCCCGTAGTTCCATCCTGGGGTCCCACATGGATGGCAGGGGCCCAACTACCTGGACCATCACTGCGGTTTTCTTAGGTGCATTAACAGGAAGTTGGATCAGAAGCAGAGCGGCGGGACTCGAAGTGGTGTTCTGATTTGGGATGCTGGCATTGCAAGTGGAGGCTTAGCCCTCTGACCTCAATGCTGGCCCCTGATTTGAGGTTATTACCTGGATCCTTATGTCTCCATATTACTGACAGAAATACAGCAGCTTGATTTGTACATTGTTCTGGACAAAAGAGGAACAGGAGAGTTTCTCCTGAAATAAGCAAAAATATTTGTAAGCCAGGGATCCCTTTGAGATACTGCGCAGTGAGCAGTTTGTAAAGCCTTCATCTTATGTGACATTCTGTGGTGGCTTGGGACAAAGGCTATGCTAATGTCTCCTTTTCCTCTCTGTGCCCTCTCTTGACCGTGCTGCACAGAGGTTGACCCGTGGATACATGTGTTACCTGGAGTATACAAGTGGTGGTTTGGTGGTAAATTCATCACAGCTCACATTGTGTTCTTTTGCCAGGCTCTGGGACGATGGCATTATTGATCCGGTCGACACCAGACTGGTCCTGGGTCTCAGCATTAGTGCCGCCCTCAACGCACCGATCCAGAAGTCTGAGTTTGGCATCTTCAGGATGTAACCGGAATATAAAATGTTTTCCACTGGACATGTACCAGAAATTAGCCATGTAATAGCTTCAAGATTTTACACTTTTTGAACATGTGGCTATTACAGTAAATTTTTTTTTTTAGCACAGTTCATTGTGCTTTTCTGCCTTAAAAAGATCAACAAGGACATCTATTTGGTGAATATTAATTCCTCTTAGGTTACTGAAATCAATTTTGCCACCCATAGAATGAAGAGAATAATTTCCGGTTGTCCTTTCTGCCCTACAAGCAGCACGAAAAGCTCTTTAATCTGTAAATGGTATAAATTACTGAAGTTATTTGTTGAAGTTGTATTTCCATTGCAACGATTGTGTCGCTGACTATGCCTGCTCTCACAGTCTTTTAAGACGCCTTCTATCACTTTCCCCTTCTGCCGCCATCCTGCTGCTTCCCAGACTGGTGGTGCTGTGCACTGTCTGCGCTCTGGGCTCTGTTAGCCTGTTCCCTCCTCACTCTGTTGCTCTCTGACTTCTTACACCAGTGGCTCTCTGAGGTCACCTTTGACCTCCGCGTTGCTGAAACTCGTGGGTTCCTTTTGACCGTGTGTGGCTTCGCTCCACAGCATTCAAGTCGGTTGGATGCTACCTCCCTGAAATGCTGTCCTTAGCTCTCCTGACCTAACACTCCAGGTGTTCTCCCAACCTCCTGGGCCACTTTGTTTCCTGTGTAGGCGCCTCTTCCTTTACTGATCCTTCTCTGTTTCATTATTTGCTTTGATTTTATTAGACATGAATACATTCTTAATAAAAGATAAAAATAACACAGAAGTGTCTCTTTGTCTTTTTTTGTTGTAGTAAGGTTTATGTATACATATATATAAAATGTACCATTTTAACCATTTTGCGTGTACAGCTCAGTGCATTAAGTATCCTCACACTGTTGTGTGGCCTTCACTGCCATCCGTCTCTGGAATTCACTCATCGTCCCTAACTGAAACTCCCCATCCATTTCACAGTAACTGCCGATTTTCCCTGCCTCCGGCCCCTGGCACAGTGCATGAGTTTCTCATGGCTTGATTCGTTTCCGTGAAGCCATTCCAGCCCCTCTGCTGGCTTCAGCTGCCATCAGAGTGCGGATGATTCCTGCACTGAGAGTTCTGAACACAGCCCTGCCTGTCTCCCAGGTCTCCCGTGCACGCCCCTGGGCGTCTTCGCGGAGCCGCGTACTCAGCCGTCAAGTCCTGCTGATTTTGCCTTCTAACTTTGAATGCTCTCAGCACCACAGGCCTTCGACACGGGCTGCCTGCCGCCAGCCTAGTCCAGGGAGCCCCTTGCTCTGGAGTTAGAGAAGTGCACCTGTGGCCATGCCACCCTCCCACTTAGAGCCCTTCATGGTTTCCCGTAGAAGTGCCAACCCCGAAAGCCCTCCGTGATCTGCTGGACTCCTTCTCCCAGTTCTTCGAGCCCACCGGATCCTCCCTTCCTTAGGGTCTCCAGTCCTCTCTGCTTGAACTGCTTTGCAGTCCCTTCTTCACTTTAACCCCCTGACTGAGAAATGTCTGCCACAGCCAGCAGTGGCTTAGCTTTTCTCTGGGTGCTCTTTACACTCTGCCACGACTTGGTATGACGCTGCCCGCGAGAGCAAGGGGCCTCCTGCTGACCCCATGTCTCCCGTGCCTGGTGCTTGTCAGTGCTCCAGTATTCGTTGAATGAGAGGGGGAAAAAAATCCATACTGTAATTGATGTCTTCAGACAACATAGCTTTACGATTAGGTGTTCGATTATGTGACCCAATACAACTGTCAGTGTTTTCTTAATAAAGTTAATATTTCAAACATTTGTGTGTGTTGTTCCATTGAGACTGCACTTCATATCAGAAAGTCAATTTTTTTTTTTTTTGGGGGGGGACATACAGAGAGAAGAGCACTGTCCTGCAGTCAGTCGCATTTTCAGGAGGAACACATTCTTTTTTTTTTTTTTTTTTTTTTTAGATTTATTTATTTATTTGGAAGAGTTACACAGAGAGAAGGAGAGGCTGAGAGAGGGAGAGAGGTCTTCCATCTGTTGGTTCACTCCTCAGTTGGCTGCAACGGCTGGAGCTGCACCAATCTGAAGCCAGAGCCAGGGGCTTTTGCCCTGTCTCCCATGCGGCTGCAGGGGCCCAAGAACTTGGGCCATCTTCTACTGCTTTCTCAGGCCATAGCAGAAAGCTGGATCATAATTGGATTAGCCAGGATGGATGCCCACATGGGATGCCAGCACTGCAGGTGGCGGCCTTACCTGCTTTGCCACAGCGCCGGAACCAGGAACACATTATTTTAAAATACTAGCTTATAGGCCGGTGCCACGGCTCAATAGGCTAATCCTCCGCCTGCGGCGCCAGCACACCAGGTTCTAGTCCCGGTCGGGGCGCCGGATTCTGTCCCTGTTGCCCCTCTTCCAGGCCAGCTCTCTGCTATGGCCCGGGAGTGCAGTGGAGAATGGCCCAAGTTAAGCCTCCCCCTGTAGCCCGGCTTCCAGTGTGGGTGCTGGTTTGTATCCCAGCTGCTCCACTTCTGATCCAGCTCTCTGCTATGGACTGGGAAAGCAGTGAAAGATGGACCAAGTGCTTTGGCCCTACACCCATATGGGGGACCTGGAAGAAGCTCCTGGCTTCTGGCTTCAGGTTGGCCAGCTCTGGCCATTGCAGCCATTAGGGGAGAGAACCAGTGGATGGAAGATCTCTCTCTGTCTTTCTCTCTCTCTCTGACTCTGCCTCTCAAATAAATAAATAAGTAAATCTTTAAAAAAAATAGGCCAGTTCTTAGTCTCTAGATTTGCCCCTCTCATTATGAAGGTAATTATTTCTGTTTGTCAGGTTTCAAGAAATATGTTTTCAGATTAGAATGTCTAGGGTCCGGCACTGTGATGTAGCAGGGTAAAACCTCTGCCTGCAGTGCTGGCATCCCATATGGGCGCTGGTTCAAGTCCCAGCTGCTCCACTTCCTACCCAGCTCTCTGTTATGGCCTGGGAAAGCAGTAGAAGACGGCCAAGTCCTTGGGCCCCGCACCCATGTGGGAGACCCAGAAGAAGCTCCTGGCTTCGGATCAGCCAAACTCCGGCAGTTGTGACCGCTGGGGGAGTGAGCCAGTGGACGGAAGACCTTTCTCTGTGCCTCGCCCCTCTGCAATTCTGCCTTTCAAATAAATAAATAAATGTTTGAAAAAATAAAAAGGATTTGTCTAAATAAAATGAGCTAGATTATTATAGCCTAGTATCATTTATAGTATTTCTCTAAAAATCTTACACATTTTAAGTACAAATGCAAGAGTACTTCAGAAGTTCATGGAAAAATGGAATTAGAAGGCAATTGGTGCAAAGAAATTTTCAAAGTCATGCATACCTTTTTCATAATAGCTATTTTTCATTAAATTAAAAAATTTAAATTTATTTGAAAGGCAGAAAGAGAAATATCTTCCATCTACTGGTTCACTCCCCAAATGCTTGCAACAGCCAAGGCTGGGCCAGATTGGAACCAGGAGGCTAGAACCCAATCCACATCTCCCACAGGGGTGGTAGTGACCCAAGTACTTGAACCATCATCTGCTGGCTCTCAGGGTACATGTTGGCAGGAAGCTGTGTCAGAAAAGGGGAAGTCAGGACTTAAACCAGGCACTCCCAGTATGGGTATGGGCATCCCAAGCAGGATTTTTTTTTTTTTTTTTTTAAGATTTATCTGTTTTACTTGAAAGAGTTACACAGAGAGAGGAGAGGCAGAGAGAGAGGTCCTCCATCTCCTGGTTTACTCCCCAGTTGGCCACAATGGCTGGAGCTGTGCTGATCAGAAGCCAGTAGCCAGGAGCTTCTTCTGGGTTTCCTACGTGGTTGCAGGGGCCCAAGCATGTGGGCCATCTTCTACTGCTTTCCCATGCCATAGCAGAGAGCTGGGAGCCACACAGTGCTGGCTCCCAACTTATTTTTAGCCAGTATTCCAGATACTTGTGTTGTAACTTTTAATACAGATTTCATCGTGATTGCAACCACATAATAAGAATGAGCATGATGGGGGCTTGTGCTGTGGCATAGCGGGTAAAGCCGCTGCCTGCAGTGCCGGCATCCCATATGGGCACCGGTTCGAATTCTGGCTGCTCCACTTCCAATCTAGCTCTCTGCTATGGCCTGGGAAAGCAGTAGAAGATGGCCCAAGTGCTTGGGCCCCTGCACTCACATATGTGACCGGGAAGAAGCTCCTGGCTTCGGATCAGGACATCTCCAGCTGTTGTGACCACTTGGGGAGTGAACCAGAGCAGATGGAAGACTTTCTCTTTCTCTGTCTCTAACTCTGCATTTCAAATAAATAACTAAATCTAAAAAAAATAAAAAATAAAAAAGAGTGGGCATGATGGTTTTACCTCTCACAGGCCCCTGCTGTTAGTTTTCTGAGATCAGTGTTTGAATATGTCTCAGGCTTTTCTTCACACAGGTGGCCCTAATCATCTCCACCCTCATCTCGCACAGGGGTGATGGGAACTCAAGCACTTGAGCCATCACCTGCTGCCTTCGAGGCGCGCGAGCAGGAAGCTGGGTGGGAAGTGGCGCGCTGGGGCTGTGAGACGGCATGCGGGCTGTTAGCCTGCTGCGCCGGGCCTGCCCCGTCAGCATTTTTCAAGCACAGCTCTGCTAATCACACTCCCATATTTATTTTTAGTGGGAAATTAGGAAGACAAAGTGAAGAAAATAAAGTAGAAAAAAAATCCTGTCCATAATCCTACCCCAAGAGAGAATTACTGCTGTTCATGTTTCCTTATGTACTCGTCTCTATCTGTAAGATTTTTTTTTTTCACAAAAAATGATGTGCTCTGTTGTTATTCTGTAATCTGCATTTTCACTTAAGATATTTTAAATACACTGATATGTTTCCAAGTCTTTTAATGTTTCTTCTGCAGTAATGTTGATGTCGCATGATATTAAATTGTATGGATGCCCTGTTTGACTTGACTTCTCTATTGTTGGACCCTTAGATTATTTCTGATTTCTTAGTATTATAAATAATGCTGCAATGGACATCCTTCAGTTTCTTTACATACCTGTGATTATTTACTTAGGATAAATTCCCAGTAGTGGAGTTGTTGTGTCAAAAAGTATATAGACTTTTTTTTAATTTAGTAAATATAAATTTCCAAAATACAGTTTATGGATTACAATGGCTTCCCCCCCTCATAATTATAGACTTTTTTAAAAGATGTACTTATTTATTTGAAAGTTTGAATTTCAGAGAGTGGGAGAGACACACAGAGAGAGATACCTTCCTTTTTTTTTTTTTTTTGACAGGCAGAGTGGATAATAAGAGAGAAAGAGAGAAAGGTCTTCCTTTTCCGTTGGTTCATCCCCATGGCTGCTGCAGCCGGTGCACCACGCTGATCTGAAGCCAGGAGCCAGGTACTTCTCCTGGTCTCCCATGCGGGCCCAAGCACTTGGGCTGTCCTCCACTGCCCTCCCGGGCCACAGCAGAGAGCTGGACTGGAAGAGGAGCAACCGGGACTAGAACCCAGTGTGCCGGCGCCACAGGTGGAGGATTAGCCAAGTGAGCCACGGCACCGGCCGAGAGATACCTTCTAACCATTGTTTCACTCCCCAAATGGCTGTAAAGACAGGACGGGGCCAGACCGAAGCCAAGAGCCAGGAGCTTCTTCCAGGTCTCCCACGTGGGTGCAGGGGTCCAAGGACTTGGGCCATCTTCTACTGCTTTCCCAGACCATAGCAGAGAGCTGGATGGGAAGTGGAGCAGCTGGGACTCAAACTGGCACCCATTTGGGATGCCAGCATTGCAGATGGCAGGTACTGCTGCACCATAGCGCTGGCCCCAAAGTGTACAGTCTTTGAAGACACGTTGCTAAGTTGTGCTCTATAAGGGTTCCTTTATGATACAAGTATTGCTCACTGGACGTAATGATGACCCTGGTGCTTCCGAGACTCAAACAGCTTCTAGCAGAGCTAAAAGTTGTGTCAAGTGACCATGTCACAGCAACAGGTCCTCAGCATGGGAGGTCATAGTCGTGGAAGGACAGGACCCATCAGCCCTAAGAAGTGTGAATGTGAGGCAGGATGGAGGGGACCACAATCGGCCTCTCTGGCCTTGGAGCTGTTTTCCTTCTAGATGCTCACGTCTCTCCCCACTGCCCCAGATCCCCTCGTCTCTGCTGGTCAGTGGCCCTGGTGTCGGGCTGGGCGGTGAGGATAGGAGAGAGGCCACAGGGCGTGCTGAGGTCTTTTTGATTGCACAGGGACGCGTGTTCCGGCAGCTCGGTGGGACTCAGGGTGCAGCCGTTTGCTGGGTTGATGCATTCTCCCTGTCGTCAGAGCCCATTTGTTCAAATGAAGAAGCTTCCCGGGGCTCACCTGTGGCCAGCTTTGGGAAGACGGACAGAGCTCAGCAGGCTGGCCCTGTGTGGCATGGAGTCAGCGACTTGAGGGAACTCTTTTCAGCCGCCCAGGCCCCCTCCCCACTCTGGTTCTCTGGGAAGTGCCCCTGCCTGTGCAGTGCAGGCTTGCTGGGCCAAGCTGAGAGCCATGGGGCTCGGCTGACCACTGACACAAGGCTTGGCCTGGTGCACTCGCCAGCAGTTTGAAGAACCAAGGTGGAGGACAGCTGGCCCTGAGTTGGTTGAGTGGAGCTGAAGAGGCCATTCATTGTTGCTGCAGGCTCCCTGGCACCACCCTGGCCACCATGAATCTGTGAGCCCGAGATCTCTTGTTTCTAATTGATTTCTAATTTTATTTGCCAAAGTCAGATTCTTTTTAAAAAATATTTATTTATTTATTTGAAAGTCAGTTACACACACACACACACACAGAGAGAGAGAGAGAGAGAGAGAGAGAGAGAGAGAGAGAGGCAGAGAGAGAGGTCTTCCATCCACTGGTTCATTCCCCAATTGGCTGCAATGGCCGGAGCTGCACCGATCCAAAGCCAGGAGCCAGGAGCTTCTTCTGGGTCTCCTATGTGGGTGCAGGAGTCCAAGGACTTGGGCCATCTTCTGCTTTTCCAGGCCAAAGCAGAGAGCTGGATCGGAAGTGGAGCAGCTGGGTCTTGAACCAGCACCCATATGGGATGTTGGCACTACAGGCTGCAGCTTTACCTGCTACGCCACAGCGCCAGCCCCCAAAGTCAGATTCTAATGTATGTATCAACAAACCCTTATTGGTATGCTGTTGTGGAAGTCAAAGCTTTTAGTAAGTTTCTCCATATTTTGAAGCCTGTTGGTAAAAGGGCTTTACTGCCTGCCTTAAAAAAAAAAATACTTTCCAGGGGCCAGCATTGTGGCACAGCAGGTTAAGAGGTTGCCTGCAGTGCCGGCATCCCATATGGGTGCTGGTTTGAGTCCCAGCTGCTTCACCTGTGATTCAGCTCCCTGCTAATGTGTCTGGGAAAACAGCAAACCATGGTTCAAGTTCTTGGGCCCCTGCACCCACGTAGGAAACCCATAAGAAGCTCCTGGCTCCTGGCTTCACCTAGTCCAGCCCTGGCTGTTGCAGCCATTTGGATGAAAGACCTCTCTCTCTCTCTCTCTCTGTGCTTCTCCCTCTCTCTGTAACTCAGCCTTTCAAATAAATGAAATAAACCTTAAAAAATACTTTCCAGAAACTAAGCCAATGGAACATTGGCACTAAGTGGAATAGATGGGGCAGAAGAGGAGACTAAGGGTTTCTCAAATACACAGGGCATTCAAAGGTGCGTCGTGACTTCCCAGCAGCGGCACCACTCAGGATGCACCTGCTAATCCGACTGTCCCACAGTTTAGACGCCTGAGTCCCACACGGGAGTGGTTGGCTTCAATGGCTGGCTCTGGCTCCAGACTCCAGCTTCCTCCTGGTGCAGACTTGGTAATCACTCAAGTAACTGGGTTCCTGCCACCCACATGGGACACCTGGGTTGTGTTCCTGGATTCTGGCTTTGGCCCTGGCCTTGCCCTGGCCCGCTGTTGTGGGCACCTCGGGAGTGCACCAGTGAACAGGAGCTTGCTCTCTGGTTCCATCTGCTTCTGTCCCTTTCTCTTTGCCTCTCAAATTTACAAAAAAAAAAAAAATTGTCACAAGGCAACTTGATTTACTGCAACCTTTTGATCACTAAAATAGATCACTGAGCAAAACATTAGGCTACTTTTAATTGGCAATCTGCCAAAAACTCTGGAAAATCTTCCATTGGGATAGTTGAAAGGCACTCATGAAAAGACAGAAGGCAGAGGTATGTGACTTCATAGGTGGCCTGAAGTGGCCTCTGGAGCCGCTTGAAGGCCACAGTGAGAATCTTTGCTAAAGGTCATCAGATTGTGCACAGTCCCTTGTGAAGTGTTAACACTTGGCATTTATTACACGGACGTTTGTAAATATATGTGAGGCTCCTGTTTGCATTTTGGAGCTACTGATATGTTAATTTCATTTCTTTAACTTTGTCTTTTTAAAAATATTTATTTATTTGTTTGAAAGTGTTAGAGAGAGGGCAGACAGAGAGAAGTCTTCCATTCTCTGGTTCACTCCCCTAATGGCTGCAACAGCCAGGGCTGGGCCAGGCGAAGCCAGGAGCTCCTTCCAGGTCACCCACGTGGGTGCAGGGGCCCAACCACTTGCTGCTTTCCCAGGTGCATTAGCAGAGAGCTGGATTGGAAGTGGAGCAGTCAGGACATGAACTGGTGCCCTTGTGGGATGCCGGCACTGCAGATAGTGGCTTTACCAGCTGTGCCACAGTGCTGGCTCCAAACTTTGTCTTGATATTAATGTGGCCAGTCTTCAAGTGTCCTCTTTGCACCATTAAGGATATAGAAATAGTAAAGGAACATCGTTGTCTAATGGGGCTCAGAATGGATTTAGCATCCATGAGTAAGAGAAATAGGACTTAATTTGGAATCAAGGGATTTGGCTCCTTGACCTGCTGGTGGCACTAACTAGCTGTCTACTCTTAGGCGAGCTTCCCTTCATCTCTTAATACAGGGGTGGGGCTAGATTAGTGATCTGCCACCAGGTTTCCTGTAAAATCAACTGAAGAGGCTTAAAAATATGCTTGGGGGGGGGGGCGGCACTATGGCATAGCAGGTAAAGCTGCTTTCTGCAGTGCCGGCATCCCATATGGGCACCGGTTCAAATCTTGGCTGCTCCACTTCCGATCTAGCTCTCTGCTGTGGCCTAGGAAGGCAATAGAAGATTGCCCAAGTGCTTGGGGCCCCTGCATCTGCATGGGAGACCTGGGAGAAGCTCCTGGCTCCTGGCTTCAGATGGGTGCAGCTCTGGCCATTGCAGCCAATTGGAGAGTGAACCAACAGATGGACGACTTCTCTCTCTCTCTCTGTAACTCTGAGTTTCAAATAAATAAATAAATCTTTAAAAAATATATGCTTGAGGGTGGGCATTTGGTGCAGCAAAGACACCACTTGGGATGTTCGTATCCCATATGGAGTGCCTGGGTTGGAGCCCCAGCTCTGCTTCTGATTCCAGCTTCCTGCTGTGTGTACCCTGGGAGGCAGCAGGTCATGGCTGAGTGCTAGGGTCTCTACCACCCATGTGGGCGACCTGGGTCCAGTTCAGGGTTGCAAGCTTTGAGCAGGCTTAGCTTGGCTATTGTGGGCATTTGGGGCATGAATCAGCAGATAGAAAATTGATCTCTGACTCTCTTTACCTTTCAAATAATTAAGAAGTAAATTTCAAACATATAATTAAAACTTGCTTGCATCAGAATCTTTGGGGAGCAGTGGGGCATTGTTCAGACTCTCTTGGACAATGGTTCTCCAGCTTTGGCTTGCATCTGCAACTCTGAGAAGGCTTCTTAGAACACAAGGTGCTGGCTCACACTACGGTTTCTGCGCTGGGCTCTGGACTGCTTTTTTTTTTTTTTTTAAATATTTATTTATTTACTTGAAAGAGTTACACACAGAGAGAAGGAGAGGTGTAGAGAGAGAGAGAGAGAGAGAGAGAGAGAGAGAGTCTTCCACTCGCTGGTTCACTCCCCATTTGGCCACAATGACTGGTGCTGAGCCAATTCCAAAGCCAGGAGCCAGGAGCTTCTTCCGGGTCTCCCACGTGGGTGCATTGGCCCAAGGACTTGGGCCATCTTTGACTGCTTTCCCAGGCCACAGCAGAGAGCTGGATCGGAAGTGTAGCAGCCAGGACTTGAACCAGCACCCGTATGGGATGCCGGCAATCCAGGCGGCGGCTTTACTGGCTGCGCCGAAGCGACGGCCCCCTGGACTGTGCATGTCTAACAAGCCGGTCCAGGGCCCACACTTTGAGAACCACTGCTGTATAATCTCTGAATTCCTTCCTAGCTCTGAAGTTTCAGGCGTCAAAGATCCACTTGCTGATCTTACTACTGTTGGGTATTTTTAATTAGGTGATTGCACATTTCTTGCCACCGTTGTCGGCGTGGAGTGCAGTTAAGGGTTCACGTAGACCTGTGACTCACACACAGCCTGGGCTGCGTGTGAGTCCTCCCAGGGGACTTCTGGCAAGAAAGATCCTAACGCCCCGGCAAGACTCCAGGAGAAATCAGACATTCTTGCGGTTGGGCCGGGGAGCAGTCAGTTTTAAAGCTCTCCTGTGTGATTCTAAGGTGCAGCCACAGCTGTGCCCCTTCACAGGGGAAGGCTACACCCGCAGATTTCACAGTGCGGCAGTTTGCTACTTGAAGACACTTCCATGGATTTGAAATGCTAACTTTCTAGTTCAGAACGTTCACAGTCCAGAAGTTTGCCTGATTTTGCTCTCTGCACCCACCCACCTCAATTCAGGCTCACGGATGGAAGCGGGTACCAGGAGCCGAAAGTTCCTAATGAAATGTATCCACGGCGATGGGCAGAGCAAAACCAAATAGCCCAAACAAAAGTATTTTACGTAACGGGCCCTGAGAGCAGCTGCCAGTTCGCTTCCACAGGATCACTTCCTGAATCATTTCTTTATGCTCTGGTGCCGGTGTTGTAGCTTCTCAGCAGGTTCAACAGAGGCGATCGGTCTCCGAGGACTCCTGTCACTTCTTCCTTTCCAATCAACCGTGATGAGACTTTTTTTAAAAAAGGAATATTTGTCACCAACATGGATGGTTGAAAACTGAAGACTCTTCTTCTTTTTTTTTTTGTCTGTTAAAATTTTTTTTTATTTAATGAATATAAATTTCCAAAGTACAGCTTATGGATTACAATGGCTTCCCCCCCCCCCCCCATAACTTCCCTCCCATCCGCAACCCTCCCGTTTCCCACTCTCTCTCCCCTTCCATTCCCATCAAGATTCATTTTCAATTCTCTTTATATATAGAAAATCAGTTTAGTATATATAAAGATTTCAACAGTTTGCCCTCACATAGCAACACAAAGTGAAAAAATACTATTGGAGTACTAGTTATAGCATTAAATAACAGTGTACAGCACATTAATGACAGAGATCCTGCATGATATTTTTTTAAAAAAAGATTGATTACTTTTCTATGTAATTTCCAATTTAACACCAAGATTCTTTTTTTCATTTTCAATTATCTTTATATACAGAAGATCGCTTCAGTATATACTAAGTAAAGATTTCATCAGTTTGCACCCACACATAACCACAAAGTGTAAAAATACTGTTTCAGTACTAGCTATAGCATTACTTCACATTGGACAACCCATTAAGGACAGATCCCACATGGGACATAAGTACACAGTGACTCTTGATGCTGATTTAACAATTTAACACTCTTGTTTATGGCGTCAGTAATCTCCCTAGGCTCTAGTCATGAGTTGCCGAGGCTATTGAAGCCTTTAGGGTTTGCCAACTTTGATCTTATTCCGACAGTGTCATAGTCAAAGTGGAAGTTCTCTCCTCCCTTCAGAGAAAGGTACCTCCTACCTTGATGGCCCCATTCTTTTCACTGGGATCACTCTTGCTGAGATCTTTCATTTAGGTCTTCTTTTTTTTTTTTTTTTCCAGAGTGTCTTGGCTTTCCATGCCTAAAATACTCTCATAGGTTCTTCAGCCAGATCCAAATGCCTTAAGGGCTGATTCTGAGGCCAGCGTGCTATTTAGGACATCTGCCATTCTATGAGTCTGCTGTGTCTCCCCCTTCCCATGTTGGATCCTTCTCTCCCTTTTTTGGTTTTATCAGTTAGTATTAGCAGACATTTGAAGACTCTTCTTTTGAGTTTTTAAAATTGTGGTAGAATATACCTACCAGGAAACATGCCCTTGTAACCATTTTAAGTGTGCGATTCAGTGGCTTTCAGTGTATGACACTGTGCGCAATCATCACCATTGTCCGTCTCCAAAACTTTCTCATCATCCAAAATTGAAACGGCACCCATCCAACAAAATCACCCTTCCCCCCTCGGTTCCAGCCCCTGGTAGCCACTATTCTACTCGTGGTCCCTGTGGACTGGCCTCTATTTCACAGAAGCGGAATCATGCAGTATTTGTCTTTCTGTGTCTGGTTTGTTTGCCTTAGCATGATGTTCTCCAATTCCATCCAGAGATTGCTTTTGATCAGACAGATCCATGTCACAATTGAATTAGGTTCATGAATGTGTCAGTCTCCTTTCAATTAAACAAACACATGGGTGATGGAGATAGCCCCTCGTCCCCAGACATCCGGTGGGAAGGGCTGATGGGGGATGAGGGCTGCCCTGAGCCTTGCCCCCTCCTCACTGCTCGGTGCAGACAGCCGGGCGTCACAGTGACTCTTTCCCTCCTTCCCCTGATGTCCGATTGCCCAGTCTTACCGATCCCACCTCTCCACATCCTCCCCATCACTGACCCACCTCCACCTGGACCTCACTCAGAGCAGCATCCAAGCCTCCCCGCCAGGCGCCCGGTCGGCTGCCACCAGTAATCATTCCATTGTGCACCCAACAGATATTACACAGCATGAAACTTTCTTGTCGGGCCTTGAGCCAGACTCTTAAATTAAGACGCCTTCTGCACGGCCACTGGTGCCGTCTCTCAGACAGATGGGACTTCACCCACCTGCGTCTGAGTCGGCAGCGCTGCTTTTCCCTGCTCCCCGCTGCTCCTAGTTCAGGAGGGAAGAAACCTCAGAGCTCCTGGCAGGTTAAATCAGGGCTGCCAGACAAGAGGAAGTTCAAGAGTAATAAACACAGAGTCCTACAGCTGAGTCAGGGAGATAAGAAGCTTATGGTAAGAGCAGGGGAAACCTGGCTTTGCAGTGGTTCGTAGGGAAAACAGTGAAGAGCCTGGCATGTTGGCCCCCAGGATCCACGCCTGCATATGTTCAGGTGGGTCTGCTGTTCATATTAGCTTGGATACCAGGGGCCTAGAAGGCACGAAAGGCATCATGCAGGACTTGGAGGAAGTGGGTATTTAGCTTAGAGAGAGAGGACTAGGGGAGAGGCCATAGGTGTTGTTGATAAGTTGAGGGTGCCCAAAACATTCTGAAGGGCACTCACTTTCATACCCTCATTATGTCCATAGCTTGCTCCATCTGTGTCTGTTAAAACCCGGGTGTCTTCCCTGCCTCCTACTGGGAGTTTTTTCCCCCTCTAAGCATCCAGCTTGGGCTCAGGGCAATGTGGTGCTCTATGTCAGGCTCTGCCCCAGCTGAGAGAATCGGAGTGAAAGGGAAAGGCTAGGAGGGTCTGCGCTGGTACTTGACACTGGCAGAGGGGCCAGCTTGTGTGTTCTCACCGCGGGGACCTCGGCCAAGATGGCTCTGGAACTGCATTGTGAAATAGACCCGAAGTCATTGCATCGTGGGACTCAGGGGGTGGGGGCTCCCTCCGGACTTGTCCCCCCCACCCCAAGTCTGGTCTTGCTGTCCCCTCATTGCAGACTTGCTTGACTTCCCTGGAGAATGGTTTTGCATCAGGCCACCTCCCGTGCTTGAATACTTTTGTTGACTCTCTACCACTTAGGGATAGAATTTAAACGTTTTCCCCTGGCATCTGTGAGTGTTTGGGGCTTGGCTTAAATGTCTTAACATTTGAAATAAGGCAAATAGTACATGCAGATATTTAAAAAGGAAATGGGCAAAAAAAGCTCACAGCAGTCCCTGATCATCACCCCTCATCACTGGGAAATCACTTTTTGAAAAAGATTTATTTATTTGAAAGTCACATTATACACACACACACACAGAGAGAGAGAGAGAGAGAGAGAGAGGTCTTTCATCTGCTGGTTTACTCCCCAGATGGCTGCAATGGCCGGAGCTGCACCAATCTGAAGCCAGGAGCCAGGAGCTTCTTCCGGGTCTCCCACATGGGTACAGTGGCCCAAGGCCTTGGGCCATCTTTGACTGCTTTCCCAGGCCATGGCAGAGAGCTGGATCAGAAGTGGAGCAGCCAGGACTCGAACCAGCGCCCATATGGGATGTTGGCACCATAGATGGCAGCTTTACCTGCTACGCCACAGCGCCGGCCCCGGAAATCACTTTTACCGTCTCTATTTGTTGTTTTTTTGGTGACCACCATTTCCCTCTGTTAACACCTCTATTAATATCTCATGGCTTTTCAGCTTTAGGAATTATCTACTTAATTCTTGCTGTAATAAATAAAAGTTTTAGCTCCTCCAACCAGCCCCATAACCTCTTCCTTCTCCCTTCAATACAGTCATACTGTCACAGCTGTATACTATTTTATCTGTACAGTCAAAGTCCAAAAAGCTGTGCAATCTAAGTTGTTTTGATGGCGGTGAGAAAAGTTTGGGGTCAGACTCAGTCTCTGAGGATCTCACGTGTGGTTGGTTATGGGAGGCGTCTGCTGAAGCAAGAATTTGTGGGGACCAAGTGACTGCTGCACCTGACTGTTGTGTCACACATGATGACTGCTGAGGACAGTGGCTGGGCCAGACTCTCGTGGGAGCCGTGGGCACTTAGAGACTATGGCAGCTCAGATGCTCAGGCCCTCAGCTCTCAGCTCAGAGAACGGGGGGCTTCTCTGGGAGCCCTCTGAGAATCTCTTATTCCTCACAGCTGCAGCCACTCTTGCTGAAGAGCAAGCACACGACTGAACTCAGAGCTGCACCTGTCTCTCTCGTGGGTATCTGGATGTTGGTTGAGAAGGAATGGAACCTTCAGATGTGTGATGGGTTCAGATGAAGCCGAGACTCTTAAAGCCCCTCGTGGGCTTTCTTTGTGGGTAGAAGCGGGCTACTCTTCTGTAGACTAGATTTCTTGCTTTGAAGATGCAGTAATGATCTAACCTGGGGCAGTTGCTTTATAACAGGATGCCAATTGAGGCTGGCCTTGTGGTGTAGCAGGTTAAGCTGCAATTTGCTGCACCAGCATTCCATATCAGCACCAAGTTGGGTCCTATCTGCTCTACTTCTGATCCAGCCCCCTGCAATGCACCTGGGAAAGCAGTGGAAGATGGCCCAAGTGCTTGAGGCCCTCCACCCACGTGGGAGACTTGGATGGAGTTCCAAGCTCCTGGCTTTGGCCTTGCCCAGCTCTGGCTGTTGTGACCATTTGGGGAGTGAACCAGCACTTGGACAATCTCTCTCTCTCCCTCTCTCTCTTTCTCTGTCTGCTTTTAAAATAAATAAGTAAATCTTTTAAAAAGAAGATTCTTTTTTTCCCTCAAGATCTACTGCAATCTCCCATTGTTGTCATTAGATGCATAATTAGGGAGATAAGTTTAAAAATCTGACCTGGGGGGGCCAGTGCTATGCTGTAGTGGGTACCACCTATGACACCAACATCCCATATGGGCGCTGGTTCGAGTCCCAGCTGCTCCACTTCTGATCCAGGTCCTTGCTAATGGCCTGGGAAAAGCAGTGGAAGATGGCTCAAGTGTTTGGGCCCCTGCACCCATGTGGGAGACTAAGATGAAGCTTCTGGTTCCTGGCTTCAGCCTGGCCCAACCCTGGCCATTGTGGCCATCTGGAGAGTGAACCAGCAGATGGAATCTCTCTCTCTCTCTCTCTCTCTCTCTCTCTCTCTCTCTCTCTCTGTCTCGCCCTCTCTGTAATTCTGACTTTCAAATAAATAAATATTTTTAAAAAATCTGATGTGGGAGGAAATGGCCAATGCTGCTGTACCGCAGTTTGAGGCATCGTCCTGCAAGGCGCTGGTCCCTGTCACTGCCTATTTAACTTGCCTGTACGGCCTTGGCAACAGGCAGAAGAATCTTGAGAATGACCACGGACGATCCTGTGTATATGGACAACTTCCTACCCAGGTGTCGGCCTTCCTCTGTTTCTCTACTTCCTCCTGTGCTATAAGAGCATTGCGCAGCACACGGGGCAGCCTGGTGGTCCTGGGGAACTAACACTTTCAGGGGCAGCCCTCAGGCAGGGGATGGACAAGGTTGGGTGGATATTCCAGCTCTCTGGGCTCGCTGTGGGACAGTGCTCATCCTCCAGTGGGGTGGGGCTCTGGTGATGCACAGCGTGACCTTCATATTAACATGAACTCCATTCTCTTTTCTCCCCCTCTCTCCCACCTCACTTTGCCCTTTTGCTCCATCATGCTTTCTTGGGATTACCTCCCCAGTAAACCACCCGGATACAAGTCTTGGTGGCAGGGCCTGCTCCCGGGAAACCCCAGGCTTAGATGCCGGCTGAGAGCTCTGGGTGTAGATGGTGGCTTCCTTACCCTGTTCCGTGCCCGTTTTCTCTGTTGTACCTTGATGAACTTGATCGTGCATCCACAGATCACTGTCTTCCCGTTCTCTGGGTTGTTCCTTTTGTGCTCCTTTCTGTCACTGTGTTTGCCTGGCAAGACAGTCAGGAGACACGGCTCCCCGTGTGTTTGGACTTCAGTGGAAGTCGGCCCCATCTCGTCACCCCAGTCTCCATTCTGGTGTCTTCTTCCCACAACACCACAGTCGCTGAGCCCTCATTGTGTCTCCCTCCTTCAAGCCCTGCTCTCTCTCGCCTGCCATTTTGTTCCCCTTAAGACTGACCAACTCCAGTTTTACTCCAAAAATCCTGCTCAAAGGTTAGTTTTTCTACTAAATTTCCCAGTCTTTTTTTTTTTTAAAGATTTATTTATTTATCCGAAAGTCAGAGTTACACAGAGAGAGAAGGAGAGGCAAAGAGAGAGAGAGGTCTTCCATCTGCTAGTTCACCCCCCCCCCCCCCCCGCCAATTGGCTGCAACAGCTGGAGCTGCGCCAATCCGAAGGCAGGAGCCAGGAGCTTCTTCTGCGTCTCCCTCATGCGTGCAGGGGCCCAAAGTCTTGGGCCATCTTCCACTGCTTTCCCAGGCCACAGCAGAGAGCTGGATCAGAAGTGGAGCAGCCAGGACTTGAACCAGTGCCTATATGGGATGCTGGCACTGCAGGCGGCAGCTTTACTCACTACGCCACTGTGCCAGCCCCCTCAATCTTTTTAAGCAGTTGATATAAACTATGAGTTCAGCCTTTCTTACACTTAAAAAAACCATTTATTTATTTATTTGAAAGGCAGAGTTACAGGATGGGATAGAGAAAGAGTGGGTAGAAAGAGAGAGAGAGAGAGAGAGAGAGAGATCTTCCCTCTGCTGGTTCACTCCCCAAATGGCCACCAGGAGCCCAGAACTCCATCCTGGTTTCCCCATGTAGGTGCACGAGCCCATATGGGATGCTGGTGTTGCAGGTGGCGGCTTAACCCGCCCTACCCCAATGCTGGCCCCTCTCTTCTATTCTTGATGTGTGTTATTTGTTTACCCTTGGCTCATTGTATAACATGTGCTTGCTAAATGCTCATTGAGTCAATCCCTCCTTTCTGAAATGGTCATGCCGGAGCAGATCTGGCACAGAGGCTGACCCCTCCAGAGGGACTGGAGGGAGCAAGCTGCCTCCTGCCACCCTTTGGGGAAGTCCTTACGAGGATGAACATCTGGGGCTGCCAGGGAGAGGCTGTGTCTGCAACAGATGTGGTGTAGGTTCAGCAACAAGAAGCCAGGTCACTGTCCCAGGTCCCATCTGTTGTCGCTTTGAAAACATTGCGAGCCTCGAGTTGGTTTTGTGATGTCTCAGTCTCCAAGCAGTCCTCTCTCAGGGGCCACAGGGAGAGAGCTGGAGTGCATTTTGCTTTGAGCCCACAACTGTGCCACCTGCTGGTTTTGTAATTTCAGGGTGAGTTACTCAAACTCTTTGTCCCAGTTCCTTGATCTGTTGTGAGGACTAAGTGAGCATGAATCACACATTATTAGGTATTGTCTATTAAGCATCATATAGATGTATTATACAGATGCACATTCTGTAAGAAAAAGAGGGCAAATTGGCGTCTCCTCACTCAGGGCACCAAATGTAAGGGAAAGGGGGCAGAACAGAGAAGAGGCAGAATACGAACTCGCAGCCAGACCGAATTTATTCAAAGAAAATAAACTCACAGAGGTCACACTAACTGCAGGTGTGCACACAGACCAACACGTGGCCAAGGGCCCAGCTCCCAGGGGCTGGGCTTTTTAATATCTTAGGGGGGCTAGGGGTGGGGGTTGGGGGCAGCTGGCAGAGGTGAGCTTCCCCACACAGGTCTTCCAAGTTTGGCCCTCCATCTTCCTGAACCTGGGGAAGTATGCAGGGGTTGGGGTGGGAACAATATGGTATGAGACTGAATTGGGATTCAGGGACAAGGGATAAATTCTGATTTTCTCTATCTTTTCAGCAATGAGCTAGAAAGGCTGAGGCTTATGTCCTTGTTCCATCATGTTCTAAGCCCTATGCAGGCGTTAGCTATGGTTAATAGTTGTAGGATAAGTACCAGGTGGTTAATGCAAGAATGTAGGAGGTCAGGCGGCTTGGCCAGAGCCAACAGGGAGTCTACAGTGGTCTACAGTGGCCTATGTATTCGGAGATTCAAAGTCATTTGGAAAAAATTCTAGTTGCCAGAGGTATCAGCAATGGGCCGCAGCTCACTGAGCAGGAGGACTTGTCACAGACAGAGCAGTGCCTGCATCCAAGTGACAGACGGGATGATCCAGAAAGTCTGGCTTCTGTCCCTGCAGCCCTGGGCTGTGTTTGGCATCAACACCTGGATGTTCCCTGCAGGGCTCCCGCAAGCCCAAATCACTGTGCCTTTGTCTCTGTGGACACAGTGGGGTAGCGAGCGCCTTAGGGAAATCAATCCCTGGCTATCGAAAACGCCAGCATGTTTCCTTCGGTTGTTGCTGTATTGTGTGTTTTTTTTTTTTTTTTTAAGATTTATTCATTTGAAAGGAAGAGTTACAGAGAGGCAGAGGCAGAGAGACAGAGAGAGAGGTCTCCCATCTTCTGGTTCACTCCCCCAAATGGCCGCAATGGCTGGAGCTGAGCCAATCCAAAGCCAGGAGCCAGGAGCTTCCTCTGGGTCTCCCACATGGGTTCAGGGGCCCAAGTACTTGGGCCATCTTCTACTGCTTTTCCCAGGCCATTAGCAGGGAGTTGGATTGGAAGTGGAGCAGCCGGGACTGGAACCAGTGCCCATAAGGGATGCTAGCATTGCAAGTGGCGGCTTTACCTGCTACCCCACAGCACCAGCCCCCTTCAAATACTATCTTACCACTTGGTGAATGACAAGAATCTTCCAACAGGTTGCTTCAGTTTTCTTGACCATCTTTGTTCTCTTATTGTCATACCTTTACATTTGTCATAAACCCCACAACATACTGTTATGATGGTTTGATTTAAATTGCAAATTATTTTATAAAACAATGTAAAATAAAAATAAAAACTAGCTTGTATTTACCCACATAGTTACCATTTCATTCCTTTTGTGTAGCTCTGAGGTTCTGTCTAGAATAATTTTCCTTCAGCCAGAAGACCGGTAGCATTTTTTTTTTTTTGTAGTGTAGTTATGCCAGCAACAACTTCTTTCAGCCTTCATTTTTCTGAAAAATCTTTTTATTCACCTGCTTTTTTTGGGAGGGGACAACAACAGTTGGTTCAATGTGTATAACCAAGGAAGGGCATTTGGCACGCTGGTTAAGACTTCACTTAGGATGTCTTCATCTTACCTTAGAGGGCCTGGGTTTGAGCCCTGGCTCTACTTCCAATTCCAGCTTCCTGCTAAGGTTTACCTTGGGAGACAGCAAGGGATGGCTCAACTAGCTGCATCTCTGCTACACATATGGGGGACCTGAATTAAATTCCTGACTTCTGATCCTGGATTGGCCCAGCCCTGACCAATGTGAGCATTTGGGGAGTAAGCCAGTGGGCAGAAGCTGTCTCTCCTCTGTCTGTCTCTATCTCTTTCCTGTATCTCTCTGTCTTTCAAATAAAATGGAAATAAGTGAGCAAATTGAAAAATGCATACAGCTGTATAGTGATCCATTATTTAAAATAGGGCAAATGTATATTTGAAGACGCTTGTCACAAGTGGAAAACAGTAGTTTATGGAGCTGGAAACATAGTGTAATTTTGCTTTTCCATAATAATGATGTTTTTATTTAATCACAGAGAAAGCCTGGCACACTACACATGTAAGCAGTGGCATGATAATGAAGTGCCTTTCTTTTCACTTATGAAATTTTTAGATGTTTCTAAAAATGAACCTGCATCACTTTCATCATAAAAGAGTCTAATTTGTTTGTTTTAGATGAGGTGGCTTTGCCTCTAAACTCTTCACATTATTAAAATGCAAGGGAATTTGCCTAAAAGTAAATGTCACTTGAGCCCTTTCCTATGCAAATATTAAGGGGTAGGGCTAAAATTATAGTGTTATTTCTGGATTCTGGGCTTTGAAGTCATGAACTACGGGGGAGAACAGAGGATGGGGAAACCAGGGGGCTGACGTTTGCACACTGCCTTGCAGCATCACCCCAGGACACTGCGTGCGAGACTCAGCCAAAGCAGGGCGAGAGTAACACGTGGGCCGCCTCTGCAGGGCTGCTTCCTCCTGAGCCAGTGCTTCCAAAGCACCACCATTATCATTTGTAAACACTCATTGGGCTCTTTGCTAGGTGTACGAACCAGTACTAAGAGGAAATCAGAATACAGAGTTTTTCCTATTTTAGGTATATTCTTCAGGTTTCCATTCATTCAAGTCACACCAGTTCTAGTCCTGATTGCTGCACTTCCGATCCAGCTCTCTGCTGTGGCCTGGGAAAGCAGTAGAACATGGCCTACGTGCTTGGGCCCCTGCACCTGCGTGGATGACCTGGAAGAAGCTTCTGGCTCCTGGCTTCGGATTGGCCCAGCTCTGGCAGTTGTGGCCATCTGGGGAGTGAACCAGCGGATGGAAGACCTCTCTCTCTGTCTCTTCCTCTCTCTGTAACTCTGCCTCTCAAATAAATAAATAATCTTTAAAAAAAAGTCACTGGTTTTGTTCACCTGCAGTTTGGAGGGAGAGTTTTATGCATACCCACAGAGCTTCACGATGTCATTCGTTGGTCTCTGACTTTCTTGTTTTTTTTTTTTTTTTTTTTTTGACAGGCAGAGTGGATAGTGAGAGAGAGAGACAGAGAGAAAGGTCTTCCTTTTTGCCATTGGTTCACCCTCCAATGGCCGCTGCGGCCGGCACATCGTGCTGATCCGAAGCCAGGAGCCAGGTGCTTCTCCTGGTCTCCCATGTGGGTGCAGGGCCCAAGGACTTGGGCCATCCTCCACTGCCTTCCTGGGCCACAGCAGAGAGCTGGACTGGAAGAGGGGTAACTGGGATAGAATCTGGTGCCCCAACCGGGACTAGAACCTGGTGTGCCGGCGCCGCAAGGCGGAGGATTAGCCTGTTAAGCCACGGCACCGGCCTTTCTTGGTTTTTGTTAGTGGCCGTTCTTATCTTGTTCTTTGTATAGAATGTGCCTTTTTTCACTGGCTGCCTTGGGTATGCATTTTATTACTGATGTGTCTTTTTTTCCTTAAGATTTATTTATGTATTTGAAAGGCAGAACTACACACACACACACACACACATATTTTCTATTTGGTTCATTCCTCAGATGGCCACAGAGGCCATGATTGGGCCATGTTGAAGCCAGGAGCCTGGAAATCCATCTGGATCTCCCACAAATGCACGGGCTCAAGCACTTGGGCCATCCTCTGCTGCTTTCCCAGGCATTATCAGGGAGCTGGATAGGATGAGGAGTAGCTCATATAGGATTCCGGTGTCACAGGCAATGGCTTAACCTGCTGTGCCACAATGCTGGCCCTGATGCTTAAAGTGCTTGGAATTTGTTGAGCTTATTGGATCTTGAGATTCATATTTTTCATCAAATTTGGAAACTTTTGTGGCAGGTGTTTGACCTAGCAGTCAGGATGCTGCTTGGAATACCCACATCCCACATCTCACATCCCACATCCCACATCCCATATCCCACATCCCATATCCCAGAACCCACATCCCACATCCCACATCCCACGTCCCACGTCCCACGTCCCACGTCCCACATCCCACATCCCATATCAGTTAGAGGCCCCGCTCCACTCCCGAGTCCAGCTTCTTGCTAGTGTGAATATCAGGAGGTAGCAGGTGATGGCTCTAGTCACTGGGTCCCTGCTACTCACGTGGGAGACCTGGATTGAGTTCCAGCACTTGGCTTTGGCCTTGCCTAGCCCTGGCTGTGTGGGCATTTAGGAAGTGACCAGCAGGGGGTGGGGGTGAGGTTGGGAGCTTTTTCTTTCTCTCTCTCTCTCTCTGCCCTTCAAATAAGTAAAAATAGAAAATAAACTTGGAAGTATTTTGGTCATTATTTCTTTTCTAGGTGCCCCCACCTGTTCCAGGCACTCTAATCGCATGTGCTGTAGCCGACTTGGTTCAGGGATGAGGACTCTCTGGCCAGGAGTCATATAAGGCCTGGAAAATCACTTGGTCTGGCTCTGCCAAGGCAACTGCAGGCGGGACTTCTGATTCAGCACATCTGTGGCAGGCTACCTTTTAGTTGATAATTTTGTTTGGCCTATGAATGACGTCATACATTTCCAAATGGCTCTTGTCAAATGTTCCCATCCCTGGTTGCCGTGTTCATTGAGACTGTTCTTTTTTTTTTTTTTTTTTTTTTTTTTTTACAGTCAGAGACAGTGCGAGAGAGAGGCAGAGAGAAAGGTCTTCCTTCCATTGGTTCACTCCCAAAATGGCTGCCACGGCTGGCGCACTGCGCTGATCCGAAGCCAAGAGCCAGGTGCTTCTCCTGGTCTCCCATGGGGTGCAGGGCCCAAGCACTTGGGCCATCCTCCACTGCACTCCCTGGCCACAGCAGAGAGCTGGCCTGGAAGAGGAGCAACCGGGACAGAATCCGGCGCCCCAACCGGGACTAGAACCCGGTGTGCTGGTGTTGCAGGTAGAGGATTAGCCTAGTGAGCTACAGCGCTGGCCCTAAGAGACTGTTCATTCTTATCAAGTTTTTTTTTTTTTAATTTGTTTATTTATTTGAAAGTCAGTTAGAGAGAGAGAAAGAGAGAGAGAGAGAGATCTTCCCTCTGCGGGTTCACTCCCCAAGTAGCCCCGGGGCCAGGGCTGGGCCAGGCTGAAGTCAAGAGCCATGAACTTCACCTGGGTCTCCTACATTGGTGCAGGGGCCCAGCACTTGGGCCACCTTCTGCTGCTTTCCCAGGCACATTAGCAGGGAGTTGGATCAGAAGTGGAGCATCTGCAACATGAACTGGAGCCCATATGGGATGCCTGTGTCACAGATGACGCCTTTACCTGTTATGCCACAACGCTGTCACCTGCTAGTTTTTTTTCCTGTGTATGTTTTTGGGCTTCAGTTTGGGCAGTGTCTGGTTCAGCAGTGGAAAGCATATTCACAGTATTGTGCAATCAGTCTCCAGAACTTTTTCATCTTCCAAGACTGAAACGCTGGACCCATTGAGTATGTCTGCAATTCCGTCTCTCCCCAGCCCTGACAGCCACCATTCTGTTTCTGTGTCTATGAACTTGACCACTCCAGATACTGTAAGTGGAATCACACACTATTGGTTTTTCTTTGTATTTGTTTAGGATTTTTTTCCTCACTAGTATTTATTATTTCCCAAGTGGCTGCTTTGGCCTGGCTTTATGGAGCTGCACCTTGTGTGTTCATAGCGTTCAGCCGGGGCTCAGGGCTCCCGTAGGCAGACTTCTGTGTCCTGTTCCTTCCTCTCAGGTGCTCTGCCCCACCACCTTCACGGCCACCACCCTCCTGTACTTCGGCTTCTTCATCCCCAGCTCAGGATCACCTCTGTGGTCCAAATTCCCATCCCTGGGCTGAGGTCTGCTCAGAGGAGTCAGCTTCCTTGTTCTACTTTCTAGGATCTCACTCTGGTACAGCCTGATGTTTTGTGTCAGCAAACGTATTTCTATCCAGTGTTCTAGTTGTTTCCGGTAGGTACAATCCAGTATGGGTACCTCTCCTGTGGCCAAAAACAGTCTTTACAGCATACATTTATATATACTTCTTTTCATTTTTTTTAAACAAAAATTTATTTATTTACTTGAAAGGCAGAGATAGAGAGAGGGAGAGGCAGAGAGGTATCTTCCATCCACTGGTTCACTCCCCAAAAAAGCCACAGCATTCAGGGCTGGGCCAGGCGGAAGCCAGGAGTTCATCTGGGTCTCCCACGTGGGTGCAGGGGCCCAAGCACTTGGGCCATCTTCTGCTGCTTTCCCAGATGCATTAGCAGGGAGCTGGATTGGAAATGGAGGAGCTGGGACTGGAACTTGCCCCCATATGGGATGCTGGTGCTGCAGGCGGTGGCTTAACCCACTGTGCCACCGTGCTGGTCCCTATACTTATTTTCTTTTGTCTTTCTCCTCTGACTTGAAGACAGGAACCATTCCTCTCCTCTTTTTTTGGGGGTGGAAATGTATGACTCATATACTTCTGTGCTTCTTTATTCTAATTTTTTGTTATTATTTATTTATTTGAAAGGCAGAGCTACGGAGGCAGAGAGAGAGAGAGAGAAAGAGAGACAGAGACCTTCCATCTGCTGATTCACTACCCAAATGGCTGCAACTGTCAGAGCCTGGCCATTCAAAAGCCAGGAGCCAGGAGCTTCCCTGGGGTCTCCCATGCAGGTGCAGGGCCCCAAGCACCTGGGCCTTCCTCCACTGCTTTTCCAGGCCTTAGAAGAGAGCTGGATCAGAGGTGGAGCAGCTGGGTCTCAAACCAGTGCCCATATGGGATGCCAGCACTGCAGGTGGCAGCTTTACCAGCTATGCCACAGGGGTGGCCCCTTCTCCCTTCTTTTTTATACTTCTCCATCTTCATCATTATCACCACAGCTACCATTGATGGAGCTCTTTCTGCAAGCCAGCCACTGTTCTATGCATTATTTCATTTAATTCTTCTCACAGTTCTACAAGGTGAGAACCATCTTACAGGTGTGAATCTGAGGCTCAATTATGATGAATACCTTGCTCAATGTCTCATAGCACTATGTGGCAGAGATGAAGTTCAAAGCTAAGACTTCAAGATCCAGAAACCTTAGCGGCCATTGTTAGTAGTTCTCATTTCCTGAGCACAGGATATGACATGTAGCAGGATTTACCCATCAGAGGTCTTTTTGAAAACATTAATTATTTTTAAATTGTCAAATACAAAGTGTATATGATGTACACATGTTTTGATATATGTACATATTTTAGAATGGCTAAAGTAAACCAAGTAACATATGCATTATGCCACATAATATTTTTTTTTTGTGGTGAAAACACTTAAAATCTACTCTCCTAGCAATTTTCAAGTATTCAATACATCATTATATTAAAATTTTGAAGAACACAATACAGGGGCTGGCGCTGTGGCCTAGGGGGCTAAGCATCTCCCTATGGCACTGGCATCCCATATGGGTGCTGGTTTGAATCCTGGCTGCTTCACTTCCGATCCAGCTCTCTGCTATGGCCTGGGAAAGCAGAGGAAGATGGCCCAAGTGCTTGGGGCCCTGCACCTGCATGGGAGACCTGGAAGAAGCTCCTGGCTCCTCCCTTCAGATCGGCTCAGCTCCAGCCACTGAGGCCATTTGGGGAGTGAACCAGCAGATGGAAGACCTCTTTCTCTGCCTCTGCCTTTCTGTAACTCTGACTTTCAAATAATTTTTATTTTTTTAAAAAAGAACACAATACATGTTCTAACTGCAATCACCTTGATGTGCCCTCAGGGTTCTTGACTGCAAATAATCCAAGCCAAATACATCAAGAGGCGTTGAACTGACAAAGCCAGGGGAACTGAGCCTGGGCTGTGGGCAGGAACCAGGGGAGCTGTGTGTCGGGAGTGGCGGCCAGGGCCCTGCTCCGTGAGCACCAGCTCAGGGTGCTGCATGGCTGGGATAGTCACTGGCATGCCACATGCCAAAGCTGCCGCCGCCAGACTGGATGCTCAGCTGCTTGCAGCTCCTGGTCTAGGGTGAGGGCCCAGCCGCCCCCAGCAGGTATCTGCCTGCGGCTCAGAGACCGCGTGTCACGGAGGACTAGTGCCTGGCCTTTGTGGCTTCTGCAGAGGGAGTGGGAGCCCTGGGTTTCTTCAAGCCTTCTGCAAGGGTGCATTTTCCAAGCACAGGAAGGGGTTCAGATGCTGGGTGGCCAGAAAGACAGCATAGCTTCTCCAAACACATTTGTGGGATGACGGGTCAGTTTGATCTAGCTTCTCTTTTCGAGACTTACATTAAAAAGAAAAGCACTTTCTTGGGTAGACTTTCTTCTTTTGTGATAAAGCCAGACTAGCACTTCCAATACCTTTCCTCTTCTGTTTAAAGTACCTCTCATGGTGCAAAATTGCAAGAAAGCAATTCCACATGCCCAGGGCTTCAGCCACTTGTGTCCTTATTATGTTAGAATAGCTGCGTCTGGCATGACTCAACCTCAAACATGATAACCACCATTTCCACGGCACCGAACCTTCGCACACATGAGCTCTTCTTGCTTTCACAGTCCTCAGTTTCTAGGGTTCATACTCTTTGCTTCTCTGTTCTAGATTAGAACCCTGAAACTCAGAAGGGATTAGTGGCTATTTAAGACCCCAGTGAGTCAGCAGTGCAGGTGGAATTTGTGGCATTTTTCCCTACTGTTTTCATTTTCACTTCTTTAAAAAAAATTTTGAGAGATGTTTAGATTTGTTTATTTGAGGCCGGCATTTGTGGCCCAATGAGTTAAGCTGCCACTTGCTATGCTGGCATCCCTTATGGGCGCCAGTTCAAGTCCCCACTGCTCCACTTTTGATCCACCCAGCTCCCTGCCAGTACACCTGGGAAGCAGCAGAGGACAGCCCAAGTACTTGGGTCTCTGCCACCCTCATGGGAGACTCAGATGGAGTTTCAGGCTCCTGGCTTCAGCCTGCTCCTGTCCTGGCTGTTGTGACCATTGGAGAGTGGATCAGTGGATAGAAGATCTATCTTTGTTGCTTTTCCAGGTGCATTAGCAGGGAGCTGGACCAGAAGGGGAGCAGTGGGGACTCAATTAAAAAACTTAGGGGGCCAGCACTGTGGATTAGTGAGTAAAGCCGCCTCCTGAAATACCGACATCCCACATGGGTGCCAGTTCAAGTCCTGGCTGCTTCATTTCCAATCCGGCTCTCTGCTGTGGCCTGGGAAAGCAGTAGAAGATGGCCCAAGTCCTTGGGCCCCTGCACCCACATGGGAGATGCGGAAGAAGCTCCTGGCTTTTGGCTTCGGATCGGCACAGCTCTGCCTGTTGTGGCCATCCGGGGAGTGAACCAGTGGATGGAAGACCTTGTCTCCTTCTCCTTGCCTCTGAATCTCTGTAATTCTGCCTTTCAAATAAATAAGTCTTTAAAAAATTTCAGAAAAACCCAAGGAATAACAGAACAAACATCTGTATTTTTATCAATAAGAATTAACTGTTGGAAATTTATATTTGTTTTCCAGTTTTCCTTTTTAAAGAGACAAGACACTAGAGAGACAGTTAAAGCTGCTTTATCACCTCCTTTCCCTCTTGTCCCCCAAAGAACCATTCTTAGAAGTAAGATGTAGCTGTTTTCAGTCCACTTAAAGCCACTCATGTAATACATTTATACGTTAGTAGCCCACGCGTGGTATTACTGTAATACACAGGTGTTCTTCAAGTTTCCAGACATGAAGTCTTCCCTAAAATTCTACATCCTGCTTTGTTTGCTCTCACATTTCATTTTGACGTCATCTGTTTTGATTACGGTCATAGACTCAAAAGCCAGGCTGCCCTGGTGGAATTCTAGCCTTACCATTACTAGTTGCGTGACCTTGAGCCAATTTCCTGTCTTCCCTGCACCTCAATTTGTCTATGAAATGTGGATTCTGGTGGCGTCGACGTTATTGGGTTGTGGGAGGTTTAATTGAATTAACGCATGTCAAGCCCTCAGAGCAGGCCCGACCCAGGAAGGCCTCAGGAACTGGAGTTTGTTGTGGTTGTTGTTAAAGAGGCCCCCGTCTCTAGACGAAGGCCGATTTGTTTGTATCCATTGGGGGTGGAGGCTTCGGCTGACTCCCTCCGCACATCGCCGCACTGGGAGGACTTGAAGTCATTAGCCGTAGGAGAGACCTTTGTCCAGTTGTCCTGCTGTGAGCACCTGGTGACTGTGAGCTCTTGTCCTCATCTAGATTTTCCCCTAAGTCTTGTGTATCGTCCCATCATGGTCACACATGTCCTTAGGGATGCACATTTACATGACTTCCCATGTTTCTCTATGAAAAACGTCCTGTGTTTCTCTTGTCTGTACTCTGTATCCATGCACACGGCTCTGGGTGCACACGTGGGAGTGTGGAATTGCTGGACTGGGATTGAGCCAGGGTTTCTTTAATGACAAAGCACTATATTGTGCTTCCGCAATGTACAGAGTCCCATGAAGAGGCAAACAGTACATTATGAGGGTGGTGATGAGCCAAGGCTAATGGGAGGACTCCCCAGAGGCGCACACTCTCCCCAAGAGACAGTAGGTATTGGGAGGGACTTCCGGCAGAGGAGCATCAAAAGTCACCTCCTTCTGTAAACGAGTCTGCGTTGAGCTCCCAGCTGTCGTATACAGGATGGAAAAACAAGTGCAGGGATATTGTCAACAGGAACAGTTTTTATTGTGCCAAGAATTAGGGCTTATTAGAAAAAAAATTTTAAAAACATTTTATGTATTCAAAAGACATTTAGTCATAGACATTTGTTGCAGACTAAAAGAGTGGTGATTTGTAGGGGCAGGAAGTGTTGAAGCAATATTTTTTTCACGGTCTGACACAGCGGGTCTCACTGCCGAGCCAAGAACTGAGTAATTGTTGGTGTCTCAAGGAGCCCAAGGAATTACTGGATGGTGTGATTAAATTTTGCACGAGTGGTAGAGAGTTTAAAACTTTCGGGTGAGTGAAGACTTGTAGAGAAGGAGATGGAAAAGGGGGCATCCAGGAGAAAGGGCAGGCGGATGGCCCCAGGTGGGGGTGGGGCAGTGGCCCAAAATCCCAAGTTCAACACTCCAGAGAGAGCGCTGCCTGTTCTCTCTTATAAAGTCCACCCCCAGGGACAGGCACAGACTCCTCTCAGCTCCTTTTTTTTTTTTATAATTTAAAAATAAGATTTATTTAAGTCAGAGACCTCCAGCAAAAGTGGCCTGGAGGAGGGCTCCAAGAGAGGAAAAACTCGAAGGGGTTTTTTAAAAATTTTTTTAAAAAGTTTATTTTATTTATTTGAAAGAGTTACAGAGAGAGGTAGAGATAGGTTTTCCATCTACTGGTTCACTCCCCAGATGGCTGCAATGACCAGAGCTACGCTGATCCGAAGCCAGGAACCAGGAGCCTCCTCCGTGTCTCCAGGGGCCCAAGGACCTGGGCCATCCTCCACTGCCTTCCCAGGCCATAGCAGAGAGCTGGATCGGAAGAGGAGCAGCCGGGACCAGAACCGGTGCCCACATGGGATGCCAGTGCTTCAGGCCAGGCCTTTAACCCGCTGCACCACAGCGCCGGCCCTGAGTACACAAACTCGGTAACCTTGGCAACCCGGTGAGAGGCTGGAGAAATTTGAGACCACACTGAAGGCTGCATAAACTCTTTGTGTAGTCCCAGGGGTAGAGCAGACCAATCGAAGGGGGTTTTTAAACACAGGTTTGGGGGAAGAAACTGTCAATCAGTATAAGGCAGGGACAAACCCATCAAAAGACCTGATCTGTAATCTTTTCACCCTGTCTGGCCTGCTCATGGTAAGATAAAAGAGCCCTCAGAAGGTGGGTGTCTAATTTTACAGTAAACTGGGAGGTCAGAAGGAATCAGCACTCCCTTGCTACTCTCATGGCAAAATTGGAAATTCCTAGGAAACAGAGCAGGCACTTTTGACCTTGCTAAAGATGACTTTTGGGGGAAGCAAGCATTTTGTACCCTTCATTTTCACCAGGATCAGCCTGACTGCCTATTACCTCGTCTAACTCCCCACATTCCCTCCCCCAGAAGAATGGACCCTGACTTCTGTTAGCGGATGTGGGAACAGGACCGCTCTGGCTTCTTCAAGCTGAGTAGGGAACAGTCAAGACGGGGTTCCAGCAGGTGGCTTCTCGAGGGGGACGCAGTGCCAGCTTGCAGAAACGGCTTCCATCCGGGGTTTCATGGGCATGGCCATCTAGAATTTCACTGTTTCAAGTCTGGAGAAAAGGAATCTAACACGCGGTATAAACTCACAGGGTCTGAAACAAAGGACAGGGTCATCATTAGAGGACCTAAGAAAGGTGCTGTCTAAACCATGAGAAAGTTTTTTCGTTGAGAGGTAAATAGAAACTGACGGAAGGGGCTTGATAATAACCAGGTGGGCTTTAAGGCTTGGCCAGGTATCTGGTCGTCTATGTGGCCAGTCTATTATTACAGAAAAATGTTAGCCACCCCTTTTACAAGGTCTGAAGACCAAACTGCCCATCCCAGTGGAGAGTCCATCAGAATAGGATCAGTTTCTCCTCTTGGAGAACAGAGAAAGGAGGGAACAAGTCAGGCTTCCCGGGTTGCTTACTCTTAGTAACTTCATAACAAGTGAAAATGTAGCAAACAAAATTTAAGCATTAAATAACAACTTACAAAACATTTATCAGAAAGTCCAATGGTCCCCCTGTGGCGACACCGCGCGCGGGACACCGCCAGGGTCGTCTCAGGCTCCACCACACTAGGATGTCTAGGCGGAGGTAAAGCCACCTAAGGGGGCGCCTCTCGGCAGGCGTCCCCAGCACTAAGCGACACATGGCGGCACCCAGGCCTTTCCCGAGCAAGCGGTGAGGGCCGCAGGCAGCCAGAGCTCCCCTTGTCAGTTCAGGTCAGGAGCAGCCTGGATCTCAACCTTCCAGCCATTTTTCTTTCCCACGTGCGCGGTGACCTTTGGGAGGTGATCAGGAATGACCCCAGGTTAGCCCGCTGCTGGAAGCCAAGAGGAGGGGGCAGATGCTCGCCTCGGAGCTGAGGTTAAAGGCAGAGGAAAGCAAACTGTGCTGTTTAATAAAGCATTCAAGGAAGGAACACAGCTTGGAGGCATTTGTTCCGTCCCGGTGACCCAGTCACAATGAGGTCTAAGCTCTTTGCTCCTCCTGCCTTTTTCACTCTGTAGACGCCGTCTCATCCACAATTATCCTGCTGGTCTTTAAATTAAAAACAATATCCATAGATACGCTTCTTCCAACACCCTGGTTTCTGTTGCTCTATGTTTTAGATGAAAACTGCCTACCACCAAAAAGGGAGAAAAAAAATCAATGCATGATAAACTAAAAAGAAATACTACAAAATGCAGATTTCAGTAAATCTCACAGGAAAATCAATCCATTTTACAACACCCAATATCACCTGTAAGATGTAACATTCATGGAGGATAGACATTTAGGGAAAGCAGATCAATTGCACTGTTTGTCAAGATGAATTCAGGATTTTCTGCAACAACACGACTGAGAACCTGCTCACCCTGCTCCTTCGGGGAGGCAGAGTACTGAGCGGGTGAGCAGGAGGCAGCACGTGGCTGTGGGTCAGAGCTGCTTCAGAGCCGGCCACCCTGTGACAGTGCACACGCGACTGGCTCTGCCCTAGTACAACTTGTCAGCAAACCTTCCAGGATGGCAGATGTTGTGACACACACACACACACACACTCACACACTCATACTCACACACACTCATACTCTCACACACACCCCCACACCCTCACACACTGGCACACACACCCTATACATACACACACTCACACACACATCCCCACACACTCACACACTCACACTCTCACACATATACACTCACACACATACACACACTCACACACTCACACTCTCACACACATACACACACATACTTGCACACACCCTCATACACACTCACACACTCATACACACTCACATACATACACAGACACACACACACACAACTTAGATGTGGTTTCCAGGATTCATCTGCGTGTGGATTTTAGCTGTTCACCTACTGATGTCATAAAATACAGGGATTTCATCTCAAACCATTCTTGTTGATTTGTAGTTGCTCATACAACAAATTAGGAATGCTAATAAGTGTTGTAATCATTCCCAGTATTTACTTAATTCTAAAAAATTAGACTCTATAAAATGCAACATGAACCATTTGTTTGTTTTGATCTCAACACAGTGTATAAAATGTTCCTATGACTGGGGGCCAATGTTGTGTATAGCAGGTTAAGCCATTGTCTGCAACGCTGACGTCCCATATAGGCACTGGTTTGTTTCCCAGCTGCTCCGCTTCCAATCCAGTTCCCTGCTAATGCGCCTTGGAAAAGCAGCGGAAGATGGCTCAAGTGCTTGGGTGCCTGCCACCCATGTGGGAGATGCAGATGAAACGCCTGGCTCCTGGTTTCAGCCTGGCCCAGCACTGGCCATTGCAGCCATCTGGGGAGTGAACCAGCGGATGAATGATCTCTTTCTGTCTCTCTCCCTCTTTCTGTAATTCTTTCAAAATAAATAAATAAATAAATAAATAAATAAATAACTCTTTCGAGAAAAGTTATGATTCTATGTGATTCTGTCATAAACCCTGGTTTTGCCCGAGTCTGTTACCCACTTATTCTTTGCTCTCTTAAGAGTTCAGCCTCTGGGTTCATTAATCGTTGGGGTGGCAGAGCCCAGAAGTCATAAACTTGAACTCTGAAATCAGACTGCAGGGTTCAAACCTCAGCTCTGCTACCTGCAAACTGTGTGATCCTGTGTGATCTTGTGTGAGTCTGTCTTAGCCTCTCTAGGCCTCAGTTTCCCCACTGCAAAAATGCACAATAGCATAGCATTGCTAGGACTCAAAGAATGTATTTTTATAGCACCTGGTCCAGTTCTAAACTGTAATTTCTGCAAAAGTCTTAATATGGGAAAAGTCAGGGGGACAGCTGGTTCATGAGCTGGAGGCCACACCTCTCTCACCCCCTTATCCTATCAATCCACCTGTCAGTCAGACAACCTCCTCCCTCCATGGATGTGCCTGAGACCTGGAGAAGTACTATGTAACCACTCCCCTTTTCGGAGCTTATAAGAAGCTTGGTGAAGAGGAGGGATCTCTCTCTCTCTCTCTCTCTCTCTCTCTCTCCCCTCTACCCCCTCTCTCTCCACCTTCTGGACCCAAGAAAGCAGAGTATGAAAGTCTGGGCCTAATGTAGCGCACAACAGTCTGAAAGAATAAAGCTGTTAATTTTGCCAATGAAAAATGGATAAATAAAATCCTTTGTTATTGCCTGCATAACAATTAAGGCACTGGTAATATTATTATTAAATTAATAGCTCTTGAAATATTGGTATAGAGGAATTGTTTCCAACATGGCTATTTAAAAGAAATATCTGAATGTATCTGACATATAGTAGATAATGAGGAGATAGGAGGAATTTATTATTATTATTCTATCAGAAAAAAACTCATGCTAGATTATACTTAAAAGACACCCATCAGATCCAGCTCTGTCTATGGAACTTTGAAAGACAGCATTTTTTTTATAAAGATTTATTTATTTACTTGAAAGTCAAAGTTACACACAGAGAGAAGGAGAGGCAGAGAGAGGAGGAGAGAGAGAGAGGGAGAGAGAGAGAGGAGAGAGAGGGAGAGGGAGAGGGAGAGGGAGAGGGAGAGAGAGAGAGAGAGGACTTCCATCTGCTGGTTCATTCCCCAATTGGCTGCAATGGCCGGAGCTGCACTGATCTGAAGCCAGGAGCCAAGGGCTTCTTTCAAGTCTCCCATGAGGGTGCAGGGGCCCAGGGGCTTGGGACATTTTCTACTGCTTTCCCAGGCCATAGTAAAGAGCTGGATAGGAAGTGGAGCAGCTGGGTCTCGAACAGGTGCCCATACGCGATGCTGGCACTGAAGGCGGTGGCTTTACCCGCTACGCCACAGTGCTTGCCCCAGCTTTTTTTTTTAAAGTTCAGTGTTTCCAGGTTCAGTAAGCATGTGCTGACTTGTCCTGGGGACTGCGGTTTCCAAGCCAAGTGGCAGGCATCCTGAGTGTGGGCAGGCGCCAGATGTTCATGGATGTGGATTGGGTGCTGGCTGTGGGGCGCTGTGAGCAGGTGGCAGGGGAAGAGATAGAACTTTGTCTCGCCTTGTGCCTTCCTTGCTGCTCCTGCAGGTCCTGTTTCAGAGCAGAGAAGCACCCGTGACAACCATCTGCCCATGTCGGCTGCGGTGAGGTCACCTGCAGGGTCGGCGGGGCTGGGGACAGGGTGATGGGTTCCCATCTGCTCTCTCCTGGCTTCCTTGCAGATGTCCTGATTCAAGAGCCCAGAGACAGTGGCAGGAAGAATGGACAGAGCCGAGTTGCAGGGGGAACTCTCCCAGCCTCATTGCCTCATCTGAAAGTGGGAGAAGAATTCCTGTTCCTTGGTTGGAGTGAGAAATGCCTATGATGTGCTTTGCTCAGTGCCTGACCGAGTGTACGGGCTCCAGTTTCCGGCAAGGTGGCAGGTGTGTGATGTCAGAATGCACTGTGTGGTCCCTGACACGCAAGAAGCTCTGTGCTCCCCTAAACATTGTTTATCATCTCCCTCACCTCTTCCCAGTTTTACATGTTTTTTTTTTTTTCTCCCCCTCCATTTCTCTATTGCTTTAAATTTCAGAGCTAAAGTGTCCCCAGTGGATACAGCTAAACAGGGCCAGCTCTCTGACAGCAAGAGCCAGGCTTAATTCAAGGAAATGGCCCTTGAGAGGCAATCAGTCGGTATCACCCACAGCCATGGCAGCCCAATCTGATCCCTGCCAAAAGACATCTCAGCTGTCTCATTCTAGAGCTGTCAAATGGGTGCTTCCTGCATCTGGTGATGAAGCTGGTGCCGCGGTACAGCAGCAGTCCAGGGCTGAGACTAAGGATGACGTCACCCAGGAGTCCCCAGTCACTCATGGGCACTGTAGGTGGCTCTGGTCACATCCACGGGCCTGGGCAGCAGCAGCAAGGCTGTGTCTGAGGCTGGCTCACTGTGGTCTCAGGACATGGGCTGTCTTGGCAAGCAGCTTGGGAGTCAGGGATTCCTGGGGAGTTTAAGATCATGGACCAAGGCCGGCGCCGTGGCTTAACAGGCTAATCCTCCACCTTGCAGTGCCGGCACACCGGGTTCTAGTCCCGGTTGGGGCGCTGGATTCTATCCCGGTTGCCCCTCTTCCAGGCCAGCTCTCTGCTATGGCCCGGGAAGGCAGTGGAGGATGGCCCAAGTGTTTGGGCCCTGCACCCGCATGGGAGACCAGGAGAAGCACCTGGCTCCTGGCTTCGGATCAGCGCGATGCGCTGGCCGCAGCGGCCATTGGAGGGTGAACCAATGGCAAAAAGGAAGACCTTTCTCTCTGTCTCTCTCTCTCACTGTCCACTCTGCCTGTCAAAAAAAAAAAAAAAAAAGATCATGGACCAAGCCCCAGGCTGGGCCTCTTGGGCAGGTTTGTGTCCCTCTCTGGGGAGACGCATCACCCTAGGCGTGCTCCCTGTGTGTGTGTGTGTGAAGGTGGGGAATTTGGTAGGGACCAGATGCCCTGGTCTTATAGCTCCTGAAAGACAGAGATTCATTGTAGGTGTTAAGGAAGGCATTGCAGGGTTATGGGGGCTGTATGCAGGGGACCGCGAAGACTCAGTGTGCAAGGGTGCTCGAAAAGTCTGGGAAAATGGAGTTAACATGTACGTTTAGGGGTGGGCATTGTGGCACAGCAGGTTAAGCCCTTATCAGAATGCCTGGTTTGTGACTCAGCTACTTTGCTTCTGACTCAGCTTCCTGCTAACGTGCTTGGGCTCCTGCTGTCCATGCGGGAGACCTGGATAGACTCCCAGGATTCCAGCCTGCCCAGCCTTGGCTCTCGAGGGGACTTGAACCATCAGATGGGAGATGTCTTTCTTCTCTTTCTCTCTCTGCCTTCCACATAAATATTTTTTAAAAATAATTTTTAAATCTTTTTTAAAGGTTTTTATTTATTTATTTGAAAGAGTTACACAGAGAGAGGAGAGGCAGAGAAAGAGAGAGAGGTCTTCCATCCGCTGGTTCACTCCCCAGTTGGCTGCAATGACCGGAACTGTGCTGATCTGAAGCCAGGAGCCAGGAGCTTCTCCCAGGTCTCCCATGTGGGTGCAGGGGCCCAAGCACTTGGGCCATCCTCCACTGCTATCCAAGGCCATAGCAGAGAGCTGGCCTGGAAGAGGAGCAGCTGGGACTGGAACCAGCACCCATATGGGATGCCAGAGCTTCAGGCCAGGGCATTAACCCGCTGTGCCACAGCGCCAGCACCAATTTTTAAATCTTTCTAAAAAAGATTTATTTATGAGAGACAGAGTTACAGAGAAAGAGAGAGAGGTCATCCATCTGCTGGTTCACTCCTCAAATGGCCACCATGGCTGGAGCTGAGCAGATCCAAAGCCAGGAGCTTCCTGCGGGTCTCCCACATGGGTGCAGGAGCCCAAGCATGTGAGTCATATACTGCTTTCCCAGGCCATAGCAGAGAGCTGGATTGGAAGAGGAGCAGCCGGGACTAGAACCGGTGCCCATATGGGATGCCGGCACTGCAGACAGAGGATTAACCTACTACACCACAGTGCTGGCCCTAATATATGAATTTTTTTTTTTGATAGGCAGAGTGAACAGTATGAGAGAGAGAGACAGAGAGAAAGGTCTTCCTTTTGCCGTTGGTTCACCCTCCAATGGCCACCGCGGCTGGTGCGCTGCAGCTGGCGCATCGTGCTGATCCGAAGCCAGGAGCCAGGTGCTTCTCCTGGTCTCCCATGCGGGTGCAGGGCCCAAGGACTTGGGCCATCCTCCACTGCACTCCTGGGCCACAGCAGAGAGCTGGACTGGAAGAAGAGCAACTGGCACAGAATCTGGTGCCCCGACCGGAACTAGAACCCGGTGTGCCGGCGCCGCAGGCGGAGGATTAGCCTATTGAGCCATGGCGCCGGTTAATGAATCTTTTTTTTAAAAAAAGATTTGTTTTGTTACAAACATTTTTGAAATCCATGCATAGTATAGTGAACTTTTTTGAAGATCCATCACGTTTTCTTATTTATTGGAAAGGCAAACACACAAACACAGAGAAGAGAGAGAGAGGGCGAGAGTAGCAGAGCACCTGTCATCTGTCCACTCCCCAAATGCCCTCAGCAGCCCCCAGCTGGGGCTGAAGCCGGGCGTGGAACACAATCCAGGTCTCCATGTGGGAGGCAGGAAGCCGGTTACTGGAGTCATCACCATTGCCTCCCAGGGCATGCATTAGCAGGGAGCTAGAGTTGGAGCCCCAAGCATGGAACCCAGACACTCCAGTGTGGGACTTGGGCATCTTAATGGTTAGACCAAACTGTCTTGTCATGATTAATCCACCCCTCCCCACTCTCCACCAGCAGGCTGCCCATTGCTTAAGGGCAAAGGGGTGTCTGTAAGGGAAAAGGGGTGTTTGTAGTTCTCCACCAGCAGCTAATTGAATAAACCCCAATGAGCCCCAGTAGAAGTCTCCAGTGTTTGTGGAATGAAGTTGAATGTAGTTGGATGTGGTGGGGATGGCAGCGGCTGTAGCTGCTTTGTGGAATGTGAAGCCCCCTATCTGGGAAGAGTGGTTGTGGAACTGGAAAGATAGGGGGTCGCATAAAGAGGTCAGGAAAAAGGGCCTCGGGTGACACTGAGCAGGAGCCACTGGTCTCCTCCCCTGCGTTTCCCACATTTCTGACCCGGAAGAGGGTGAGGAGCTGAAGGACACACAGTCTGTTCCCCAGGGTGATCCCATACAGGCTGCTACGTTGTGCTGATTTTCGTCCTGGTGCACTGAGCAGGTGAGATGGTGATGCTGGGATAGACTTGAGGCACCTGGCAGGGTGGGTGCGACTCAGAGGGCAACAGGGGTCACGAGAACCTTGGTGAGATGCCGGAGAGAGGAAAGGGCTACTGTTGAGGGGGGCATTTTTACCTGAGCTCCACAGCGAGGTGGGGGGACTGTGGAGTTCTCAGCTGTTGCAGATAAACAAGGAATTTAGAATTATGTTGGAAGAATTTCCAGACTTCAAGGGTTCCACAAAGCTTACATTTGATCCCCAAAGAAAGAAAATGGTTCCCTTTTCGAATGGGAAATTTATAGAGTGTTTTTTTATGTGCCAGGCGCTAATCTCATTGTAACTCTGTGGGACAGGTGTTTTATGCCTGTTTTATGGACGTGGAGTTGGAGGTACAAGACCATTTGGTTTCCCTGGTGCTACACAATAGGTATGTGGCTTCAGTGCCTGTGCTTTTTCTCATACATCACCCTATCTGGTTGGTGACTTTAACAAAAATATGTTTAGGGGTTCAGTTATGCCCCTGCTTATTTTTGTTGGGTTTCCTCTAAAGTCCTGAATCTGGTGGTACATCCCTAAGAAAAACCAAAGAAGCTTCTTAGGGCCAGAGTCATCCATCTTGACCACGGGAGATTCATCTGCCTCCCCACTGCTGGAGTCTTTTTTTTTTTTTTTTTTTTTTGACAGGCAGAGTGAACAGTGTGTGAGAGAGAGAGTCAGAAAGGTCTTCCTTTTGTCATTTGTTCACCCTCCAATGGCCACCGTGGCTGGTGTGCTGTGGCCGGTGCATCGCGCTGATCTGAAGCCAGGAGCCAGGTTCTTCTCCTGGTCTTCCATGGGGTGCAGGGCCCAAGCACTTGGGCCATCGTCCACTGCACTCCCGGGCCACATCAGAGAGCTGGCCTGGAAGAGGGGCAACCGGGATAGAATCCAGTGCCCCGACTGGGACTAGAACCCGGTGTGCCGGTGCCACAAGGCGGAGGATTAGCCTCGTGAGCCATGGCACCGTCCTGGAGTCTTGTTGAATGTCAATCACACACAGATGTATAGCTGAGCACCTGCACCTGCCCCTCCTCCCCAAGCCTGATGGACCAGCATGCATCAGGTCACACCATGGAGCTCACAGACTGGCTTCAACCCTGCAGAGGAACATATCTCTGGGTCACGTGAGGACCCAGTACGGGAAATGCTGTGAATGGGGAGCAAGGCTGCTCCCTTGTCTCCCCAACTTCACTTCATTGTTTTTTAGAGTTTATTTATTTAGTCTTACCTGGAGAGGGATGGGGAGGGGGAGGAGGATCTTCCATCCTCTTGTTAGCAGAGATTGTAGTGTGGGATTCTTCTTGCAAGAAAGAATTCAGGCATGAGACAGAGAGCAATGGTAAGCAAGATAGCAAGGTTTACTGGAGGTAGGGCACCCGCCAGAATGGATGGGACAGAATCCGAGAGTGGCCACTCAGACACGGGAAAGCAAGGCTGCGTGGTTAAATGGGGAAGCATGCACCTGGCAGGCCAGGCGGGCGGCTCAGCAGAGAGCTGAGTGTTGAGCGTGTGGCCTTTGTTCAGCCTGGGGTTTCTAAGGGAATGGGTTCTCATTTTTTTAGCTGTTTCTCTCTCTCCCCCTCTCCCTTCTCCAGAACAAAGGGTTTGCTGAGCATAAATCAGGAAAATTCCTCCGCAGGTTTTACTGCTCAGTGCTGTCAGACGGGAGCCCACCTGGCACCAGCCGTGTCAAATCCTGGGCTGCCTCCAAGGGGGGCTTCTGCAGTTGCTGTTTTCCTCAGGCCCCTCTCATACGCATAGGCTAATGTCTAGCTTCCTACCTCACTCTGGTTCAATCCCCAAATGCTCACACAGCTGAGGTTAGGCCAGGTCAAAGCCAGGAGCTAGGAACTCTGTTTGGGTCTCCCATATGGGTGGCAGGGACCCAAGTCCTTGAGCCACCATTTGCCTCGCAGGGTGTATGTGTGCCAGGGAGCTAGACTGGCAGCCTTCCGATATGGGATGCGGGCATCCCAAACAGTGTCTTAATCTGCTGTACCACAACACCCACCCCAAAAGCTTAATTTTAAACCAGCTGCTAACATTTTAAAATGGGCAAGTGTCATATAAAAATTCCATTTTCCATCTCCTTTTGACAATCCGGAAGGTCTACCATGCTCTGTTGCTTCGTTTTGGCCCTCATTGTCCCTTATCTTGCTTGTTGGTCCCCATAGGTGACCGAGTTGTACCCACCCTCTAGACCAGAGCAGCTGAGTGGCCCAAATGCGCAGCTGATGTTCTGTGTGTAGGCACCGGGGGGGCCATAGTGGTCCCTGAGAGAGTGAGATCATTTCAGCTTCCACCTGGGGGCTTTTAAGTGCCCCTTACGTGGGCACCACCTGGCACAGGTGAATCTCTGGGTATGGGGCTGGGCCAGCCTGTTCTCCTCTGCAGGCAGTTATCCCTCCTACAGGGCTTCCCCAAACACCGCTCCAGCCTTGGCTGTCTTTGCCAGAAAAATGGGCTTCTGAGGTCTTTGTTAGATTCACCTCCCAGACCCTCTTGGGCAGCCCCATTCGCTTCATTCAGCCTTACTCAGCCATAGCTGGGCCTTTATGGCTTTAACATCCCTGCTTCCAGAGCTAAGATTTGTTTTTACAGAATCCTGGGTGGGGAAAGAGGGGTTGTGAAGGGAACAGATTATTATTTCAATGTTTTTCTTGAGAAATGCTCAGAAGAGCAAGGCTATCTTATTGCAAATCATAAGATTCCTAGGAAACAGGTAACGACATTTAGAAGCTACTTGCTCTTTAAGTGATCTCTCGTTTCGGAAGTAAAACACAAAATAAAAGGAACTCGACAGCTTTCTTTCAAGTCTTTCAGCCCCCAGGAAGAATTTCGCCAGCAAGCACTGAGAGAGAGTGTTCTCTGTGGGTATCTGACAGCAGCCGTGGGCAGAGCTACAGTGAGAGTCCACTCCCACCCCCTCTTCAGGGAGCTGGGCCAAGGCCATGTCCATCAGCACTGCCTTCATCCAGGGCTGCCCTGGTCACGAGTGCAGATGGCAGAGCGTGACATTTGCATCCGGGGAAAAAAGCACCCAAAGGGTACGGAGCTGTGAGCTCCTCAGGATCTCTCCTCATCAGTCAGATGTGGTGGGGCTTGTGTTGGCCAAAGGTAAGACCTCTGCCCTGCCTCCAGCCTGATAGGCCTTCAGGGGCCTCTGCTATCTGTGCATGCAGAAGCTGTCCGTTGCTCACCCAGGTGGATCCCCGTCCCAAGTTGAAGGTCTTCATCGTTAATGGCCAAACCTGTTTCACATTTGGAATGTCAACTCTTGCCCTTAGAGACTCAGCCTGGCATTTCCCGAGCTTCCAGTGGAAGACAACAGGGTTTTTCAAGGAACAAGGGGGCTCTTGACTGTTAGGGGCTCTCTTTTCCATTAAAACTTGTTTTTAGAATTCAAGTTTTTTTTTTTTTTAAAGATTTATTTATTTGAAAGTCAGAGTTACAGAGGAGAGGCAGAGAGAGAGGTCTTCCATCCGCTGGTTCACTCCCCAGATGGCTGCAGTGGCCGGAGCTGCGCTGATCTGAAGCCAGGAGCTTCTTCTGGATCTCCCACATGGGTGCAGGGGCCCAAGGACTTGGGCCATCTTCCACTGCTTTCCCAGGCCATAGCAGAGAGCTGGATTGGAAGAGGAGCAGCCAGGACTCCAACTGGCATCCATATGGGATGCTGGCCTGCAGGCGGCGGCTTTACCCACTATGCCACAGAAAGGTCTTCATCCACTGTTTCATTCCCCAAATGCCACAATGGCCAGAGCTGAGAATATCTAAAACCAGGAGCCAGGAGCTTCTTCCGGGTCTCCGATGTGAGTTGCAGGGGCCCAAGCACCTGGGCCATTTTCCACTGCTTTCCCAGGCACATTAGCAGGAAGCCAGATTGGAAGTGGAACAACAGGGACTTGAACCAGCTCCCACATGGGATACTGGCACTGCAGGCGGCGGCTTTACCCACCGTGCTGCAGCACTGGCTCCTGCTTGTTCCTTTTTCATGCCTTCTTTTCTTATCTCCTTTTTGTATTTTTAAAAAAGATAAAGTTGATAAAATGGAAGAACACTATAAACAAGAAAAACTAGGTTTTTAGAGGATCTGAATCCGAACCCTTCCCACTTGCGTCGGGCCCTGGGTCCTGTTACATAAATAATCCATTTTTATCACCTGCAAAAGTGGGAACATAGGTTCTCTCCAGACTGGTATCTTTCGGGATGGGTTTGATGACCTGTTACTGTGTAGGGGGCTATCCCTGCAGGCCAGGTACCCTCAGAAAACCCCTGGGGTCACGACCACTTAAGGGAGAGCAGTGGGAATCTGAGAATGACTTTATGCAGCCATATGGGCTCGGCGGTGGGTCTTCCTGTGTTTTCCAAGAAAGGCGTGTTGGACTCCTGCACCAGAACTTGCCCTTGGAGATCTTTCCAGGGAAAAATACGCCCCCTGACCCCCACTAGAGATGCAAAGACCCTCTCAGCAGCAGTCCCCAGCCAGGGCATCAGAGCAGTCAGGTGACATCAGAATCCCCGGGTGACTTTTCAAAGTGCACGAGCTGGCCCGTCCGCCTCCACAGAGCCTGGCAGTGAGGGGTGGCAGAGGCAGTTTGCTGGGCAGAAGTGTCTGGCTGATTCTCATGCTTCCACTTCAGTGTGGGAGCCGCTTCCCTGCAGGTAAGTTGAAGAGTCTTTGTCTGGACTCCCATTTGGTGCCCGAAATGCCAGATTTGAGACCGAAGGGAGCAGACCAGTAGCGTTGGCTTTTCTGGGCGATGCCTGGAACCAGCCCTGATGCCTTCTCCCAGCCAGTCCCTAGCCAACAGTGCCTTGCCCTTCTCTGTTCAAACAATTGCATCTTCCGAAGCATAGCTCCTATCACAACCCACCTCTTGGATTGCCCCAGCCCAAGGAGCTTGTCTTCTCTGCACTTTTAATTCCCTCACTGTCTGGATGATTTATTTAACAATTCAATTAGCAAGTGATGCCCTAGCTTCTGTTTCAATTGAATGCAATTTGTCTTATATTGCTATTTAATTTATCACTTATCTCTGTCTAGTGGAAATAAGAGTGACCTGAATTTCAGCTCTGGCTTAACAGTGAACTGTGGCTCCTAAGCAAAGGATTTAGCCTTTCTGGGATTTAGAAGCCCAGACCTCTCCATTGTTGATTTGATTTCCTTTGTTTGACAGGGCCTAACAGGTGCTCAGTGATCCCTGCCTCCTGGTATTCACAGCCATGTGCAACCCCCTGCGCTGGAGTAGGAGCTGTACCCAGTGCACAGAATGTGATCAAAATAACCAGACGCCACTTACGTGATTAGCCCAGAAAAGGCTGTGACTTGTGTTTTCCTAGTATTCTCTTGGACTCTCTCCCTGCATCCTTGCATTGATGGAGAGGTCACCTGGAGAGGAACCAGAGGTGGCCTCTGGTCAACAGCAGCAAGGGCTGGAGGCCACGCTCCAGTGGTGTGCGGAGGACCCAAGCTTGCCAGCAACCACTGAGTTATTGTGGAAGTGGATGCTGCTGCCACTGAACCTTAGATGACTGCAGCTCCAGTCAACACCCTGTGAGTGCAGTCTCGTGAGGGATGCTGGGCTGACACCTTGATTGTAGCCTCACGACAGACGCTAAAGCAAGGGGACCCCGCTAAGCCTTGCCTGGATTCCTAGCTCACTGAGATGGTTAAATGTGAAATGTATGTTGCCTTATGCTGCTAAGTTTTGGGATAGTTTGTGATGCAGTGATGAATAACTGATGCTGTTTATGGGATGTATGTTTATGTATGTCCACCAGGACATACAGAAGCCTATCTGGATTGGTTAGATCTGGCTAAATTATCCTGCAGTTACAGGCGACTCCCATGGGAATCTTGGTGGCTTAAATCCATAAAAGTTTATTCTTTACTCGTGGCATATGTCCATTTAAGGTCGGTTGTAACCGTGCTCAACATTTTCTTGCCTCCAGGAATTAGGCTGACAGAGTTGCCTTTCTCTTATATGTTGCAAATCATGGTGGAAGAAGAAAACGAGAGTAGGGTGAAGCGTGCATTGGTTTTTAATGCTCCTTTGGAAAGGATACACCATGCGTCTACTTGAATTTCATTGGCCAAATCTGATCACGTGGTTGCATAGGAGTGCAACAGAGCTCCAAAGTATAATCCTCCTCCATAGGGAGGCGCTGAATATTTGTGACCAGTGACACAGTGGGCTGTAGGGCATTGTCCTTTGGGTCAGAGGGCGTGGCAGCCACAGATCGGGACATACAGAGAGAGAAGGTACAGCTCACATCCTCAGATGGATGAGTGAGGTGCGCTAGTGAGAGAACACACCTGGAGAGCTATCTTTCCTAGAGAAGGGAATATGGGGAAGTAAGGGAAGTTGAGGGTCTCCGCTACCCTTGTGCTCTCCATCTCACCGTCCTAAGATCTCCCGCAAGCAGTGAACTCTATTGCAAATGCAGCTTCAGGACTTGTCCCCTGGCCTCTGACTAATGGCATTGCCTCCCCTAGGCTCTCTGGGCCTCTTCTGCACAGAACAGAAGCACCTCCCTGGTCCTCAATGCTGTTTGTAAACTAGGTTTTCAAACAACTCTCTTGCAGTAGTCAGTTTATAGGAGAGGAAAACTTGACATATGACCTTGGGCAAGGCTGCCGTCCTCCGGGCTTCAGTCTTCTCAAAGTCCCACCCTAATCCCCCTTTCCTGAGCAGTTCCTGTGGGCTTTCTGTGAGTGTCGGAGGAGCTTATGGAGTGACTGCGGGCCCATCCATCTCAGAGGCCTTGCCAGGCTGGCTTTAGCGAGGCAGCATGATGAGCGTTGCGGAGATGGGAGTGCTCATACATCTAGCTTGTGGAGCAGGGCAAGTCAAGACCCTGACTTAGCTGGTAAGCCCAACCAACATGATGGATCTTCTGTGGAAACCAGCACCAGATTAGACTTCTGCGGGCACAACTCAGATAAATGTCAGGGCCGGAGGAGCTCTGGACAGTAGAGGAGAGACTGCTTGCCCACCCTTCTTCCTGTGAAGTAAACTTCTGCCCTCAGGCCTGGCGTGATCTTTGGATCATGCCAGATGGGATTCCGTTTCTCCAGAGGTCATAGTTTATGTCAAAAGTAGTAGGCTTCGTTTAGATGAATTCTGAAGGAAGCCTAGGAGAGTCCCAGAACTGTGGTTTTAAAAGTGACCTCAGATGCCACCCAAGCCAAAGCCCTGCCCAGCACAGGAACCACCTCCCCGTCTCCACCATCCAGGCTTTCAAAACACTCTGGAGTTTGGTGATAAGCGACAGGTTTGAAACTTTCCAGGATTCTTTAGGGTATTGAAGTAACACCTTGACAGTAGGGACTTCATTTTGGAGCACTTGAGACTCCATTCTGGGAAGGTGCCCCTCCACACCATGAGACTCTGGTCTGAAACTATGATCTAAAGCAGTCAGACAATAGCAGTCCACTACATCACACTTGGCAGAGCACAGAAAACCCCAGCATGATCGCTCAAGCTTGGAAGTGGATAGACTGCACCTAGGTTAATGATAAAAATGTAATTTGTCTATGTCCTACATATGATTAAAACCAATACCTGGATTAATGTCAAGATTATAATTGGAATTGTTAAGATTGTAATTGGTATTGTCAAGATTATAATTGATACTAGTTTTGTATAGGTTTTAGGTCAACTAGACCCCGGTAACCATGTATTCCCCCCTGTTCCTAGCAACCATGTATTCCCCTCCCAATTTTGTGGTCTTTGCCTTTATAAACCCTGTTGCTTTGGGCTTCAGGGTCGAGAGTTCTTTAGGGCATGAGCCCACTCTCCACCACTGGCAATAAAGGACCATCAAATTTTATCAATGTGTGGAGCTCCTTTGTTTGCACTTGCTCAGGTACAACAGTATGATCCTGTCCCTATCATCTTTCCTTATTGCACCCTGGAGAATGTGAGGGAGAAGCAGTACGTCTGTGACAGAGTGTGGAGACAAGACCTCTCCCTAAGTGACACAGCAACTTTTGCATTTGGGAAAAGAATTTCACCTTGCAGTTGATATGCACTTGATTGTCAGAAGAACTGTTGTGAGAGGCCATAATTTGTATTCTAGAAGTGCTACTTCTTTCTTTTTTAAAGATTTTATTTATTTGAAAGGCAGAGTTACACAGAGAGAAGGAGAGAAGAAAAGAGAGGAAAGAGAGAGAAGAGAGAGAGAGAGAGAGAGAGAGAGAGAGAGAGAGAGAGAGAATGTCTTCCATCCACTGGTTTACTCCCCAAATGGCTGTAACAGCTGGGGCTGACCAATCCAAAGCCAGGATCCAGGAGCTTCTTCTGGGTCTCCCATGTGTGTGCAGGGACCCAAGGACTTGAGCCATCCTCTGCTGCTCTTCCAGGTGCACTAGCAGGGAGCTGGATTGGAAGTGGAGCAGCTACAACTAGAACTGATACCTCTATGGGATGCTGGCACTGCAGATGGTGGCTTATCTGGGAATGCCCAGCACTGGCCTCTAGAAGTCCTACTTGTAAAGCTGCTAGAAAGTTTTATCCCTCTCTGAGTTTTATCCCTCATATGAGGATAATAATGGTGCTTCTAGAGAGTAAATTGACAGTGCTTCTAAACTGCTTGGTGGGCCAGTGCGGTGGCGCAGTGGGTTTACGCCCTGGCCTGAAGTGCTGGCATCCTGTATGGATGCCGGTTTGAGTCCCGGCTGCTCCACTTCCAAATCAGCTCTCTGCTATGGCCTGGGAAAGCAATAGAAGCTGGCCAAGTCCTTGGGCCCCTGCATCGCGTGGGAGACCCGGAAGAAGCTCCTGGCTCCTGGCTTCGGATCGGCACAACTCCGGCTGTTGTGGCTAATTGGAGAGTGAACCAGTGGATGGAAGACCTCTCTCTCTCTCTCTCTCTCTGTCTCTCTCTCTCTCCCTTTCTCTGCCTCTCCTCTCTCTTTGTTAACTCTCACTTTCAAATAAATAAATAAATATATTTTTTTAAAAAGCAAGGTTTCAGTTCTGGGCCGAAGCTTTTAGTTGCTGTTCTAGACTATCTTGAACATCCTCCATCCTTCTGGAATAAAACCAGCAACTTTAGAGATGGTGGCTATTCGTCGGCATGACCTGGCCTCTCCTCTAGTTCAGTGTAACTAAGAAATAAGTATGGTGTACCTACAGAACAGAATCTAAGGGCCTGGTAGGGAATGGAAGGCAATGAGATTGGAAATAGTGCCAGGACCATATTATGAGAAACTCTGGCCCCATGCTGAGAAATTGACTTGAACCTATAGGCAATGAACAGCCATGGAAGGATTCAAAGTGGATTTCTCTTAAGCCACACAGTTAACATCACTGTGGACTGCTTTAGTGCTAACGTCACACTTCGTATAAACTGAGGGGGTCTAGAGAAGAAGGGCTAGCCGGGCATGAGAAGCATAGCTGAGCTCTGCCACTTCTGCTGTCGCACTCCAGCAGGGAGTGCTGTGCTGGCAAGTGTCTCTGGGCCAGCAGTAGTACCTTCCTGTATCTGACGGGGGCCGCTTTGCTTAGGCTAGACTTTTTAGATCGAAAGACTTGCTCTTGGTGTGGTCATTTGGAAAATGAAATGCTCTGAGTTCACTTTTGCTCCTACCCCCTGCTCATTGGATCCAAATTCGGAGATACCAATTGCCTTTTTCTGCTCTGCTGTTCCTTCCCAGGCTTTCCCATTGCACCTGCCCAGCTCTCGCATCCCCACAGACCCTGCTCTGAGCAGCCCAGAGCACCTGGTGATCCCTCAGATACCCTGCCCCTGTGACTTCACTTTACTGCCTGCTTGGCCTCCAGGCTCCAGAGTGGGACAGTCATTGTTGCTGAAACTCTACCCACCCTTTAAGACCCAGCAGGTTTTCCAAATGATGGTTTGTTTTCCCCCATGAAGATACCCTCTGCCCCAGAGAGAACCAAGCAACTAAGCTCTGACTTTTCTCTTAGAACCCTCACCTGACGGAGTTGTTGTGCGATGGGAGTTTGTGGATATACCCAGACCCCAAGATCGTCGTGGGCAAGAAGGTGTCTGGGTATCTCAGAGTAGCAGTGCCGCGAACACAGGGGCACCTGCTAGAGTTTTTGAAAATTGAGAGCCTTTTAATTCAAAGCTTACAAAGGTGAATGGAACACTTTCCTAAGTTCTCCAGTTTGCTCCTGCTCCCAAGGCTCCCTTCCTACTACATCCCCAGCACCTCCAAGTTGACTAACTCAAGTTCCCTTCAGGCGAAGATGATCTTCTGCCAAATGGTAACTAAGGTGTTTAGTTAGAGCACAGTGAATACCCATTCCTTCAGAAGGCTCTGAATGGACAGAGAGTAACCAGAAGATGAATGTCTGTGGGAATCAGTCTCTCTTCAGGAACAGACAATGTAGAAGGAAAAGGGTACCCCCTAACAGATTGCAAATGTCATCAAAGTGATGTTCGATCTGGAGGAAAGTGTAGTGAACACAAATGAAGAGGAATAGACTTCAATACTGGTATTTAAGAAGTCAAGGAAATTGAAGGAGTTTTATTGTCTCCCACGTGGGTGTAGGGGACCAAGGGCCTGAGCCATCTTCTGCTTTCCTAGGCCAAAGCAGAGAGCTGAATCAGAAGTGGAGCAGCCAGGACTCGAACCGGTACCCATATGGGATGCTGGCGCTTGAGGCCAGGGTGTTAACCCACTATGCCTCAGTGCTGGCCCCGGGTTTTATTGTTGACTAAGTCTTTTACTATACAGGGGCCAGCACTGCGGTGCAGTGCTTTAAGACCCTGCCTGCGGTGCCAACATCCCACATCAGAGTGCTGGTTCGAGTCCTGGCTGCTCTGCTAATACAGAGCCCCCTGCTAATGCACCTGGGAAAGCAGTGGAAGATGGCTCAAGTACTTGGGCCCCTGCACCCACGTGGGAGGCCTGGATTGAGTTCTGGGCTCCTAGCTTCAGCCTCGCCAAGCCTGGACTTTTGCAGTCATTTGGGGAGTGAAGCAATAGATGGAAGATTGCTCTAATTCTCTGCCTTTCAAAAAGGACTTTTACTGAGGATGTACAGGATAGAATTGATCAGGTTTGTGAGCTGGAAGACCACGCCTTTACCATACCCCTGTGTGACTGCATGCTCCTAGCTGACCACGCCTGTGTGCCTACCAGCCAATCAGACTAATCAACCACTCCCCTATGGAAGTGGATTAAAGGCCTGGGGCACTGTGGGCCAAGCCCTTTTGTCCCTTTTTTCCTTTTGTTCTGGACCCGCTTCTGCCCCCATGCCTTTGGTGCATGGCCTTTGGGCCACTCACCCGATGCTTTTTGGCCTATGTGCTCCTCCACATGGCTGGCTCCTGGTACTCAGTGTGAATCCAGATTTCCCTTTCTCAGAGTCCTCACTTTCCTATGTATTTTTCCCACTTATCATGCTGCCTCGTTACATGTGCCAGTATTCAGAATTTTTCTCTGAATATTAGGCAAGAGCCCACAATACTTATTAATATTCTGAATTTATTAATAAGCACCCAGTCACAGAAATGGGACTTCTAAGGGGTATGTCTCCAATATAAAGGAGAGGGGGATGGAGAGGGCATTAATGGATAGCAAAGAGGTCTGACATTTGGATACCATGACAACCTAAAAGGCTCTTTAAGACAAAGAAATTATTCAAAAGTAAGGAGGGAGAGAGAAGTTCTGGAGCTTGGGAAAAACATCATTTTGGTGCCTAAGTTGTCACGACCCCATTGTTTAACATTGTGGGCCTTTATGGTTCTCACCAGCCCCTATATTTTAAGGTTCTTTTTTTTTTAATCAAAAGCAAGGCAGACTTTGTCACAAATCAATTAGGTTATTTTGTAGTGAAAGTTTCAGAACTCTAAGAGATAGACATGAGTAAGAAGAGGTTTTTTCAGCCTTTTAAATTTTCTTCTCAGATAGCAGCATGTTGGAAGTAATCTTACTGGCACTAGTGCTTGGCTCTCTGCTGATGAGATTTCTCTACTTGAGCTATTTCAAAGAGCAGAACTGGAGTCCCACTCTATCTTAGAGGGCTGGATAAGGGAGTGTGCCCACAGCACACCTCCGCAGACACGCCTGGTCACTGCCGCCCCTCTGGGAGGTGATGCCTGTCCATTTTCTATACGTGGGAGGAGAAGTGATGAAATCCAAACAGGACTCTACTTGTTTGGGGGCAACAAAGGTGGGCTTTCCCCCTCTAATGGAGACACTTACAAAACAGCAAAAATACATAAATTCTGTAAAGGCATGACTAAAGATTGTGCAACATCTCATGCTTCTGTTCTTTCTCTAGTAACTTACATAAGTTGTCTTTGGGAAGAAAATGTCCTTAGCTTTAGAAAGCAGATATCATACTGTTACAGGAAAATGGTGGCAGAGAAATTATTGTTACTATTACTACCTCGGTTCTTTGTCTCACACGGAGGAAGAATTTCCAAGCAGAAAAGCAGAGAGAACTAAAAAGATTTATTAGAGTCAAAGAACTCCACTCAGACCAGCATGAAGGGGGGCTTCCAAGAGAGGAAAAAACCCAAAGAACCTCATAGTACTGGGGTTTTTTAAGTACAATTTTGAAGGAAAAAAAAAAAACACTTTACAATCAGTTACCAGTGGGGACAAAACCCATCAAAAGACCGATTTACAATTCTCCATCCTATCTGGCCTGCTCAGGATAAAACAAACCATCCAGAAGGGTGGGATAGGTAACTTTAAAAAAATTTTTTTACTTATTTGAAAGAGTTACAGAGAGAGGTAGAGGCAGAGAGAGAGGTCTAGGGGCTGGTCCTGTGGCACAGTGGGTAACGCCCTGGCCTGAAGCACCAGCATCCCATATGGGCACTGGTTCTAGTCCCGGTTGCTCCTCTTCCAGTCCAGCTCTCTGCTATGGCCTGGAAAAGCAGTGGAGGATGGCCTAAGTCCTTGGGCCCCTGCACCCACATAGGAGACCTGGAAGAAGCTCCTGGCTCCTGGCTTCGGATTGGTGCAGCTCTGGCTGTTGTGGCCATCTGAGGAGTGAACCATTGGACAGAAGACCTCTCTCTCTCTCTCTGCCTCTCCTCCCTCTGTGTAACTCTGACTTTCAAATAAATAAATAAATCTTTTAAAAGAGAGAGAGAGAGAGAGAGAGAGAGAGAGAGAGAGAGATGTCTTCTATTCCACTGGTTCACTCTCCAAATGACCACAACAGCCAGAGCTGAGCTGATCCAAAGCCAGGAGTCAGAGCTTCTTCCGGGTTTCCCATGCAGTGCAAGGGGCCCGAGGACTTGGGCCATCTTCTACTGCTTTCCCAGGCCATTAGCAGAGAGCTGGATAGGAAGTGGAGCAGCTGGGACATGCCCATATGGGATGCCGGTGCTGCAGGCCGGGCTTTAACCCAGGTAACTTGTTTTCATAATAAGTTGTGAGCTCAGGAAGAGCTCTCTTGCTATTTTCATGGTAAATTTGGAGATTCTGAAGGACGTAGGGTGGCCTGTGTGTTCTTGCAAATGTTTTGGGGGAGGAAGCAAATATTTTACACCCCAAGTTCTATTGGGATCACCTTGACTACCTATTAGCCCATCTGACTCCTCAGGATGCTTCTTAAAGACAGTTTAAAAAGTCATTCTTGGGGCTGGCATTTGGCACAGTGGATGGGATTGGACACAAGCCATATCAGAGTGCCTGGGTTTGAGTCTTAACTCTGTTATGCTCTCTGGGAGGCAGCTGGTGGTCACTCAGTTGGGTCCCTGCCACCCATGTGAGTCTCAGGATCCTGTCTTAGGCCTGGCTCAGTGCTGGCTGTTGTGACCATTTGATGGATGCAAGATATCTCTTTGTCTGTCTGCCTTTCAAATAAAATGAAAATAAGTAGAGTCATTTTGTTAAAATTTTAAAATGCATGGTAAATGATCCTGGTTTACTTCCCAAGATTGTCCAAAAATCCCTTCCTTAGCCCCTTAACTGATTGTGCTCCTCCTTACAAGAAGACAATAACACCAGGCAACGATAGGATTATTTGAATTTTTGAGTTATTTTTTCAAAAATGTGACACTTGTATCTGGGTAGAACAAGATTTGGGAAAAAGAACTACATTGGGAATATCCACATTCTTTGGGAGGTTGGGTCAAAATCTTGTCTTGGGTTTTCTTCTGAAATTTCCAATGATTTTAGGATGACTGGAGACAGTTTTTGCAATGAGTGCCAAAGTATCCATGCATGGTTTAAGCAGTAATATGTTCTGCCACTGAAGTTTTCTTGTGCAGAATCAAAAGGTGTGTGTGTGAAAGACAGACCTGAGGGAGGTGTAGGTACATTTTCCCTAAAGCATATATTTTGATGCTGTTAACATCTGTGATGTTTATCAGTAGAGGTATTACTTCTTGAATTGCTTCCTAGGGTACATTTGAGTAACAAAGAAGTACTTGATAATTGAAGTAGCAAGAAAATTACTATGTATTAAGTATCACAATGACCCCTACTATCTGCTGAGCAATAGACTTGTGGGAGAATCGCTTGGTGGATAATTTGGGTTGAATAAGACTGAGATCTCAATGACAAGAAGCTTGTGAGATGCAGGAAGATCTTCCCAGTAAGGTAATCAGAGGCATCAGAGCAGGAATGAGCTTGGCCTGCCAGAGAAGCAAGAAGGAGCCAGTGAGCGGAGGGGTCCCAGGCACAGTGGTAGAGCATGAGGTTGGAGGTGGTGTACAGATGATGGAATCCTTTGTAAGTCAGGGTGGGGAATTTAGATGGGATTTAAAGGAGAAAAGCACTCTAGATGGAGGTGAGTTATAGATTAGAGGAAGCCAAAGGAAGATGGGGTGGGAATCAAGCAGTAACCATTAAGTAGGCGGGGGCAGCTGTCTAGGACCGGGGTGTATAATGGGACTGAAAAAGAGGATGTAGTTTCAGGAACAGTTGCTGGAAAGAGGGTGTGGTCAAAGACAAAGCCAGGTGGACAAGCAGGTGGGCTAGTTCTCTAGGTTTAAGTGGCAAAGTATCAGTTCTCCTATAGGAACTCTATTTTTGCATTCAGGCATGTAGGGACCTTAGCCTTGAAAAAAAAAAAAAACACAATGTCTTTACAAGTCTCTGGGGACCTGGCTCACCATGGACTTCTGAACTCTGCGATTTTCCTTCTTAGCAGCTTCTTGGATACCAGGGTGGGTGGGCAGGAGGGTTCTGGGAATGGCTGGATTCATCCCCAGAAAAAGCTGAGAGCAATTCAAGAAGTAATACCCCTGCTGATAAACAGCACACATGGTAGCAGCATAAAATATTTGCTTTAGGAAAAATGCTCCTAACATCTCCCGCAGGTCTGCCTTTCACACAGCGGGAGACAGCCTCAAAGTTCAAAGGGGAGGGATGGGTGGCTTAGTATTTATCAAGGGGCAGGAGTTTTTGCACCCAGTCTCTCATCTCATCCTTGAGATAACTGTGTGAAATTCCTTTTTTTAAAATCCCAGTTTTTACAAAAAGAGAAGGCTGAGGCTCTGGAGGTTCTTTATTTTGTTCTAGTTGGTGCAGCTTGAGAGTGGTGGGGCCTGGGCTGCAACCTGTGCTCCTCACATTGCTGCCGAATTGGGGTTCCTCTCGTTTTCCCTTCTTTCCGTCTAGGGATCCATCGTGGAGAGGGCCCTGATCTCTTTTCTTTTATGTTTGCCTCCCCGATCCCACCGAGTTTTCTGGAGGTAACGCTCCCTACCCCTGCAGCCACACGGGGTCTGGGGCCAGGCGGCAGGGCAGGCGAGGTGGCTCCCTCTGCCCTAACGGCTCTAGGCGGTGGGAAGCGACTCTTCTGCCTGTGCAATGCCCCGAAGGCTTTTTCCATCTCCTTGGCCCCTTCCGCTCTCCATCCCTCACCTCTGGTCCCTCGACTTCAGCTCAGGCCCCTCGGGGAGCGTCTCTGGCCGCGGGGCTGACAGCATTTGGGGGCGCAGGGTCCTGTTCTCTGCGCTAAGGCCATCTGCGCGCAGAGCCTCGTTCCCGGGCGCCGGGAGCCCGGCGGGCATTGACGTCAAGCGGCGGCGGAGCGCTGCCTACAGACGGTTGACCCGGGCCCTCCTCCACACCCCCTTCCTTCCTCGCCCCCTCCCTCTTCTCCGCTCCCGGACCCCAGCTCGCTATAAAAGGCGAGAGCCAGGGGCGCCTGGCAGCGACGAGTTTCAGCACCATGGAGAGCCCCCGCCTGCGGCTGCTGCCCCTCCTGGGCGCCGCCCTGCTGCTGATGCTACCTCTGCTGGGCGCGCGTGCCCAGGAGGACGCCGATCTCCAGCCGCGAGCCCTGGACATCTACTCTGCCGTGGAGGACGCTTCCCACGAGAAGGAGCTGGTCGGTATTGCCCTCGCCCCGGGCCCCTTCGAGCCGCCGCGCGGTCCCTGCCTTTGCACGCTCCCCTCCTCCCTCCACTCCGTTCCGGGAGTCAGGGCACGGGGAGCGGAGCGCAAAACCCACTCTGCGCGATGTCTCGAGCCCACGGGCTCCGGGCAGTCTGCAGAGCGCCTCCCGGCCCCCTGTCCCTCGGATCAACAGGAGCCTCAGCGGCTCCGGGTCCTGCGGTCAGCACCCGGGACAGCGCCCGTTGACTTTCCATCCCTCCCACACCCCCTCTGCCCGCCGAGCCCAGCTGCAGAGTGTGCCTGGGTCCCTGGCTCCTGGTAACTAGGGCTGGAAGTTAGCACCTGGGCTGGGCTCACAGCCAAGGCGCAACTTGGGGCTGCGGACGGTGTGTTGCAGATCGAAGCGCTGCAGGAGGTCTTGAAGAAGCTCAAGAGTAAAAGAATTCCTATCTACGAGAAGAAGTACGGCCAGGTCCCCATGGTAAGGATGTGGGGTCATTTCCTTCCCTTGATTTGCCAGAAGCAAACGCTCGCCTTAAGTCTAATTCAGACTTACCCCCAGAATGTGGTTAAATGACGCAGGCTATGGGTTTGCAGAATTCTGGGGGCTCCTTTTTGCTTCCATCTCCAGTACCTTGTCTCTTGATCTCTAAGGGCAGAGGGGAGACCACCGGCCACTTGGGACGATTGGAGGTCTGTGCTGGAATCTGCAGGCGGGAGCCTATGCTGGGGAGGAGCTTTGGGTCTCACCTCTGGGAGAATTCTCTGCCTTGGACAGCCTTTGCATCCACTCACTTCTTGCTCCCCAATTCCTCTACCCTTCCAGAGCACAGTCCGTGTTGTTCAGATCCTAAGTTGTAGAATCTTCTGAATTCTTCAATCTGGACTAGTCACCTTGGGTGGCTCTGGGTAAAAGGCACAACATACCCACACACACACTCTTTAAGCTCCTCTCCCCACTCCCCCTTTTTTTTTGGATGAGGAAGTGGTAAAACAGGAAACAGGAGTTGTGAGAAAATATCAGTCTATATTGTTTATTTCCTAAAAAAAAGGTTTTTTTTTCCCCATGGTTGAGAAAAAAAAAAGGAGCTAGGAAATATGACCCCTTTCTCTCCACTAAAAAGTGGAATAAACTAGGAGGGGATCAACAATTCAATTTTCTTTTTTAAAAGCAATCTTCTCACTGACGTTTTATAATGTCACAAAGCTCCACATGTTCCAGGCCTGACCGTACTTAGACCTCTGGTGCTGCTGCTGCTGGGGTCCAGCCAATTTTCTCCAAGCAGCAGACACTGTGTTGGTGGGGAGACTTGCCCATGGGACCTGGGTTAGCTCAGGCTGATGACCACCCATTGTGCTGTTTGCAGTGTGATGCCGGTGAGCAGTGTGCAGTGCGGAAAGGAGCCAGGATTGGGAAGCTGTGCGACTGTCCCCGAGGGACCTCCTGCAACTCCTTCCTCCTGAAGTGCTTATGAAGGGGCTTCCACGCTCCTCCATCGGTCACTCCCCCCGACCCCTTCCACTTCCCCCCACCCCGAGGACCACACCTTCCTCCCTGGAGTTTGGCTTTAGTGACAAATAAAGTTTGCATTTCCCTCTAAGGGCAAGGGGCTCTTTTCCTGCTGTTTCAAAGTAAAAGAACACATTATATGTTACTGCGTGAAGGATAATGCCTTATACGGTGTTGCAGTGTTGCTATGTGTGCAAAGTACCCTTTTCTTATTTTATTTGACGAACTCTTGTGTACTGTTGTGTAAGGAAGGAGAACTTTGCTTTGAAAATTGTATTTTTCTATGTGGCATGGCGGAGTGAAAATTAGGTCTAGTTAATCTTGGTAGATGACATCACCTCCTGGAAACTAAATCACCCCAAGCAACACAAAGTGAAGCATGTACAAATTATACATAATAAAGTGTTTTTAATAACTACTCATAGTGCAGTGTTGTTTCTATAAAGGTAATTTAAGTAGGAATAGTGAAATTAATCATGCTGTTGTTTCAAAGAGAAATACTTTTAAAAATAGCAGTCCATTGGGAGATCGGCACCTCAGTTCGGAGGAGTTTTGATCATTAATTAGCAGATTGGCACACCAGCTCCTCTCTACTCTGTTTTCCTTTGATCTCAGTGCTGTGTGCTCTGTGCATGGGTGTGTGGGATGAGGTGGAGATGGTGGCAGGTGGGGTGATTTAATTTTGTTCATTAAGATCCTTAGCTAGCCCCTTAATTTAAACAATAAGACCAAGAAAAGACCAATTGTTTCAGACTTCAGCCACATTAAAAGCAATTGGAAGACTCAGAACTTCAGTTCTGGCAACTCCTTTGTAAGAAAATATACATTGATTAAACAAGCAAAAAGACTTTTAGGGAGTTGGTGTTTGTCCAAAGGAAGGGAAACCACTTAAATACACACCTTCTAAAAACTGTGCAAGGGAAAACAGTTACTTTAGCACACAGATTTGAGGGGTACAAATGAATACTGGTGGGGCAAATTCAACTCAAGAAATATAAAAATATTGAGTAGGCTTCAAATGTACCTCATTTGCTTATATCAGATCACGTTTTTAAAGTTTTAAGCTCAATGAAGTAACATGTAAGCAGCAGCATCATGAGAGGTATGGATGTGAACAGCTTTCTCGTTGAAATGCAAGAGGCACCTGTGGGACAATAGAACTTACAAGTGAAGTCCCCTACTGATAGATGGGGAGCAAGAGTATGCTGGTAGAAAATATTCTCAGGGTTGACGTGGTGGTGCAGTGGGTTAAGCTGCTGCCTCTAATGCCGACATCCCACATCAGAATACTCCGTCAAGTTCCAGCTGCTACGCTTCCAATCCAGCTACCTGCCATTGTGCCTGGGAAGGCAGTGGAAGATGTCCCAAGTACTTGAACCTGTGCCACCAACATGGGAGATCCACATGGAGTTCCAGGCTCCTGGCATCAGCCTGATCCAGCCCTGTTTTTTATGGCCTTTTGGGGAGTGCACCAGAGGATGGACAACCTCTCTCTCTCTCTCTCTCTCTCCTCTGTCAATCTGCCTTTCAAATAAATAAATAAATCCTAAAAATAATTCTCATGGAGTAGATGGGATGGTTTGCGGGTGGGAGGGTGGTTATGGGGAGAAAAACTGCTATAATCCAAAAGTTGTACTTTCAAAATTTATATTTATTAAATAAAATTTTTCTAAAAAAAAAGAGAAAAAATTTTCATACACAGTTGCAGTGCTGTCATTGTTACTACAAGCATGCCCAATCTCTCTCATTTTGCAAGATAGATGTTATTGCCATTTTTAGGACAAGATTATAGAATTTGCTTAAATCATACAATTCTAAGTCTTGATTTCAGGATTAATCCCTTTGACTCCAAAGAGTCACCTTTTTCTTCCATGTCATCTTGAGCAGTCAGCCACAGGCTGGTGGGGTGCTGAGTTCCCCAGAGAGAACTTCTTTCTTTCACTCACTGGAGGCCATTGTGTATTTTTTGGTGTCATGTTCCTGTTTTCAGTCCCTTATAACAGGGCTATTTGTGATTGAAATGTATTATGTTTTAATCTTTTAAAACTGCAAGGAATTGTTTAATAGTTCCACAATCTGCTGCTATTTTTCAGAAATCATTTCTGTTTAAAATTCTAATGTTCTTTTTAGATTTATTTTATTTATTTGAAAGATAGAGTGACACTTTGAAGAGGGAGAAGAGAGAGGGAGGGAGAGAGGGAGGGAGGGAGAGAGAGAGAGAGAGAGATCTTCCATCTTCTGGGTTCACCCCCTAAATGGCCCCAATAACCTGGATTGAGCCAAACTGAACCCAGGATCCTAGAACTCCATCTGGGTCTCCCATGTGGATGGCAGGGGCCCAAGCACTTGGGCCATCCTCTGCTGCTTTTCCCTGGTACATTAGCAATGAGCTGGGTTGGAAGCACATCAGATGGGACTTGAACTTGAATACGGGATGCTGGCATTGTCAGCAGTAGCCTAATCCACTGTGCCACCATGCTGGACCCTCGCCTTGTTCTTTTTCTTTTTCTTTCTATTTTTTTTCCCCAGTGGGAGGTAAAATAGCAAGGTTTATTAGGGAAGGGACATCTGTAAGGACGGATGGGCACCTCTCCAGACAGAGCCTGAGAGACTGGGGGAGAGGGGAAGGAGCGAGGTTACATGTTGAGTGGAGAGATTACACCTGACCAGGCCAGGCAGGCGGCTCAGCAGAGGACAGAGGGCTGAGTGCCTCGCCTTGTTCTTGAGCCCGTAACTATTCCTACCTGTGCCAATCCAAAATAAGTCAGACCAGAACATTTCTTTAGTCTTCGATTGGTGCATAGCCAGGACCTCAGGGCTAACACTTAGATCTTCTTTCTTCTTCAGCCTGGATGCTTTCCCCAAAGCAACAAGTGCTGGAGGAAGGTGTAGTTTAAAGAAGGGACTATGGACTCTGCTCTGGATTCCTTCAATTTGTCCTTCTCATGCCCACTTCTGGCACATCCCCTCCTTTCTTGTTTACTCAGAATAAAGGGCACTGTACAGTGGCTGCAGAGAGTGGTGATAGAGAATATGTAGGCTGAGTATGAACAGGCTTTTTCTAAAAATGTCGGGGGTCCAGGTTTAAGTTAATGGGGCTGGCCGGCGCCGTGGCTCAATAGGCTAATCTTCCGCCTTGCGGCGCCGGCACACCGGGTTCTAGTCCCGGTCAGGGCACTGGATTCTGTCCCGGTTGCCCCTCTTCCAGGCCAGCTCTCTGCTATGGCCCGGGAGTGCAGTGGAGGATGGCCCAAGTCCTTGGGCCCTGCACCCCATGGGAGACCAGGAGAAGCACCTGGCTCCTGCCATCGGATCAGCGCGGTGCACTGGCCGCAGCGTGCCGCTGCGGCCATTGGAGGGTGAACCAACAGCAAAGGAAGACCTTTCTCTCTGTCTCTCTCTCTCTCTCACTGTCCACTCTGCCTGTCAATAAATAAATAAATAAAAATTTAAAAAATGGGGCTAACAACATTCCACACTGGTGATGAGGACATTTAACCTGAAACGGCTCATTAAAATCACTTTGCCTTCCCATTTTACCACAACTACAGCTTCCCTTCAAACAGAATGCATCAGTATGTTTAATGATCGAAGATCCCTGGGGTGGGGACAAGAAGGTTACAGAAAAGGAAAATTTTAACGAGGCAGTAGTCACCCCCTGCGAGGCCCAGAGACCATCTAAGATTGGCTGGAAAGCCAGGGCCTTGAGTCATGACAAGCAACCACATCTAATGCTCTGTGGACTCTTACAAGGCTTGGGGATGAGCACCTGGAGCAGTGGTTCTCACAGGGGCCTGGAACCAGTGCAGGAAAGTTGTCAGATGACTTCTCTCAACTGCTCGTGAGCACTCCCCCCACAGTAATTACTAATGCCACACCCCTTACGCGATGCTAGCATCTGGAGGTCTGTGAGCCATGCACGATACCCGGGTACCTACACCCCCTTCCAATCTTGGTAATAGCACATCTGAGTAGGGGGAGCATTGTTAGGTTGTATAATTAAATAATACCCATGGGCTAAGCAAGCTCCCCGAGAAGCTCTGCAATGATGACTTAGTTTTTATTATAGTTTATTCATTCACTTGTTCCACACATTTCTGAGTGCCTTTCATGTAGCAGGTGCTGAGAACATATTGATTAAATGAGACAGACATAATCCTTGTTCTCATGAGACAATTAATAAGAAACAAACACATGAAAGTTATAAGCCATGAGAAATTACAGGAAGGACATTAAAGGAGCAAATGGTGGTATCTATGCAAAGAGGTGGAGGAGGAGAAGGTGAAGGGAAGCACCAGAAAGGTAGAGAGCTTCAGGCAAAGAGTTTGGCCAGGACACAAATCCAAAGACTTCAGCATTGATTGAAGTTCAAGTTCAGAGAGGTTGCCATGCCTAAGGAACTGAAAGGTGGCCAAGGACTCTTGGGAAATGCACATCCAGATGAGGAGAGATCCGAGTAGCTACTGCTGCACTGGGATATTTCAGCCCCCTCTGGCGTACAGTCATCTTGCACAGGTGTAAGGTGGAATTAGCTGTTCATCGGTCAAGAGCATCCCAAGGGAAAAGGGGCTGAGAGCGAAGAGGGTGTTGTCCTGCTGTCAGCTCCAGTCTTCTTCGTTTCACTGATGAGTGACTACATTTCTCTCCAGCCTGATTAATGCATGCTTACGATTTACTTCCCCTACCTTCCTAAGCTTGAGTGTGCTCTTTAGGGGTTCTACTCTAGGGGGCCTACCAGCACACCTGATTGGGCTTGAAAATAGTTTGTTTCTGTGACTATTTCTAGATGGGCTTCCTCAATCTGCAGAATCAGCTAGATGCAAGAGGTTAAAACTGTAGGGAAGAAAGAGGGAGTAATTGATGGAGTGAGGCTCTTGTCGGGGCTGAGTGTGGAATTCAGAGGCAGGAAGAAGATCAGTGATGAGGAGGAGGGTCACGTGATGGGTATAGAGGCAGGCGACTTTGTATGTGGGTTGGCAGGAAGTTGCGGTAAATAATCTGTGACTTCCACTTTCCAAGGAAATAAAGATATGAAGTCTGCATAGGAGGAGGTGAGGAATTACTTATTCAATCCTTCTGTGAATGCAGTATAAAAACTAGTGATTGCCAGGCTTCTGCTGCAGAGTGGCAGTCACAATGATGAAACATAATGCATTAATTTTTATTTATTTGAAAGGCAGAGGGGTAGAAAAAGAGGGAGAGACATGAGAGATCTTCCATTCCACCAGTTCACTCCCAAAATGCTCACAAGAGCCAGGTATAGGCCAGGCTGAAGCCAGGAGCCAGGAACTCCATTCAGAACTCCCACGTGGGTGGGAAGAACCCAAGTATTTAGACCATCATCTGTTGCTTTCCAGGCAGGTAGTGTGGAGTAGCCAGGACTCCAGACAGGCACTCTGGTGTGGGATGTTGGTATCCCAGGCAGTATCTTTTTTTTTTTTTTAAGATTTATTTATTTTACTTGAGAGGCAGAGTTATAGACAGAGAGCGAGAGACAAAGAGAGAGGTCTTCCATTGCCTGGTTAACTCCCCAAATGGCTGCAACAGCCTGAGCTAGGCTGATCCAAAGCTAGGAGCCAGGAATTTCTTGCAGGTCTCCCACATGGGTTCAGGGGCCCAAGCATTTGGGCCATCTTCTACTGCTTTCCCAGGCCTTAGCAGAGAGCTGGATGAGAAATGGAGCAGCTGGAACACAAACCAGCACCCATATGGGATGCCAGCACTGCAGGCAGATGCTTAACCTGCTAGGCCATAGCGCCAGCCCCCAAAGCAGTGTCTTAACCCACTGCGCCATAACCCCTGCCCCTCGTTAGATGTTAAGCACTATACAGAGAGGAAGATGAATTTGGAGGGCGCAAGAGGTAGCTTATCAAGGCTTGTAGACAAAGTGGTATCTGAATATTCTTTGAAGAATGCATAGTAAGTCAAAAGGTGAAGACTGGGGGAAATTCAGCTAAGGTCTGGGAAACAGTGGGAACCTAAGTATTCAGGGGAAAGAGAATATGCTCAAAAATAGCTTGGATGTGGCTGAGTCCACTGGGTGTATGGCAGGAGAGGTCAGCGTGGGCCGGGTTGTGGGGGTGTCCAGTGCTAGGGTACTGTCTTCACTACTTCATTCCTAGGGATCACAGATGTGCTCTAAGAAGCCCAGTCTAGCAGCATACTAAGAGAGGGGCACCCTGGAGGGCAGGCCAGGTGGGAAGATGTTGCAATAGTCCCAAAAGGAAGTGAGGAGGGTCTCTTACATGGATAAGGGTGCGGGAGACAGTGCCAAGCAGTGGCTTCTAAGGTGGAGCTCCTGAGCGTATAAGTCCCTGGCTGTCACTGTCCGCTTCTCTCTCGGTTCCTAGTCTGTAAGTGAAGGTTCTGAAGCAGTTAGGTTTTGTGGGTTTTATCGAGTGCTGCTGCTCCCACTGGACAGCTTTCCAGGCTCCTGGCTTCAGCCTGCCCCAGCCCTGGCTGTTACAGCCATTCTGGGGAGTGAACCAGCAGATGGAAGATCTCTCTGTCTCCCCCTTTCTCTCTCTCTCTCTCTCCCTTTCAAATAAATAATTAAAAAGCAAATCCTAAAAGTAAGTAAATAAAAGAGATCTCAGTTCTGTTGCCACGTTTTGCCATTTGAGGGCGGAATGAGAAATGAGCAGTCTGCAGGAGGAAGCACCCTTGTAAGAATTCGATCATGCTGGCGTTCTGATCTTGGACTTCCCGCCTCCAGAACTGTGAGAACCATCTTGTTTATGAATCCTCAAGTCTGTGTGAATGTGTGATAGCAGCTTGAACGGAGACAAATGCTATCTGTTGTGTTTACAAGTCTATATGCTCACATGCATTAATAATATGTTGTAATATTCCCAAATCTTCCTACTAGTTACGAATCTTTTAAAAATATTTTTTCTGTGAATTTTATAAAATATTTATTCATTTGAAAGGCAGATTTACAGAAAGAGAGGGAGAGACAGAGATCTTCCATCTGCTAGTTCACTCCCTAAATGACTGCAATGGCCAGGGTTGGGCCAGGCTGTGAAGCCAGGAGCCTGGAATTCCATCCTGGTCTCCCACATGAGTGGCAGGGACCCAGGTATTTGGGGCCATCTTCTGCTGCTTTCCCAGGCACATGAGCAGGGAGCTGGCTTGGAAGTGGGGTTGTCAGATTCGAACTGGTACTCATACGGGATGCTGAGACCACTGGTGGCAGCTTAATCTACTGTGTCACAACGCCGGCCCCTCTCCCCTCTATGAACTTTAAAAAATGTTTAATTGCTTATGTTCATCTACTTGAAAGGCAAAGTGAGGGGGGCGGTGAGCTTGAGAGACAAAAACAGAAAGAGCACTTCCAGCACCCCCTGGTTCACTCCCCGAATGCCTGCAACAGCCAGGGATGGACCAGGTCGAAGACAGGAGCCTGGAACTCCATCAGGGCATCCTATACCATTGGCAGGAGCCCAAGCACCTGAACCAGACCTCGAACTGGTGCTCTGATATGAGATGCTGGCATTGAAAGCAGTGGCTTAGCCTGCTGTGCTGTAACACCAGCCCCCCAAGAATCAACATTTCTTTCTTGCTGTAAATCTTGTATCACCGACGTGAAGGTGTTTTGCTCCTCCTCAGAGAGGGGTATCACTAGCCTTCTGCTCAAACTTGGTATCAGTGGGTGTGGTGAGGAATAGTCTGTCAGTGTTTTGAACGTATTTTACCCAACTTTTTGCATGCTTAGGGACTCTACTCAAGTCTACTGGGAACGATATCTCTGTGGGTGTAAATGCAGAATTCATGACAGGGTACTCACCCGTAGAGAAATTGTCTACAAAATGCCGGTTTAATGGGGCAGCCAATCACAGAATAGCACACTCACCCATTGCAAGGAAGGTCATGTGATCCAGGTCCAGCCCCCAGGGCTTGGCCACTCCTGGTAGCAGTGCCTGAACTGGATGAATACCTCATCCAAGAGGGTCAATCCCAGGGCTTTGCTGGGCTGGAAGCACGGGTCTCAGAAGGAGACTTTTTTTTTTTTTTGACAGGCAGAGTTAGTGAGAAAGAGAGAGACAGAGAGAAAGGTCCTCCCTCCGTTGGCTCACCCCCCCAAATGCCCACCGCAGCTGGCGCGCTGAGCCGATCCGAAGCCGGGAGCCAGGTGCTTCTCCTGGTCTCCCATGCGGGTGCAGGGCCCAAGCACTTGAGCCATCCTCCACTGCACTCCTGGGCCACAGTAGAGAGCTGGCCTGGAAGAGGGGCAACTGGGACTAGAACCCTGCAACCACATGGGATGCCAGTGCTGCAGGCGGAGGATTAGCCAAGTGAGCCACGGCGCCGGCCCAGAAGGAGACTCTTTCCCACAGGGTTTCCAAGCTGCCGGCTGGGAGTTCCAGGATTTGGGAAGTCATCTCTCCTGTGAAGAGAGCCTGTGTTTAGAATGAAGCCAAACAGACAGAGGTTGTGAGATAAGGGGATGGGGGGAGGGGGGCGGGGACAGAGAGAGAGAGAGAGAGAGAGAGAGAGAGAATATGACTATGAATGAATGGAAATGCCTCCGTGTCCTGAGATATTGATCCTGATTCTTCATGCTTGCTCACTGATTGTCACCCTCAGAGCCCATGAGCCCATGAGCCCATGAGATTCCAGGGGTCTTTGTATCTTTTCCAGCCTGCAAGTTAAGACATTGTCTTTGCCTCGCATTCTCTGTTTTGCTGGTTCTTAAGCCAGGGTTTTGTTGAGCTCTGACATAAAATGTGCCTGCAGAAGGGACCGAGGGCTGCCTTTCCTGATTTCCCTCTGGGCACCCTGGCCCATGGGAATGCCTTTCCCCCAGACACCTGTTGTGCCTTTGTGGATGCTATTGCCAGCCCCTTAGGACACTGCCTGGCATGCTCCTGTGCCATCACGTGTCCCCACAGCACACGTCATGCACACTGTACCTACTCACTCGCTTTCTCCACAAGTGAGCAAGGGCCATGCGTGTTCACTGATTAACAAGGGTGCTTCAGAGGTCTGTGGGGAAATGGAGTTAAAGGGCAAGTTGAGATTGGTCTCACAAATCTTTGAAATCCATTCATAGCTTTTTTTATAACGTGCATTTTCGTCAACTTTTTGAAAACTCCTTGTATTCATGGATTTCAAATTTTTTTGCACCAAAATAAACTTCTGTTTTAATTCCATTTTTCATGAAGATTTTGAAGTACCCTCTTATCTCTCTCTCCTTTTAAATATTTATTTATTTATTTGCAAGTCAGAGTTACACAGAGAGAGGGAGAGAGAGAGAGAGAGAGAGAGAGAGAGAGAGAGAGAGAGAGAGAGAGAGAGAGAAAGGCATCCATTCACTGGTTCACTCCCCAAAAAGTTGCAATGATCAGGGCTGGGGCCAGGGCAAAGCCAGGAGCCAGGAGCTTCTTCCAGGTCTCCCACATGGGTGCAGGGGCCCAAGCACTTAGGCCATCTTCTGCTGTTTTCCCGTGCATTAATAGGGAACTGGCTTGGAAGTGGAGCAGCCGGGACTCCTACGCATGCTCACATGGGATGTGTGTGCCTGCAGGCATGGGCTTAACTCACTGTACCACAACACCAGCCCCATCTCTCTCTCTTTTAAAGTATTTTATTTGAAAGACAGACAGAGAGACAAAGAAATATTTTGCATCTGTTGGTTCACTCCCCAAATGCCTGCAATAGCCAGGGCAGGGCCAGGCCAAAGCCGGGAGCCCAGAACTCAATCTAAATCTCCCATACGGGTGGCAGGGACCAAATCACTTGAACCACCACCTGTTCCCTCCGTGATGCACATTAGCAGGAGGTTGGAATCGAAGCAGAGCTGAAATTTGAACCCAAACACTCTGATATGGGCTGAAGGCATCCCACATGGCCTCTCCACCGCTACACCAAACACCTACCTCCCCAGGGTATTTCCATCAGTAAAGAAAATGGAGTGAGCCAAGACATACCTGGCTTTCTGATTTGGGCTCCACTGGCAGGAAAAAAAGCATGGCTGTGCCAGAAGTAACGGTGGAAGTGCAGAATTTACAAGCACTGATGGTTTCCATGGCTGTAGGTCAAGTACATTCTTCTTAGAGGTGAACTGAAGCATGTAAAATCTTCCAGTTTCAGCTCTAAGAGTTTATGAACTTTTCTACCTTACAGAATTGTCTTCAATTTGAAGCCCTGGCATTCAGAGACGTCTTGACTTGTAGTCACTGAATGTGACATGAGAACAGTCTCTGGTGCCGTGCGGAGGGGGAAACGTTAGCACGCCCCTTGACGAGGATGAGAGAGGCCCTTTGGCCTGACAGCACACATACGGTCAAAGCATCGCCAGCTGCTTCGTGGCCTCTAACCACTGTTTCTGAGACCACTATGCTTAGTGAAATAAGCAAGTCCACAAAAGGCAAACATCACGTTTTCTCCGTTATGTGGTAGTTACTGTAGAATGCAACAAAAGCCCCACAATGCACAAGAATGGAACTGACATCTGATGATTTGATTATTATTTTGAGCCCCTGTCCATACTCCTGTGGAACAATGGTCTTTCTACTTGTTGAAGACTATGGCTAGTGGTGCATTAAGCCTGTGATAATAAAGTTTACATTGTTGTAAAAATTAAAGAAGAGAAAAGGAAGGAAGGAGGGGGACAGAGGATGGCGGCAGGGAGGGAAGAATGTTTATCTTCTTAAAACCATATCTATCCTTCCTCTCTGTCTCTCTCTCTCTCACTGTCTATAACTCTACTTGTCAAATAAAAAAGAAAAAGAATATATTAAAAGGGGCCGGCGCCGTGGCTCACTTGGTTAATCCTCTGCCTGCAGTGCCGGCATCCCATATGGGTGCCAGTTCTAGTCCCGGTTGCCCCTCTTCCAGGCCAGCTCTCTGCTGTGGCCTGGGAAGGCAGTGGAGGATGGCCCAAGTGCTTGGACCCTGCACCCCATGGGAGACCAGGAGGAAGTGCCTGCCTCCTGGCTTCGGATCAGCGCAGTGTGCCGGCCGTAGCGGCCATTTGGGGAGTGAACCAACGGAAGGAAGACCTTTCTTTCTGTCTCTCTCTCTCACTGTCTAACTCTGCCTGTCAAATAAATAAATAAAAAAGAATATATTAAAAGAACCATATCTATGAAATACATGAAATCTTTCAGATTACAAAAAGGGTATTTTCTGCAATATTAAGGATCAAATTAGACACATATTTTGGATGAAATTACAAGAAAGAGCATATTAAAAAATATTAGCGGTGAAATCCCTTAAAGAATAAACATCTCTCTGAGGATAAAAATAAAAAATGTTCTATTTAGAGTTAGTGATTTGTTGCTAACAATTTACATTCTTCTGTATTTTAATGGATGACCTATGTTCACCTGCTCCAGCTTGTCCTCTAAAAGGAACAAAAAATTGCCTCGTTTAAAGAGGAAAACAGAACCACTAAAAGCCAGTCTAGCTTTTCCCAGTCTGAGAGTAAGAAAACTGTGAGAAGAGGTGGGATGGCCAGCCAGCTGATCAGTCCTCCCCTCGTCTTGGAGACAGGGCAGTCTGTGCTGGCCCAAGCACAAGGCACAGCTTAAGACCGAGGCAGAGAGCAAAGGTTTCTGTTCAAACACTCATGGGCGTAGCAGTTCCAAAGCCATTGAATAAGAAGAAAATGGGGGGAGGAGGAGGAGAACGCGTGCTCCACTTTAGCATTCCTTTACAGATCTGAAGTCATTTGTCGTCTTTTTTTTTTTTTTTTTTGACAGGCAGAGTGGACAGTGAGAGAGAGAGAGACAGAGAGAAAGGTCTTCCTTTGCCGTTGGTTCACCCTCCAATGGCTGCTGAGGCCGGCGCATCTCGCTGATCCGAAGGCAGGAGCCAGGTGCTTCTCCTGGTCTCCCATGGGGTGCAGGGCCAAGCACTTGGGCCATCCTCCACTGCCTTCCCGGGCCATAGCCGAGAGCTGGCCTGGAAGAGGGGCAACCGGGATAGAATCCGGCGCCCCGACTGGGACTAGAACCCGGTGTGCTGGCGCTGCTAGGTGGAGGATTAGCCTGTTGAGCCGCAGTGCCGGCCCATTTGTCGTCCTACGGACACAGATGCCCTGATCTCACATTCTGGAATCACTCATAACGTTCAGTGGATTCAGAGACGCAGGTGCCTGGCGGGTGGGGGAGGGAGGAAGACTTTGGTGAAAGGAGCAGAACACGGCCTAACCCTTCGTTTCCCTAGGGAAAAGCCAAACACAGCATCAGAACAGTGTGGGCAGTGAGTCTCTGGGCAGTGGCCGTCTTCATCCGAAACCAAGCACCCGGGGCCGGTGCTGTGGCGTAGTGGGTAAAGTTGCTGCCTGCAGTGCTGGCATCCCGTATGGGTGCCAGTTTGAGACCTGGCTACTTCTGATCCAGCTCTCTGCTGTGGCCTGGGAAAGCAGCAGAAGATGGCCCAAGTCCTTGGGCCCCTGCACCCATGTGGGAGACCTGGAAGAAGCTCCTGGCTCCTGGCTTCGGATCGGCTCAGTTCCGGCTGTTGTGGCCATCTGGGGAGTGAACCATAGGATGGAAGACCTCTCTCTCTGCCTCTCCTTCTCTTTCTGTGAAACTCTTTCAAATAAATAAATAAATCTTAAAAAAAAAAAAAAAAACAACCAAGTACCCTTAGCTGCTGTATACGCTGTACTGAGTATTTCTCTGTTGGTGTTCTACTATTTATCTAGAGTTGGGGCCGGCGCCGTGGCTCAATAGGCTAATCCTCCGCCTGCAGTGCTGGCACACCGGGTTCTAGTCCCAGTTGGGGCGCCGGATTCTGTCCCGGTTGCCCCTCTTCCAGGCCAGCTCTCTGCTATGGCCCGGGAGTGCAGTGGAGGATGGCCCAAGTGCTTGGGCTCTGCACCCCATGGGAGACCAGGAGAAGCACCTGGCTCCTGCCATCGGATCTGCGTGGTGCACCAGCCATTGGAGGGTGAACCAACGGCAAAGGAAGACCTTTTTCTCTCTCTCTCTCTCTCACTGTCCACTCTGCCTGTCAAAAAAAAAAAAAATAATAATAGAGTTGGGCTCTACCATTTTTTTTTCTTTTTTAAAAATATTTATTTATTTATTTGAAAAAGTTACACAGAGAGAGGAGAGGCAGAGAGAGAGAGGTCTTCCATCCGCTGGTTCACTCCCTAGATGGCCGCAACAGCCGGAACTGAGCTGATCCAGAAGCCAGGAGCCAGGAGCTTCCTCCAGGTCTTCCATGCGGGTGCAGGGACCCAAAGACTTGGGCCATCTTCTACTGCTATCCCAGGCCATAGCAGAGAGCTGGATTGGAAGTGGAGCAGCCAGGTCTCGAACCGGCGCCTACATGGGATGCCAGCGCTTCAGGCTAGGGCGTTAACCCACTGCGCCACAGTGCCAGCCCCACCATTTTTTTTCTTAAGAATTGCAGTCAGCTCTAGCCGAGAGGGCCACGTCCCTGCTCTGTGCCTCAGTTTGCCAGGCGGCACACCCAGAAGCACTGCAGATGCAGGCACACGCAGTGTGTCCATGGGCCTTGGTTGTTATGAAACAGTCCTCCGGCAGACAGCAACTTCCAGGTGAAAAAGGAAATTCGGCTGCCTCAGGCTCCCTTAGCCCCACTGCAAAATACAAGCTAATCCGTGCATTAGCTTCCTCTTATCTGTGCTTTGGCAATGGCAGTGGTTACGGAAAAGTTAAGGCAGATTTCAAGAGATCAGCTGAATAGTGCACTCTGGTGCTGCTCTTAGAATACATTGACTGTGGGGCCGGCGCCGTGGCTCACTTGGCTAATCCTCCGCCTGAGGCGCCGGCATCCTGTGCTTGGGCACCTGCACCTGTGTGGGAAACCAAGAGGAAGCACCTGGCTCCTGGCTTCGGATCGGCATAGTTCCGCCTGTAGCGGCCATTTGGGGGGGTGAACCAACGGAAGGAAGACCTTTCTTTCTGTTTCTCTCTCTCACTGTCTATAACTCTACCTCTCAAATAAATAAATAAAATCTTAAAAAAAAAAAAAAGAATACATTGACTGTTGAGGGACCTCACAGCCCTGTCTTTAGAAACCTCACTGTCTTCCGAGGCTGTCTTTCTCACAGAGGCCAAATGGGCCTTTTGAATTTGGTGCCATCTGTAGTCACTTAGAATTGAAGACAAATCACCTGTCGTAGCTTTTCCTCTCGGCTTTGGCTCAGATCAGAGCGGCCTGGGAGTTTTCAGAGAGGCCTGGTTCCGTTCTCACAGACTGATTTAAGTGCCTGAAGCCACTATTTTTTTAAAGATTATTTATTTATTTGAAATAATTACACATAGAGAGAAGGAGAGGTAGAAAGAGAGAGACAGAGAGAGAGAGACAGAGAGAGAGGTCTTCCATCTACTGGTTCACTCCCCAATTGGCCGCAATGGCCGGAGCTGTGCCGATCCGAAGCCAGGAGCCAGAATCCTCTTTTGGGTCTCCTACGTGGGTGCAGGGGCCCAAGCACTTGGGCCATCTTCTACTGCTTTCCCGGGCCATAGCACAGAGCTGGACTGGAAGTGGAACAGCCAGGACTCAAATCGGCACCCATATGGGATGCCGGCAGTGAAGGCGGCGGCTTTACCCGCTACGCCACAGCGCTGGCCCCACGACTACTTTCATATTTTGAATCTACAGGGATGTAAAATGTCTGTTCATTGTTTAAACCAAGAATTAACAGAATCAGGGCAAATAAATGTGAATCACAGTTAACAGAGACTTGTAGAACAACACAGCAAAACGCTAAAAATACCAAATACTGTGACTCCCACAGGTCCTTCTCTGTGTCGTTACTGGTCAGTTCTGAAGCCACAGTCTCTCAAATGACCCGGCTGCTTTACCTTTGTCCCACACTGAATTCACCATGGGATTTAGCGGTCATCACACACATCCGCTTTAGGAACTTCTGGTACCAGAGGCCCAATCGCAGCCTCCCGGCTACTCGTGCTTGTGTCGAGACAAGTGTCAAGTTTACGGTCATCTTCTTTCCCACTCCCGCAGTTGTGTTGTCCCGGGCACAAATCCACCCAGCGCTGCTGCAAGAGTGGTGGCCCTGTGTGTCCGAGAGCAGGCCGCTGAGTTTCTAGAAGTGTTCTGGGTTTCCTGCAGAGTCTCTGTGGCGATGACGCCACATGGCTTCCCCCCTCCCTGGAGGGGCCTGGTGCCGTGCCCACGTGCCCTCCCGGTGGATAGCACAAAGGGACAAGTGAGGCCAAGGAGGACAAGAGCGGGCACTGCAAGGAGAGGTGTCCAGGGCAGCTGCTGTGGTGCAGACACACCTGTGTGCAAGTCTTGTCTGAGCTTGTTGGTGTCTATGTCTGCAGCCAGGGTCTTCTTTGTCATGACCCAGTCTTTACAATGGAAAAGGTGAGGTGAGAGTGTGAGAGACAAGTGGGCCATGGATTGGTTTCATCACTGATGTTAACACAGTCTGCGGCCAGAACTTGTATTTCTTGATCAGGGACCCCATTCCTGTGGTTTAAAGTTAAAAAGGATAAACAGGGAGACAGGGTCAGGCTTCTCCCTCTCCCTTCCTCCCATTTGCCCTGGAAGTCATCACTGTTATTTCCAATTTTTTAAAAAAGATTTATTTATTTACTTGAAAGAGCCACAGAGAGAGGGAGAGACAGAGAAAGAGGGTGAGACAGAGCTTCCATCTGCTGGTCCACTCCCCAGATGGAGTGCTGGGCCAGGCTGAAGACAGGAGCCAGGAGCTTCATCTGGGTCTGCCACGTGGATGGCAGGGGTCCAAATACATGGGCCACCTTCTGCCGCTTTCCCTCAGGCCACTAGCAGGGAGCTGGATCGGCAGTGGAGCAGCCAGACACGAACTGGCACCCATATGGGATGTTGGTATCACAGGTGGTGGATTTACCTGCTGCGCCATAGCGTTGGTCCCTATTCTTCCTTATTTATCTGTCCAGCAGGTCTAACTATTCCTCCTCCAGTCTAATCCTCTTCCTCCCCACTCAAAAGGCAATCTGTAACACCCGTTTCTCTGCTCTGTTGCATTTTCCATGTAACTTAGGTAGATAGTTTTTCCATTATGTAGAAAGCTGCTTTTTGTTGTTGTTGCTGCAGCGTCAGAGTAGTCTTCTATATGGATTCATCACGATGCTAACTTTATTATTAAAAGGAACAATATATTGGGCCCAATTTTCTGGCCACCAGATAGATGCTAGAATGCTCAGATGAAAGAGAGCCCAGCTGTAGTGCCCACAGCCCCACCGGTCCCAGTGTAGCGATGCTGGATCGCTCCGATGCTTCGATCCTTAATTTGCCACTGCTTCAGCCATGGTGACACAGGCCAGGTGCAAGCCTTTTGAGTCTTAGTTTTCTGACCTATGAAAAATAGGATATGGGGGCTGGCCTTGTGTTGCAGCGGGTAAAGCCATTGTTTACAGAGCTGTTCTTTCTATTTGGTCACTTGTTGGTTCTGATGGGTCCGCTTCCAATCTGGCTCCCTGCTAGTGCACCTGGGAAAGCAGTGGAAGATGGTCTAAGTGTTTGGGCCTGTGCTACCCGTGTGGTAGACAGGGATGAAGCTCCTGGTTCTTGGCTTTGGCCTGGCTCAACTCCTGGCCTTTTTGACCATCCAAGGAGTTCAGGGAGTGAGCCAGTGGATGGAAGTTTCTCTCTCTCTCTCTCTCTCTCTCTCTCTCTTTCTCTCTCTCTCTCCCTCTCCCCCTCCCTGTCTCTCTCTGTGTGTCTCTCTCCTTCTTTCTATAATTCTGACTTTCAAATTAATGAATAAACCTTTAAAAAAAAAGTTAGGATATGGGTCAGATCACCTGTCAAAGGTCATTCCCCACTAGTATTTTGTAATTTTTTTGCCACACACACAAGATTTCCTGGGGCTACTTACTTACATATTCTACAAGTTAAAGTTCAATGTCTAAAAATGTCCAGGGAGTCTCAGCGGCTCTCCAGCCAGATTCCTGTGTTCCCAGGTGTGGTGAGAGGGAGGGATGTGAGCAGGGAATAATCAGAAACAGCTGAAGATGGGCTCAGGTTGTAGCCTCAGATGTGGGGGCTCAGGGAGGAGCAGCTGAGACATCTGTGTCCCCCTCAGCATGCAAGGCAGCAGTGGCTCGTGTCCCAGAGCAGGGACAGCTGCTGGGGGTCTGGGGCTTTGTCCGCTGGGACTTCGGCACCTCCTCTGGCAAAGGGGACCTTCAGCCTATTGCAGTGGGGACCCCAAACACTTCTTTATTCACTTTGATGTCCCGGTCAGAGGTGGCAGCCAGTGCCAGGAGAGCTGCAGCCACTCGGGAAGGTAGGGCGGAGAGTAGCACCCGGCCTTCCAGGAGCCGCTGTTCTTGGGCTGGCTCCCACCTCCTGACATCAGCCCTGCGCCCTGGGAGCTGCCAGGTGAGCTGCCTGGTCTGGCCCTTCAAGAACAGCAGTCCCCACCCTGGACTGAGCTTCCCTTGCCCGTCTGTGCCCAGGCCCCTGGGTTGGTCTGGCCAGGCCTGTTTTGCAGATGCTGGGCTGACATTCAGAAAGGGCAAGAGCTGCTGGTTTGCCTGCACGCTACCTGGCTGCAGCCCAGACAAAGACCAGGCCTGTTTGCTTCTCCATCAGATGGGCATTTTCCTTTGGGTCCCAGTCCTTTTTGAGGCTATGCTGAGGCTGTGCCTAGCCCTGGATGGAGCTGCCCCAAGCCAGACCTGAGAGGCTGGCTGTCCTCATCACAGCTGGCCATGCTGGTGATGATCATGTGCAAAAACACCGCATTTCTGTGCCACGGGCCCAGGAGTTGGGAGCGCCTGTGGAAGCAGCTCTGAGACTTCCAAGGGGGAAGATCAGCCCCGGGGGCATCCCTGCACTGCTCAGGACTGGTCAGGAGGTGGTGCCCTTGGGGACCGTGGAGAAAGTGCCTCCATTCCCATGGCTGTGGCCGGCACAGGACTGGACCTGGGATGTGTTTCCAGCCAATGAGGTGCATGGGGGTCTTGGTAGTGTGGGGGGTGGAGTTACCTGGGAAACTCTTTCTTGCCCTTAAAAGGGAGTGGGTTCAGCTACCACCTATGGTGTCAGCATCCCATATGGGCACTGGGTTGAGCCCCAGCCCGGCCCAGCCCCGGCCATTGTGGCCACCTGGGGAATGACCCAGTGTCTGGCAGATTGCTGTGCCTCCCCTGACCCAACCCCGTAACTCTACCTTTCAAGTAAATACATAAATCTTTAATTCCTCCTATCTTTTGTGAGTTTTTTGCTAATATTTATTATTTATTTGAAAGGCAGAGTTATACAGAGAGAGGGAGAGACAGAGAAAGAGAGAGAGAGAGAAAGATGTTCCATCCATTGGTTCGCTCTCCAGATGGCTGCATCAAGCAGTGCTGGGCCAGGGAGAAGCAGGGAGCCAGGAACTCCATCCAGGTCTCCCACGTGGGTGGTGGCGGCCCAAGCACATGGGCCATCTTCCACGGCCTTCCCAGGACTAGAAGTGGAGCAGCCAGGACCAAAACCAGTGCATATATGGAATGTCAATGTCGCAGGCAGAGGCTTAATCTGCTGTGCCACAACACCACTGCCCTCTCCCGACAGGTGCAGGCGGACACCTCCAAGACCCGAGGGAACCTGTTTTCTGCCCACTGTGTCCACACAGCACAGCCCCAGTGCCCTGTGGGTGACACCTCGCACACACAGCCACCACGTTCCATTGCCCTGTCCCTTGCACTTCCAGGAGAGCGGCCATCGGATTCCCCACAGTGGAGACCGAGATGTTCTGACTTGTATTTTTCACTTAACGTTATGTCATGGGCGAAACGTTTCACACCAACATATTCCATTTAGACTCTTTCCTTCTCAGGGTTATAAATGATACTAAAATAGAAACCCCTGGGAATAGATGTTTACAAGTGCAATTTGGGGATTGAGACGAGTGTGTAGTTTTGGGTCTGGCTGTGTGTTTATGGGCAAGCTACCCTCTGGAAGTCTGGCACGAGTGTGCAGCCGTGTGAGCCGAGGTCCCCTGCACAACAGCTCCCCTGGAGAGTCACACCCACACAGAGGCACCCTTGGTGTGGAGTTTGGGTTTCTCTGATTCCAGTGGCTGCTGGACATTTAAAACGTGCCTGGCTTTCTCCTCCTGTGAACTGCTGTGTGCAGCTGGGCCCATTGTCCAGGTGCGGCAATGGGGTCTGGAGGTTGGCAGGGGTTCCTCTCTGGAGAATGGAGTTTGGAACTGGACCAGCCTGGGTTGCACAACCTCCCAAGCTCACACTGTTGTGGCTGAGCGAGTTCTGACAGGGGAGTGTCACACCCTGATAAACTTTGGAGTCTTTATTGCTGGTGGTCAAGGGCTCATGCCCCCCAGAAGCTCAAAGCAACGGGGTATATACATGCAAAAAAACCCAAGCAGAGGAGGGGGACACATGGTTGCTAGAGTTGGGTGTCGGCACTGCAGGCGTGGTTTCTCCTGCCACGCCACAGCGCAGGCCCCACGGCCTTCCTGCTCTTGCCACTGTTAGCCTAGGATCTGAGATCTTTACTGGAACACACAATGGAGCAAGGACAGCAGCCTTTTATCTGTATTGGCCTCTAGTCCACCTGACGATGTAGACGCAGGCCCAGCCCCCACCTCACTGAGATGTTCTCCTGCTGCCTTCTTCAAATACCTTAAACTCACCACCCCTCCCTGATCCTCCCCTCACCCAACTCAGCTCCCCTCCTCCACCCTTGACCCACCCCCCAAAGAAGCTCAGCAACGCCCCTCCCTCCACCGTGGTGCTCAGCTGGCTCAAGCTACAGAAGCTCAGCCCACAACAGAGTTCTTGCCTTCTGCCACGTGTTCCCGCTATGTGCTCGCTGGCACTCAGCCCTCTTTCCCTTTTGAATAAACCTGATCTGGCTGTGAATTTCTTGGGCTCTGGCTCTTATTTCCTGGGGTTGTTTGCTGATGAAGGGCTGTGCTCTGGGCATTACTGAAATGTAATGCGTGCTTTTCATAACAAAGAAAGATGCGCTGGGAGCTTTCCCTGAGCCTGTTGGAGAAGGAAAGCATTCATCATAAATGTGAGAAGCTGCAGTGGGCTAAGGCAGGAACTAGATGAGGGCCATGAGCTGGAAGCCACGCCTCCCCCACCTGTGTAATCCTATCTGCCCACTGTCAGTCAAATGACCCCTTCCCCAGGACCCCAGGATGTACCGCCCTGACCTGGGGCCTGGGGGCCTTATAGATAACCCCTCCTCTTTCCAATCTCATAAGAGGCTGGAGACTGGGGCGGGCTTGCTCTCATCCGGCGACCCAGAGGAAGCAGGGCACTGAAACCTCTCTCTCTCTCCCTCTCTCTCTCTCTCTCTCTCTCATGTTTTCCCATCAACACCCACTCCTGAACAATGCTTACAGGTGTGTGTGTGTGTGTGTGTGTGATTTCCTCACCTTTCAAATAAACTTGATCACTTTGTACGTGGTATTTGTGCCTGTACTTAGAGTGCTTCTCTAGGTAAAAGGCAAGGACCTGCAGTAAGGATTTTTAGATCCCACCTAGCCCACAACGAAACGCATACTTTCGTCCACATGCTAAGGCTGTGGCTTCTCGCCTGCCCCGCAGTCAGGAGGCTCAGTCGTGTAAATACGTATTTTGTCCCTGATGCAAAAACCTGAGCTCGCTCTTGGAACTCCGGCTCCACTCCACTCCAAGGTGCAGAATCCGCGTGGGACCAGCAGGCTGACGTGTGCAGGAGGCATGTTCCCCCCCCCCCCCCCCAGCTTTCCTAAAGTCTTAATTAACACAGGGCGGTCTCCCTCCTCTCCCTCAAGGTCTCAAAGATAAATGTTTCTTCCAAATTATATTACATTTTAGGGGAATAATAACAATGATAATGTATAATCATAACCATATTATTAGTCACCTCTAATGATAAAAACTCTGTAGGCCCTGGGATGCTTTTCAGTAACAACTTTAATCTCCCCCCTCATCTCTCTCTAAATCCCCCTTTCCTTCTCTGTCATTCTGCCTGGCAAATAATTAAACGAAATCTTTAAAAAAAAATATGAGGGGGAAACACATTTCCATCCCTTCTGATTTCTTAAAACTTTCTCCCCCTTCAATTTGCAAGAAAAAAAAAAATCTCTCTAGTCACACATCCATGCTACAATTACAACAAAGTTACAACTCACTTAGGCAGTGTTTTCTTTGGGTTGTTTGCTGCATTTGACAAAGACATGGATAAACTCACAAATGCAAAAGAGTGGTCTGCAGGAGTGTCAGTGCTTCTTCCATAGACCGTGGGAGAAAAGCTGAAGTGTAGGATTCCTGCATGTGCTTCCTGGCTTTGTCATACATGTCATCATGTGTGCATGTACTGAGGGCTTAAAGATTCAAATCAGGGGAGTGTTCTCTGTAGCTCTGTAGTAACCTTCAAGTATAGTCTGTGACAGTTTAACACCCCCCCCCCCTCCGAGGGGCTGACTTTGTGGCGTAGTGGGTAAATCCTATATGGGTGCCGGTGGGAGTCCTGGCTGCTCCACTTCCCAGGTACTGAGGATTATCTACAGAGTAAAGCTGAGCTTGTGCTACGTGTCCATCCACCCTGTGGACTGGGAACTCAGAGCCTGTGCTTGTGGGTGGTGCTGACCCTGCTGAGCCAGTGTGTGCTCTGGGGGCCTTCCCTCCCCTCTCCAACAATTTTTTTTAAAGATTTATCTATTTTATTTGAAATACAGAGTTACAGAGCAGAGGGAGAGGGAGAGAGAGGGGGAGAGAGAGAAAGAGAGGGTGAGAGAGAGGTCTTCCTTCCGCTGGTTCACTCCCCAAATGGCTGCAATGGCAGAGCTGGGCCGATCCAAAGCCAGGGGCCAGGAGCTTCCTCCAGGTCTCCCATCTGGGTGCAGGGGTCCAAGGACTTGGACCATCTTCTACTACTTTCCCAGGCCATAGCAGAGAGCTGGATTGGAAGTGGAGAGGCCCGGACTTGAACCAGCACACATATGGGATGCTGGCATTGCAGGTGGTGACTTCATCCACTATGGCACAGAGCTGGCCCCTCCAATACTGCTTTGAGTGAAGCCACCCACACATATCTGGACTGTCTTTAAGCCACTGAGGACCTGCTTGTTGACCTGAGTACATGAACAGTGGTCATGAAATACAGGAATGCTCTGTGTTAGGTTGGTTCATGCTTGTGTAGTCTTTTCAGCACAATGTGTTCCTTTAGTAGGATTCATACATGAACAATTAAAAATACTGTAACTAAAAAACTTGGAATAACTGAGGAAATATTGAATATATAAGAACTGGTATATAAGATATCTATCTATCTATCTATCTATCTATCTATCTATCTATCTATCATATATATAAGAGCTAATCAGGGCCAGCACTGTCACGCACCAGGTTAAGTTGTTGCCTGGGACGCTGGCACCCCATATAGGCATTGGTTCCTGTCCTGGTTGCTCCACTTCCTATCCAGCTCCCTGCTAATGCACCTGGAAAAGCAGTGGAGGATGGCCCAAGTGCTTGGGCCCCTGCACCCACATGAGAGACTCAGATGAAGCTCCTGGCTCCTGGCTTCAGCCTGGGTTAGTCCTGGCCATTGTGGTCATTTTGGGAGTGAACCAGTATATGGAAGATTCTCTGTCTCTCTCTCCCTCTCTCTCTGGAAGGCAGCTAGGCTCACTACACCATGAACACACATTCTCCCCCTCTCTCTGTATCTTTGCCTTTCAAATAAAATAATTTTTTTTTTTAAAAAAGACCTCATCAATGAAGACATGAAATGGGTGGTACTCATCGAATAAGTATTCAGTGTATACCTATGACCCACCAGGCATTAGAATAAATATTTATGTACTGCTGTATCCAGGGATAATGACAAACATCGAGACTTTACCATGTGCCAGCAATGTCATAGTGCTGCATGTGAATTAGCATCTCGCAACAACCCTATGCTGAAACTGAGGTACTAGGGTATTATGTAAGCTGGCCATATTCACACACTGATTTTTGGAGCTAGGATTCAAATCCACCTGTCTACTCCAGAACCTACTATACTGGGAGATACAAAAGCTATAGAAAACGGAGTTCTTTAGCCATAGGGAGCTGACAAATTGGTCAGGAAAGTGAGATTCCTATTTGTGTAAGAGCAGCATGAGAACACATGGCCCCCGTAAACCCCAGTGTTCTGCAGCAGATTATGACTGCTACTGGCAACACAGAAAAGAGAATACGATGACAGCCAGAGAGGGAGCATTTTAGAGCAGACTAGAGATGAGGATAGAAGTCAACAGAAAAAGAGATCAGTCAACAACAATAAAAAAATAGATTCAGGGGCCAGCACTGTGGCTCCCTTGGTTAATCTTCTGCCTGTGGCGCCGGCATCCCATATGGGCACTGTATTCTGTCCCGGTTGCTCCTCTTCCAGTCCAGCTCTCTGCTGTGGCCTGGAAGGGCAGTGGAGGATGGCCTGAGTGCTTGGGCCCCTGCACCTGCATGGGAGACCAGGAGGAAGCACCTGTCTCCTGGCTTTGGATTGGCGTAGTTCCGGCTGTAGCGGCCATTTGGTGGGTGAACCAACAGAAGGAAGACCTTTCTCTCTGTCTCTCTCTCTCTCACTGTCTAAAACTCTACCTGTCAAATAAATAAAAAAAAAATTAAAAAAATACATTCAGCCTTACTGGAGCAGAGGGTTTATGTTAAACATAAGGCTGGTCAATTTGTGTAGGACCCTAACAGTGAGAGCCACAAATGCTAATATTTACAGTATGCTGAACACGAGGCTCCACGCTAAGTACTCCACAAGAAAGACTGCCTTTCACCCTCACACACCACATCACGTAGGACTTACCATCATATGGATATAACAGGTGAGGGGAAAAAAGGCCTCCTGGGTTAAATCATGTGCCCAAGGTCAGGAAGTTTTATCCCCAGTGGGATTGGGAAATTTTAAACTCCAAACCCAATTTTTAATCATTATAGGACAGAAAATTGTAAGGCATGGGAATGACACCATGAGAATAGTGTTTTGGGGCCCAAATACTTAGGCCATGATCCGGTCCCTTCCAAGGCACGTGAACAGGAAGCTGGATTGGAAGCAGAGTAGCTAGAACTCTAACCAGCACTCTGATATGGGATATGGGATATGGGATATGGGATTACAGCACTGCAGGCTATGGCTTAACTGGCTATGCCACAGCACTGGCTTCTAGAGTGGTAAATTAAAAAAATAATTATTCATTAGAGAGAGAGAGAGAGAGAGAGAGAGAGAAAGAGAGAGAAAGCCATGGGACTCCAAATCCCATTAAGTTGGCAGGTACCAATGCCATCTTACTAGTTAAAGCGATCAGTTTAAGTTCATAACTGATCATAAAGATAGGAATAAGTGTCAAAGGGATCACATAAATAAGACCAGTGTCTGCTAATAATAATTGATAGAATTAAAAAGGAGAGAATGATCCAACATGGGAAGTGGGATACACAGCAGACTCATAGAATAACAAATGCCCTAAACAGCACTCTGGCCTCAGAATCAGCCCTTAAGGCATTTAGATCTGGTGAAAAAGCCCATAAGAGTATTTCAGGTATGGAAAGCCAAGACATTGTGGCAAAAAAATGACCTAAATGAAAGATCTCTGTGAGTGAGATCCCGGTGGAAAGAAGGGGCCATCAAAGAAGGAGGTACCTTTCTCTGAAGGGAGGAGAGAACTTCCACTTTGATTATGGCCTTGTCTAGATAAGGTTGGAGTTTGTGAACTCAAGAGACCTCCATAGCCTTGGCAGCTCATGACAATAGCCTTGGGTGATCACTGATGTCATAAATAAGAGTGTCAATTGTTAAATCAACAGGAGTCACTGTGCATTTACCCCCCATGTAGGATCTCTGTCTTTAATGTGTTGTACTATGAGAATTAATGGTAAAACTTGTCTTTAAACAGTACTTTATACTTGTGTATCTGTGTGGGTGCAAACTGTTGAAATCTTTACTTAGTATATACTAAGATGATCTTCTGTATATAAAGATAATTAAAAATGAATCTTAATGAAGAATGGGATGGGAGAGGGAGTAGGAGATTGGATGGTTTCGGGGTGGGAGGGTGAGTATGGGGGAAGAACTGCTATAATCCAAAAGTCGTACTTTAGAAATTTATATTTATTAAATAAAAGTTTTCTATTAAAAAAGAGAGAACCTGTGACTCCAAACCAAAAAAAAAAAATTTTGTTTTCCCTCCACCTTCTCTATCTTTCTGAAGTGTCCTTTTATTTATTTATTTATTTATTTTTGGATAGACAGAGTGGATAATGAGAGAGAGAGACAGAGAGAAAGGTCTTCCTTTTTGCTGTTGGTTCACCCTCCAATGGCCGCTGCAGCCGGCTCATCGCGCTGATCTGAAGCCAGGAGCCAGGTGCTTCTCCTGGTCTCCCATGGGGTGCAGGGCCCAAGGACTTGGGCCATCCTCCACTGCCTTCCCAGGCCATAGCAGAGAGCTGGCCTGGAAGAGGGGCAACTGGGATAGAATCCGGTTCCCCGACCGGGACTAGAACCCGGTGTGCTGGCGCCGCAAGGCAGAGGATTAGCCTGTTAAGCCACGGCGCTGGCAGTGAAGTGCCTTGTAAAGAGGAGAGAGAGATATATCTTCCATCCGTTGGTTCACTCCCCAGATGGCCACAACAGCCAGAGCTGGGTCAATCCGAATCCAGGAGCCAGGAGCTTCTTTCAGGTCTCCCACGCAGGTGCAGGGGTCCAAGCACATGGGCCATCCTCCATTGCCTTCTCAAATGCATCAGCAGGGAGCTGGACTGGAAGCTGAGCAGCCAGGACTCGGACTAGTACCCATACGGGATGCCAGCACTGCAGGTGGCTTTACCCACTGCACCACAGTGCCATAGATTGCACAGTGCCTGAGATTGCATATTTTGATTGTCAATTTTATTGGTCATCTTTCTTAATATTACATTTCCTTGTGTGTTTTGGAACTTGGGCTTGCCAGCGCATGTTTTTTTTTTTTTAAGATTTATTTTATTTATTTGAAAGACAGAGTTATAGAGAGAGGTAGAGACAGAGAGAGAGGTCTTCCATCAACTGGTTCACTCCCCAGAAGGCCACAATGGCTGGAGCTGCGCCGATCCGAAGCCAGGAGCAAGGAGCTTCTTCCAGGTCTCCCATGTGGGTTCAGGGGCCCAAGGACTTGGGTCATTCTCTACTGCTTTCCCAGGCCATAGCAGAGAGCTGTATGGGAAGTGGAGCAGCCGGGACTTGAACCGGTGCCCATATGGGATGCTGGCACTGCAGGCGGTGGCCTTACTCACAGCACTGGCCCCTTGCCAGCTCATCTTGAATGGAAATCCTCTGTCTTACACCCTCCACTATCCAGGTGCCTTGTGGCTGCCTCTACTCAGCCCCTTGGAATTCCAACTGGGAACCGGGTTTGGCAGTGGTGCGTTGGGTCTCCTGTCCTGTTGGCAATGCCAGGGAGGGTTAGATGCTGCCTCTTCTCCAGGTGATGGCTCAGGGATCCAGCTAGTGGGTGGCATGTTCAAGTTCCGGCTTCAGGGCCAGGGAAGTGTCTTCTGCCTCCTCCCTTGGGTCTGTCATTTTTCATAGGTTATAGCCCCAGGAAGTCCTCTGCAGCCGAGCTGGTTTTCACGAATGGAAGAGTCCGTCCCACTCCAGCCCCTGATTTGGAGCAGGATTGCTCTCTACGCCAACAGGATTCAAACTCCTCACTGCCACTGCTTGCTTCTACACCCGGGGCCCAGCATCCCCTGTGCTTCAGCCTGTTCATGGGATGCTCACCTCTGCTTTCAAGGTGGGCTTTCTCTTTTGTCTCTCTCTTTTTTTTGAGAAGGGATTGCTTCCTGGCATGCGCTGCAGGCACCAGTTGGGAGGCGCACGGAGAAAGTAAACATATCCACCCCTTCTCAGATTCAGCACAACTTGATTCTGACTCGTAGCACACCTCAGAGCTGCTCCCTTTCCACCTTCAATCAAACCCGTGTTTATAAACCCAGTGGCTCTGTTTCTATTCTCATACAATTTTACTTTTCAGAGCATCAGATGCGGTTCTGGAAACTCTTCTCTTTTTGCTTTAATTTGGCCCCTATCTCCAGGGTTTCCTTCTCCCAGCTCCTCACAGCAGCTCTGATTCGGCTGTACGGTAGAATCTTAAACACGTAACTCCCTTCCACTTCCTGGTCTCCTTTTAAACAACCTGATATTTCAGATCCAGATGCTTGATGTTAAAATTGTTCTCTATTTCCATGCTGGGGGTAATTTGTTAATATTTGCATTAAATTTCTCAACCACATAGCACAGTTTTCTTCATTCTTCTCATCAATTTTTATCCGTATAACATCACCTAATTCTTGAGTTCTTTATTCCAATTCATTGTGAGCTTTCTTCAGGTGATTTTTGGAGATCAGCACTGGAGAATTACGTTTCTCAAGCCTTTTATTCTTGAGACTGTTTGTTTTGTTCTTACGAGGAACATATGGTACACACTTCTAGCATCAGGGTAGGAGGAGTCTTTCACTGTAGCTGTGTCTGCTTTGTTTTGTATTAGATATCTTGTCTCAGTCTCTGAGAAGATTGTTTTTAAATGGACGCCAGCTCCTTTTTTTTTTTTTAATTTTTGACAGGCAGAGTGGACAGTGAGAGAGAGAGACAAAGAGAAAGGTCTTCCTTTGCCGTTGGTTCACCCTCCAATGGCCGCCGTGGCCGGTGCGCTGTGGCCAGCACACCGCGCTGATCTGAAGGCAGGAATCAGGTGCTTCTCCTGGTCTCCCATGGGGTGCAGGGCCTAAGCACTTGGGCCATCCTCCACTGCACTCCCTGGCCATAGCAGAGAGCTGGCCTGGAAGAGGGGCAACCGGGACAGAACCCGGCGCCCCAACTGGGACTAGAACCCGGTGTGCCGGCGCCACTAGGCAGAGGATTAGCCTGTTGAGCCATGGTGCCGGCCAGCCAGCTCCTTTTTTAAAAGAAAATTATATGTCTAGAATTATATCTCTATCTATCTAATCAATCAATCTATATAGAGAGATTGACAGAGATACCTCCTATCTGCTGGTTTAGTCCCTAAATGCGTGCATAAATGGGCCAGGCTGCAGCAGGGGGCAGGAACTCAGTTGGGGCCTCTAATGTGGATGGCAGGGGCCCATTCACGTGAGCCACCACTTGCTGGCTCCCAGGGGGGATTGGGTACGGAGCTGGGGCTCAAACAAGACACTTCGAAATGGGATGTGGGCACCCCAAGTGACATCTTAGCTCTGGGCTGAACACTGCCTCCTATGTCTTTCTTCAGACTTGAACTTCAGAAACTTCACTCAGGGCATCCTGGTGTGGGTGTGGGTGGATGGTCTTGCCTGTCTTGTGGAGCTCTTTCAGCTGAAAGGTTTTCCTGGGTCAAGTGGAAGATGTTTCTCTTCACTTGGTTCTCTTTCTGGGATTGTTTTTATGATGGATATTCCACATGTCCATGTTCATACAGACTGTGTCCTTTTCCTCTTGCTTTTTCTCCTTTGTGTCCTGGGGGGAAGTCTTGAGACTGTCCTCTGATGTGTTCATTGGATCGGGGTTGTTGCTCCAAACTCCCGTTCCTCATAGCTCTGGTGTAGAAAGCAAACACCCTTGAGAGGGGCAGATCGTTGCTTTGTTGCATCTTCAGGGGGGTGGGTTCTCCATCACCTCCTTTTCAGTGACTGTAGAGATGCCGAAGCATCAGGGTCCTGTTGAGCGACAGTGGACCAGCCCTGCCCCCTTCACACTGGCTGGTGACCTCCAAGGCTAAGCACATGCCCCAAGGGAAGGCAGAGTTCCTAGGGCTCTGAGATGGCCCAAGGGAAGGGCACTCCTTACAACTACATCCTGATTAAAAGAGCAGTAACAGGTAAAGCCGCCACCTGCAGTACCTGCATCCCATATGGGCACTGGTTTGAGTCCCGGCTGCTCCACTTCCCATCCAGCTCTCTGCTATGGCCTAGGAAATCCTTGGGCCCCTGCACCCAATGGGAGACCCGGAAGAAGCTTCTGGCTCCTGGCTTTGGATTGATGCAACTCCGGCCATTGTGGCCATCTGGGGAGTGAACCAGTTGATGGAAGACCTCTCTCTCTCTCTGCCTCTGCCTCTCTGTAACTCTGCTTTTCAAAAAAAAAAATCTTTTTTTTTTAACAGGCAGAGTCAGACAGTGAGAGAGAGAGAGAGACAGAGAGAAAGGTCTTCCTTTGCCGTTGGTTCACCCCCTAAACAGCTGCTATGGCCTGCGCACTGCACCGATCTGAAGCCAGGAGCCAGGTGCTTCTCCTGGTCTTCCATGCAGGTGCAGGGCCCAAGGACTTGGGCCATCCTCCACTGCACTCCCAGGCCACAGCAGAGAGCTGGACTGGAAGAGGGGCAACCGGGACAGAATCTGGTGCCCCAACCAGGACTAGAACCCGGGGTGCCGGCGCCGCAGGCGGAGGATTAGCCTAGTGAGCCGCGGCACCGGCTAAATAAATCTTTTAAAAAGCAGTCTTGTTTGCTTGTTTCTAACACAAGCAATAAGAGGAATTTTAATTTTTAAATGTTTTTAACTTGGCATTCAGTAAAGGAGGTTGGGAGAGAGAAAGGAGGAGGTGATGGAGAGAAATTGGGCTTGTGCTGTGTGTTGGGGGAGGGCTGAAGGAAGAGACATCTGGAGAAAATTGGAGGGGGGACTATAAATACCTAATGAACATTGATCCTGTTATTTGCTGTGTGGCGTGTATTGGAAACCTTTCTTCTGGCTCTCCAACAAATCCTTCAGTAAATTATTACTCTAAGTAGCGGTTGATGTGGTTTCATTGAAAAAAAAAAAAAAAAACAAACCCATGCTTACCGATATTTCTTTCCTTCGATCGACATCCAGCATTGTGAGAGAGCTGCGTTTGCCTGTCCGTCCCTTCACTCTTTTTTCAGCAATCGCTCCTGAGCACCTGCTCTGTACAGGGCACGGCGTAGCTCTGCAGTTACGGCAGAGAAGAGAACAGTTCAGATGGCCACCCACGAGGAGCTTATGATCTCGAAGGAGAAGATGGAGCGGTCACGTGGAGCTGGGCCTGTGATGGCAGAGAGGTTCCTCCTGCAGCAATGAGTCCCCCTGCCCTGGGAACTCTGGGAATTTGTCCAGGTCTTCACCTCTTTCACCTCTCATCATTTGCCTGTGATTCCTCCCGGGAATCTCAGCTCCGGATGCTTGCTTTCTGTCCATTGGCTTATGCACTTCTCAGTTTTACCCTCTGGGCTCCAAGCTCTGTGTCCATAACTTTCCAACAGGTCCTTGGGATCAGTCCTCATTCCCATGTGGTCCCGCTGTCTGATAGTACCCCCCGTCTGCCAGAGGGATCCACTCCCAGTTTCAAAACAGGAACACGCTTGCAGGAAAATCCAGCTCTTTTGGCCAAGAACAGCTGAACCCACGTGCAGACTCCGGAAGGCAGAGCCACACACACATGGCTCCGGTTCTCTGTCCGCCAGTCCTGTTCCCCAGAGCACTTCCATGCTGTCACTAAGGACAACTCCACCCAGGGCAGTCTGCTCTTGGGATGATTGAAACCATTAATAATTTACCCGACTCTGGCTGCTGCCTGTCATTAATGATCACTGTGGTAATGATGTCTCTCTGGAGAAAGGAAAATATAATTCCCCCTTGAATGCAGGCACTGTGTAGACAGATCATATTTCATAAGTAAATCAGGGGTGGGTGTTTTGCTTTGAATTCATTTGAACTCTCCCCTTGCAGAGATAGAGGAGGTGGAAGTAGGCGTAAGAACCTGGAGGGAAGTGGGAGACAGTTGGTGGTGGTTATCAGTGTCGGTGTGTAGCCCAAGACTGCTAGTAAGAGGGGGCTCCTCACCCTTACTGGACCGTCTTTCAGCAGAGGTGGGGACCTTCTGCAAATGAGGCACCAAGAACTAGACACAGCCTTCTAAAGCAAGAGTGCCCAGTAAAGTCACTGATGCCCTAACCAGATCACCACCCTTGCTATAGAAGATGATATTTTTCCCCCCTTGAAGCTGACTTTGTTGATTCATGAAGCAATGAATCAGTTCATATGCACGAAGAGCATCTGAAAACTATAAAGTACTCAGTAAGGGTCAGCCATTCCAAAGAATAAAAGGAAGTTCTGCCGTGTTCTGTGGACTTGCGTGTTAGTGGATGCCTTCCACAAGATTTGTTCCATGACGTGTCCCTTGCAGGTGTCATGGGACCTAACAGAGAGGTTTCACTAATGCATCCGAGCAACTGTTTGGCCAATCACGTCCTCTTAGCAAGAAGGACCAGAGAGCTCTGAGTAGACGCCCAGATGGGATACTCTAGACCAAGGCAGGCAGGGAGCTGGAGGCTTTGGAGCTGGCGTCGTTACAATAGAATCACCAACTCACTCTGGACGGGTGACAATTTTATTGAGCAGTAAGAGAACATGCATTCAGCCAACAAGTATTTTAATAACAAGCTCTATCTTAGATGTCAAAACATTTTTTTCCTATTTTAACCTACTACTAACTTTATTACTATTTTCATGAAAACTGAGTAAAGAGAAAACAAGAAAATCTGTTTAACCTTGGAGGGCTTTTTCCTTTCTGATCCTTCCCAGGAAGCTCAGTCTTGGTGTTCTCTGTGTAAGTCTTTTTTATTTTATTTGTTTAGAGCTTTATTTATTTATTTTAAATTTATTTGAGAAGAAGGGGCGGTTGAGCTCCCATCTGCTGATTTACTCTTCCAAAATGCCTGCCATGGCAGGTGCTGGGTCAGATTGATCCAGGAGCCAGGAACTCCATCTGGGTCTCCCATGTGGGTGGCAGGAACCCAAGTATTTGGGTGATCAGCAATGTCTCCCAGGGTCTGAATTAGAAGGAAGCCAGAATTGGGAGTGGAAATGAGACTTGAATCTAGGCTCTCTAATGTGGGATGCAGGCATTTTAATCACTAGGCCAAATGCTCCTTCCTGGATGATTCAAATTATAATAAAATATACACAATATTGGTTATTTAAAAAATTTCTAAGAACACATTCCGGTGATACAACATGTTTCACAATGTTGTGTAATCATTATCACTATTGATACCTAAATTTTTCCTTTGTTCCCAACAAAAATTCTGTACCCATTAAATGATAACTTCCCATCATGCCTTCCCTTCCATTCCTGGTCACTTCTACTTCCTGTGACTTTGCCTATTTTAGGTGCCTCATGTCTGTGGAATCATATAATTCTTATCCTCTGTGATTGTCTTGTTTCACAAAGCACAACGTTTTTTTTTTTTTTAACTTTTATTTAATGAATATAAATTTCCAGTGTACAGCTTATGGATTACAATGGCTTCCCCCCCCCCCATAACTTCCCTCCCACCCGCAACCCTCCCCTCTCCCGCTCCCTCTCCCCTTCCATTTGCATCAAGATTCATTTTTCAATTCTCTTTATATACAGAAGATCAATTTAGTATAAAGATTTCAACAGTTTGCACCCACATAGAAACACAAAGTGAAACATACTGTTGGAGTACTAGTTATAGCATTAAATCACAATGTACAGCACATTAAGGACAGAGATCCCACATGAGGAGCAAGTGCACAGTGGCTTCTGTTGTTGACCCAACAAATTGACACTCTAGTTTATGGCGCCAGTAACCATCCTAGGCTGTCGTCATGAGTTGCCAAGGCTATGGAAGCCTTCCAAGTTTGCCGACTCTGATCATATTTAGACAAGGTCATAAAAGACAGAGTGAGGATAGTAACCAATGATCCTAAGAGTGGCATTAACCAGGTCTGAACAATTATACAGCATTAAGTGGGGAAGAGGACCATCAGTACACACATGTTGGGAGTAGAGCCATTGGTGGTAGAGTAGAGGTTATGATTACAAAGGAATGAGGCCCAAGTGTGCTAGACAGGGCCTAGAACAAAGGACAGAGTCATTATTAGAGGAGCTAAGAAAGGTGCTGTCTAAGCTACAAGTAATTTTTCTGACTGAGAGGCAAATAGAACCTGACAGAAGGGGCTTGATAATAATCTGGTGGGCTTTAGGCCTTGTAAATTCAGAGGCCCAGACCTATCTATCTCTTCACATGGGGTACATCTTAAGGGAGGTGTGAACCTCCTAGGGGAAGGCACTCTGTTGACTTTCATTACTTGGCTGGCCTGGGAGGAGAGCTGGCCAGGTAAAGGCAGGGGGCATCTCTAACAAGAAATTTACAGTTCTGCCTGCAATGTTGCTGACCCTACTTGACCATCCCCTCAGCTGCAGTGGTCACTTTGGAAGTTGGGCTGAGTGAAGGGCTTTTCAGCTTAGAGCCAATAAGATCTGTGGCTCTGACCTGGGCATCCTTCGACTCCAGGGCAGGTCCATTTCCAGTGATCCAACTCTTGGCAGAGCTGCCAGGGCTCTTCACAAGCTGACTTCTGCTGAAGCCCAGGCTTACCACATTGAAAGCCACTGCAGTGGACTGGCCTGTTGGGTCTCCTTGAGGGCAGATCACTGTACAGATCAGCCATTAATAGGCCTGCCACCCATTGCTTCTGATGCCGAGCTTTCTTTTCCTCCTGGTTTGTGTTAAAGCAGACCAGAGGATGCAAGTCAAGGGAGTGCCCGTTTCCCATCTCTAATCTTCGGTGGCCTGAACTACAAGTCTATAGTCACAGGCATGTTCTGTAGTAGTTTTTCTAAGGTAGACAATGCCCATGAGGAAAATTATATTCTCACTTTAAAACTTTCTTTCCCTTTGGTCTGAAAGGGAGGTTTTTTCTACTTACTGTATACTTTGCTGATGGCGAAGTGAATCTAGCTATGAGATTATTATTTAAGTTCTTATTTTGGCTATGCTATTGCAGAAAAATGTTAGTCATCTCTTTTATAAGGTCTAAAGATTAAATTGTGCATCCTACAGATTCCTTCATAATAGAATTAGTTTCCTACCTTGAAGAGAATAGAGAAATGAAAGAACAAGTTGGGCTTAGAATAGAGAAATGAGGGAGCAAGTCCTAGATCGCTTGCTGACAATAGCAATATCACATGAATACTTAGCAAACCGTTTCAACCATTAGATAACAACTTAAGAAAACATTTACCAGAAGGTCCAATGCCTTCTATAAATTTTAAGAATCATGTATTTGAAAACACCTCTTAAATATCTAACATGGTGTAGTTTGTTTAGCCAGTAAACTTAAGCACAACCATCTAAAATGTTTTTAGTTTCTTTCTACCAACAAGTCTAAAACATATGATACACAGATTCAGGTCACACAAATTAAAATGTATCTTTGATTGATTTTAGCAGCTTAAATTTATGGACAATCTTATCTATAAGCCATTTAAAATAAAACTCTTAATAAAATTTCCCCATGTGGACATACAATATGTACACACATATAATATAGCATAATAGACCAATATAGCAATTTTAATAATAGCTTTTAAAATCTTTAACTCTTTTTGTAGATTGCCAATTGATTTGAATTGCTTTTTCTTTTTAGTAACCTCAGTTAACCATACTTTCTCTCAGTTGGTACTGTTAATACATTATTGGCTTCATCTGTTTACAGAGCCATCCCAAAATACTGAATACAATAAAAGTGGCTGGTAAAAGTCCATAGGAACCTATAGGAGGACAGCTAAACACAGAACCAACAACGCTTTAGTTTTATGAGCAGCAGATCATATATAACTGTGGATGACAAAAGACTTTAAGTCGCCATGTTTAAAATTATAAACTCATCAACCAACAAGAGGCACTTGCTTACTTCACAGTATTTTTGAAAGCACCTGTAGGATTTTACAAGTATTTAACCCTTTAAGCCTCTGGGGCTTTCTCATTAAGATAACTATCATGTCTAGTAACACAAGATCATTAGACTTTTTAATTCTCAAACATTTGTATTAATAGCATTTTCCATTATAGAAACTTAAAGTCTGGTACCACATCACATCTTGACAGTCCTTCTAATATACTCCAAATAGACTGATTAGTTGGTGTCTCTATAAGATGAGAGACATAGGTCCTTCGATTTTTTCAGTTGGGCCCAAACTGGAAAAACCAAAGTCCAGGATTTACTGGAAATTTTAGAGACCAGATTGTTTGAAACTTTGATTTTTTGAATGCCTGTCAAGAATGCCAAGAAGGCTCAAAATCCAATATATCTGGTTGAAATAAGATTTCTTAAAATCATGACATAACATAGACCAAATTTGATCATTGTTACAAGGTGATTATTCAAATTTTTGAAAAAAACACATATTTAAATAACCCATAGCTCTTAATAAAAATGCAGCTGTTTTTGAACAATTAGAATTTAACAGACATCAAGAGAACATAATAGATTACTTTAACACATTGCTTTAACAGAGCATCAGAGTTTAATTCTATGTCAAAGAGAAATTGAGCTTCCTGTGATCTTTTGCTGTGAGGTTTCCTTCCTTTACCTTCTTTCATATTGGTGACCATGTTTCTGTGTTTCTGTGTGTAACACATCTTTAAGCATCTTTTGCAGGGCAGGATGAGTGGCAACAAATTCTTTCAGTTTCTGTTTGCTATGAAAAGTCTTAATTTCACCTTCATTCACAAATGAGAGCTTTGCAGGATATAATATTCTGGGCTGGCAGTTTTTCTCTCTTAGTACCTGGGCTGTGTCTCGCCATTCCCTTCTAGCTTGTAGGGTTTCTGATGAGAAGTCTGCTGTGAGTCTAATTGGAGATCCTCTAAGAGTGATCTGACGTTTCTCTCTTGCACCTTTTAGGATCTTTTCTTTATGTTTCACTGTGGTGAGTTTGATTACAACATGTCGTGGTGAGGATCTCTTTTGGTCATGTTTATTAGGGGTTCTATAAGCTTCCTGTACTAAGATGCCTCTGTCCTTCTCCAAACCTGGGAAATTTTCTGCTAGTATCTCACTGAAAATGCCTTCTAATCCTTTCTCCCTCTCCATGCCTTCAGGAACTCCTAGAACCCGAATGTTGGGTTTTTTAATAGTATCCTGTAGATTCCCGACAATATTTTTTAGATTTCTAATTTCTTCTTCTTTTCTTTGGTTTGCCTGTTTCCTTTCCTGTTCTCTGTCTTCTAAGTCTGATATTCTCTCTTCTGCTTTGCCCATTCTGTTTTTAAGGCTCTCTAATGTGTTTGTCATTTGATCTATTGAAGTCTTCATTTCATTATGATTTCTAGTCACTATCAGAGTTTCTTGTTCCACTAGTTGTTTCATTTCATTTTGATTCCTCCTTAATATTTCACTTTCAAGAGAGAATTTCTATCTTGTCCATGAAGGATTTCTGTAGTTCAAGAATTTGTTTTTGAGAACTTCTTAATGTTCTTATCAATTTTTTGAGATCCGCTTCTTGCATTTCTTTGATCTCATCATCTTCATAATCTTGAATTGGGGTGTCTTTTTCATTTGGGGGCGTCATAGTTTCTTCCTTGTTCTTGTTAGCTTGGTTTTTGCGTTTGTTGTTTGGCATGTTGGAGATATTTGGTTTCTTCACTGTGGTGTTTTTTCTTGTTACACTATGGCTCTATATTAAGTGGACTGTCTGCTTTCAGTGGAGCCTTAGAGGCTTGAGGTGAGTGTGGACTGAGAGCTGGGTTTGGTTCCTCAGGGCTGAGGGTGTGTCAAAGATGACACTCCCAGGTTAGGTATGGTAAATCTCTCTTTCTTTTTTTGATTCAAAAGGGAAGTAATTCCGCACAGCTGAACGTAATTGGAGGTAGTTAGCAGGCAAATGATATACCCACAGGAGCCAGAGATTGGAAGCTCTTTCCCAAGGGCCACACAGGGAATCTCTGCTGCCCTCAGTGTGGGCTCCAATTCTCCTGTAGTCTCCCACTGGGTTGCCAAGTTAGATGCTAATCTCCTGTTATTTCACCCCTGCCCCCAGAGTCAGGTTTTTCTGCTAGGCTCAGGGCTGGTGCAGACCTGAGGTCGCCCTGCTTATGACGTATGTCCAAAATGGTGCCTGCTCTGTCTTGCTCGCCTTTGAGAGGTGAGCGGAGAGAGAGAGAAACTTGTGTCTGTATCGGTCACTTTTTTAATTTTTTTTCTCTCTCTTCTAGTTAGCCTGGTGAACTTTTCCCCACGGAGTTTCAAGCCTCGTTCCCTCTAGCCTCCTCTTTCCGCTTGCCTGCTGGTATCTCGGGCTATGGAGGTTCGGCTCACCTCGCGTTCCAGCGCTGGTGCGTTGAGTCTGCCGCTGGTGTCCTTTACTTGGGCTCCCACGCTCTCCACGCAGGTCCACTGTGAATCACTAGTTCCGGAAGAGTTTCCTCTGCTGTTTCATCCCCTACTCTTCCTTGACCCTGCAGTATCTCCACTTATATTAAACTTTCTCTCCCCCCAGACTAAGTGTGCTCCCTGCCTATTCCGCCATCTTGCCGCCTTCCACAATTGACTTTTTAGCACAACGTTTTTCACATCGATCCATGTTGTAGTACATGCCAAGATTTCATTCCATATGGCTGCACGATATTGCATTGTACAGCACTTGGGTTGTTTTACCTCTGGCTGTCTTGAATGCTGCTGCTGAGTATACTGGTATGAAATACTACTTGGGAGTTTCTTACTGGAGCTGTCGTCTGTGGGACGCTTCCCTCCCTTCAAGCTGAGAGAAAGGCTGGGAGTCTTTTGTCCCTTGCTAGTCTTCCTCTTCCTCCTCGTCCTAGGAAGATTCCAGGGTGAGTACATCCAGGAAAGATTCTTCTTTTATTAGTCATATTTCCCCACAGGTTTCTCTTTCCTTTTCTCTTCTCACCATGGGTAAGAGCTTGAGGACTCAGAGAGAGTGTGGGCCTAGGGACCGCGGGAGAGAGAAGCCACGCACATGGTTTCAGTCAGACTGCTCAGGCCAGTGTAGAGCAGCCAAGGCAAGACCTGCTGCCATAGGATTCCATCTACCCCTCCAGGGTTCCACAGAGAAGGGTGAGGGCAAAGCTCTGTCCAGTAGTGCAGCTTTGGCTTCATCTTCTCTGTAGATTTCTCTCCCAGAACCTGGCTGAGGCCTCATGGTCTCAGCAGACAGGTGCATGGAGTTTGGGGTCTTGTTCACTGTTTTATAAAAAATTTATTCCCTTCTTAGATTGACATCTAAGTGTATGCTACAGCTGAAGCTGGGTGTGTCCTCAATGAATGAGGCTCTGGCCCTGGGACAGTCCCCTCAGTGATACTGGGACAGCCCCCTCAGTGATACTGCAAGCTGCACCTGCAGCTGCACACTGTTGAGCAGTGCCCACCATGGAGCTGCTTATATTTGAGTTTTGGAAGGAGAAGAAGTGGTTTCTGGGTGAGGGCAGGTTTTGTTGTGATCTCACACTACTCCTTGTAGTAGTGTGGATGCTAGGATGCGTCTCCTTGTACACAGGGTCTCAGGTAGAGGGCAAGGCTACCGCACTAGGTGAGAAAGTGACAGGTAGCGTCAGGGGTCTGATTTTGGATGAGGCCAGGGATCCATTCTGGGGCCAGAGTAGGCTCATCCAGAACTGTCACCCACAGGGCAGTCACACTCCCTCGGTCAAGACCGTTGCAAATGGTAGAGGGCGTTGAAGGCTGCCTCTGGGAAGTGCGAGCCAAGGCTGATGCTCATTCCTAGAGCTTCCAAAGACTCCCCTCCAGTTTGGCTGAGTTCCCAAGCTTGATGCCAGGCACACGATTGATCATTTTCTTCTTTGTCCTGGTTCCAACAGTCTACTTTCTGGTCTGTCACTATAGAGAAAATAGATATTTCTGCAAAATGATGAATGCATAGCATGGGGAATATTTGTGTTCATGATGTCATAGAGATAACACATTGCAAAAGGCAAGAACACGAAATCTGTACCCTGATGGCATGGGTTTGGATCATGGCTCCATTACTATTTAGGTAAATAACCTTAGGCAAGTTGCTTAGTCTCTTCGAACTTCATCTTCTTCACCTGTAAATTGGACAAATAAATAATAACAACTCTTAGGATAACTGGGAAAATGAAACATGAATGTGTACTAAGTACTTAGACACTGAATATTTTGTTTGCTTTTATTTTATTTCATTTATTTGAAAGGCACAAACATCAGAGAGTGAGAGGGAGAGTGAGAAAGAGAGATCTCATTTACTGGTTCATTCCCCACATGCCTGCAACAGTTGGGTCTTGGCCAGACCAAAGCTGTGGGAACTGGAAACTCAATCCAGTTTTCCTACATGTGTGGAAGGATCTATGTACCTGAGTCATGACCAGTGCCTCCTAGGGTGTGCAATTTCAGGGAGTTGGAATTGGGAGTGGAGCTGAGACTTGAACCCAGGCACTTTGAAATGGGATGCGTGCATCTCAAGCAGTGTCACAACTACTGCAATAAATGCCCACCCCTACTTGCTTTTTCTTTTTAGTGATGGCTTACTCCTTTCCCTTCATAGCTTCTCAAGGGCAAGAATGCTGTGTAGTATGCTAGCCATTGAATCCCCAGAGACAAGCACGATGCTTGGACCATAGTGGAAGCACAACAAATATTTGTTGGATGAGAGAATTCTTTGAAATGGCTCAAGGTTCTTCAAAGTCAGGGGAATGAAATGGTTGGGGAAGTGCAGGGCATTGGCGTTAAGGATCTGTTGTGTTCTTCTGGGTCCTGGAGGGACGGGCTTGGCATGTACTGACTGCTGCACCAAGGCCTCTGTGTTCTGCTCTCTTTGGAGAAATAGAGAAACAGAGAAGCACAAGAAAGGGAATTGAGAGGAATGCTTGCTACGAGCGGCTGTGTGCATAGCTCACGAAAGAATGTGGACTATGTTTCTCAGCAGAGTCTAAAGATGAATTCAGAAGATCAAGGTGACAGTATGTGATGGGCATGGCAGTGGAGAGTTTACGTAGACGAGATGGACATGAAGGAAAGACGGCAGCTTGGAGACGATGGTGTTGCTCGGGTTAGGGTGGCTCTCTCTTGGAGCGCCTCTCCACACCCAAGCTTAGGGGATTTTCCATGTTTCCAATTCTTGTCAACACCGTCTCCCAAGGGAGCTTTTGGATTGCAGCTGCAGGATTCCGGACAACAGACACGGGTTCACTAATAACCTAGTTATATAAAAAATAATTGCCCCTAACTCTCCACCCCAAGTTGACTCATCCACATTCTATTAGAGAGTAACACGAATGAGATGACCATATAGGGCATCCGGACTATAGGCAGTAGTGTCTGATGGTGGCTGGGAAACATTTGCCTGCACTGGGAAAGAATTTAAAGATCGTAAGGTGAGAAGTGGTTGAGTTGGTTCCTGAATTACCTCCTTTGCCAAGTATCAGGCTGAACATGGTCACTATTGGCAACTTTGGAAAACTGGGTACAAAGACTTAGCGTCCACAGTCACTGAGCTTGGGCAGAGCAAAATGAGCTATGTTTTGGAAGACACTCCAGGCTATCACTGCTTAAAAACATAAATAAAACTACAAAGGAAGAAATATCTGTTGATCATTTGAGCAGTGACCCTACTGACCTGGGATTAAATGGGTGGGAAGAGATATTTTTGGTAGTAGTTTAATTTTTAACACCTTTATTGAGATGTGACTCATAGACTATGTGGCTTAATGCATGGGTATTGCTATAAGGAAATGCCTTGCATCCTCTTTATCAGGTTTCTAATCCCATCTGCGAGGTAACTTAATGACCTCCTAAAGACACTGCCTCTTAAGATGATCACGTTGGTGATTAAATTTTCATATACGAACTCCGGGGGACACATTCAGACCATGTAATCCATACTTTTAAAGTATGGATAAACAAAATTTAGTGGTTTTTTAGTATATTCACAGAGCATTGAAACCTTCACCACAGTATGTTTTTATCAGCCCCAACAAAGTATTTTTTTTACCCCCTAAAAGAAACATCCCAGCCGGCACCATGGCTCACTAGGCTAATCCTCCACCTGCGGCGCCGGCACATCAGGTTCTAGTCCCGGTCGGGGCGCCAGATTCTGTCCTGGTTGCTCCTCTTCCAGTCCAGCTCTCTGCTGTGGCCCGGGAAGGCAGTGGAGGATGGCCCAAGTGCTTGGGCCCTGCACCTGCATGGGAGACCAGGAGAAGCGCCTGGCTCCTGGCTTCGGATCAGCGCGGTTCGCCGGCTGCAGCACGCTGGCCGCGGCAGCCATTGGAGGGTGAACCAATGGCAAAGGAAGACCTTTCTCTCTGTCTCTCTCTCTCACTGTCCACTCTGCCTGTCAAAAAACAAACAAACAAACAAACAAAAAAACAAAAACAAAAAGTCCCGCCCACTGGCACCCCCTGTATGCTGCCACTAATCTGCGTTCTGTCTGTATAGCTTTGCCTCTTCTGAAAATATTGTGCATAAGTAGAATCATACCAATGTGGTCATTGGTATGTGCCTTCTTTCTTTCTTTTTTAATTTATTTGAGAGGTAGATTTACAGACAATGAGAGGGAAGACAAGAGAGAGAGAGGTCTTCTGCCTGCTAGTTCACTCCCCAAATGACCACAATGGCCAGAGCTGGGCCGATCTGAAGCCAGGAGCCAGGAGCTTCTTCCAGGTCTCCCTCACAGGTGCAGGGGCCTAAGTGCTTGGGCCACCTTCTACTGCTTTCCTAGGCCACAGCAGAGAGCTGGATCGGAAGAGGAGCAGCCAGGACCTGAACCGACGCCCATATGGGATGCCGATGCTGCAGATGGAGGATTAACCCACTGCACCACAGCGTCGGCCCCAGTATGTGCTTTCTTTCACTGAGTGTAGTATTTTCAGGGTTTATCCAGGTTGTAGAATGTATCAATACTTCATGCCCCCCCCCCCTTTTTTTTGCTGAATGGTATTCCATTAGATAAAAATGGCACAACCAATTCAGCCATTCATCAAGTGGTTAAAGACTTGCATTGTTTCTGCTTTGGCGATTATGGAAGGAGCTGCTGTGAAATATATACAGACACAGACACACACACACACATTTTTGATCTTGGGTTTTTACTTAGGGTGGAATTGCAGGGTCATATGTTTCTTTAGCCTTTTGAGGAACTTGAACAGTTTTCCAAAGTGGCTGCACTGGGGCTGGTGTTGTAGCATATTGTGTTAAACCATCACCTGTAGTGCCAGGATCCCATATGAGCGCTGGTTCGAGCCCTGGCTTCTCCACTTCTGGTCCAGCTCCCAGCTAATGCTGCATGCACGTGGGAGACTGGAATGAGGCTCCTGGCTTTGGCCTGGCCCAGCCCTGGCCGGTGTAGCCATCTGGAGAGTGAACCAGCAGATGGAAGATCTCTCTGTCTCCCCCTTTCTCTCTCTCTCTCTCCCTTTCAAATAAATAAATAAAAAGCAAATCCTAAAAGTAAGTAAATAAAAGAGATCTCAGTTAGCTCTGTTGCCACGTTTTGCCATTTGAGGGTGGAATGAGAAATGAGCAGTCTGCAGGAGGAAGCACCCTTGTAAGAATTCGATCATGCTGGCGTTCTGATCTTGGACTTCCTGCCTCCAGAACTGTGAGAACCATGGAAGATCTCCTCTCTGTCTCTCCCTTTCTCTCTCTCTCTCTCTCTGTAACTCTACCATTCAAATAAATAAAATAAATCTTGAAAAACAAATTTCCATTTTCTCCACATCTTTGTCAAAATTTGATATATATTTTTTAAAATTTATGTCTATTCTATTCAGTGTAAAGTGGTATCACATTGTGGCCAAGCATCTTTTTATATATTTATTGCCCATTTGCATATCTTTTTTGGGGAAATGTCTATTAAGATCTTTTGCAAATTTAAAAATTGGGTTATTTGTGTCTTTATTGTTAAATTGTAAGAATTCCCATGCATTCTGAAGAGTGGTCCTCCCTAATCACATATATAATTTGCAACATTTTCTTTTGTTCTCTGAACTGATTTTTCCCTTTCTTGACAGTGCCCTTTGAAGCATCAGTTTTTTTTTTTAACTTTTATTTAATAAATATAAATTTCCACAGTACAACTTTTGGATTACAGTGGCTCCCCCCCCCCCATAATTTCCCTCCCACCTGCAACCCTCCCCTCTCCCTCTCCCTCTCCCATTCCATTCACATCAAGATTCATTTTCAATTATCATTATATACCGAAGATCAATTTAGTATATATTAAGTAAAGATTTCAACAGTTTGCACCCACACTGAAACACAAAGTGCAAAGTGCTGTTTGAGTACTAGTTATAGCATTAATTTACATTGTACAACACATTAAGGACAGAGATCCTACATGGGGAGTAAGTACACAGTGACTCCTGTTGTTGACTTAACAATTGACACTCTTGTTTATGGCGTCAGTAATCACCTGAGGCTCTTGTCATGAGTTGCCAAGGCTGTGGAAGCCTTTTGAGTTCGCCAACTCCGATTTTTTTTTTAACTTTTATTTAATGAATATAAATTTCCAGTGTACAGCTTATGGATTACAATGGAAGCATCAGTTTTTAATTTGTAATGTAATGTAATTTAATTGTAATGTAATATAATTGTAATGTAATCTATCTTATCTATTTTCTTTATTGCTCCTGTTTTGGGTGTTATATTTAAGGAACCATTGCCTAAGGTACAAACAGTTACTCTTTTGGTTTCTTCTAGGAATTTTGTGTTTTTAGCTCTTGCATTTAGGTCTGCAGGTTAGTTTCTATCGCAGCTATAACGAATAGAAGAACTTTGTACTTCGCCAATACCATATATTGTCTTTGCATTCTGAATGCTGGAAGTCTAAACCAGACCTCACTGGGCTAGAACCACGGGTTCAGCAGGCCTGTTTTCCTTCTGTAGGATCTTGGGGGAACATCTGTTTCTTTTCCTTTCCTAGCTTCTGGAAGAGGCTACCCATTTCTTTGGCTCACAGTCAAAGGTAGGTCTCCCACCATTGCCCTTTGCAGCTACTATTTGTAGAGTCCATTAAAAACTTTTTCTTTCCTTTATTTTTTTTTGACAGGTAGAGTTATAGACAGCGAGAGAGAGAGAGAGAGAGAGAGAGAGACAGAGAGAAAGTTCTTCCTTCCATTGGTTCACTCCCCAAATGGCCGCTACGGCCAGCAACGCACCTATCCAAAACCAGGAGCCAGGTGCTTCTTCCCGGTCTCCCATGTGGGTGCAGGAGCCCAAACACTTGGGCCATCCTCCACTGCCCTCCTTGGCCACAGCAGAGAACTGGACTGGAAGAGGAGCAACCGGGACTAGAACCCGGTGCCCACATGGGATGCTGGAGGATTAGCCAAGTGAGCCATGGCACCAGCCCTCTTTCCTTCATTTTTAAAACAATTGACAGACAAAATTGTATGTGTGGGAATAATTTTAAAAGCTCATGGAAAAATGGGATTTACAAGGTAAGTTTCAGGCAGGAGTTTGGTATAGTGGTTAAGAAGCCAGTTGGATGACTGCATCCCTTACTGGAGTACCTGGGTTCGAGTCCCAGCTCCACTCTGAATTCCAGCTTGCTGCTAATGCAGTCCCTGGAAGGCACTGGTGATAGCTCAAGTGACTGGGCCTTGCCACCCACATGGGAGACCTACAATGAGTTCCCAGCTCTTGGCTTTGGTGTGGCCCAGCCCCAGTGTGTGGGCATTTGGGAAGTGACACAAAAGATCAAAGATCTCGTCTATTGTTTGTCTTTGTCTTTCAAAGAAAATAAACAAATAATTTAAGAAATAATGTAAGTTTATTTGGTGCAAAGAAAGTTAAAATCTGGGCTGGCGCTGTGGCTTAACAGGCTAATCCTCCACCTTGCGGCGCCGGCACACCGGGTTCTAGTCCCGGTTGGGGTGCCGGATTCTATCCTGGTTGCTCCTCTTCCAGGCCAGCTCTCTGCTATGGCCCGGGAAGGCAGTGGAGGATGGCCCAAGTGCTTGGGCCCTGCACCCGCATGGGAGACCAGGAGAAGCACCTGGCTCCTGGCTTCGGATCAGCACGATGCGCCGGCCGCAGCGGCCATTGGAGGGTGAACCAACGGCAAAAGGGAAGACCCTTCTCTCTGTCTCTCTCTCTCACTATCCACTCTGCCTGTCAAAAAAAAAAAAAGTTAAAATCTGTGCATTTTTTCTTAATACACATTCTATTTGCAGACTCCTTATATTTATCATGTACAACAAAGATGTTTTGAAGTCATATACAGTGAGGAATTTGTGAAGCCCAGCCAATTAACATTATAAATACATACACACACACGCTTCACATAGCTATCATTTTCTGTGGTGAGAACACTGAACACGCCACTTCCAGCATTTTTTCAAGAATACGGTCTATCATCACGTGCTGGAGTCACCATGCTGTGCTTTAGATCCCTGGGATCTATGACTCCTATCTAACTGTCATCTTCTATTGTCTGACCAGCAACTCCTCAGTCCCCTCAGCCCCAACCTCCTAGCCTCTGGCATCCACTGTTCTACTCTCTACTTCTGTGTGATCAGCTTTCGTCCATGTACATATGAGGGAGACCATGTGATATTTGCCTCTGTGCCTGACTTATTTCATTTAATATAGCATCTTCCAGTTCATTCATGTTCTCTCCGGTTACTGTATTTCTTTTTTAATGGCTGAAGAGTATCCATTGAGTGTGGATATGTGTGCATCACATCCACTTTACACATCGATTCATTGATGGATACTCAGGTTGATGCCATATTTTAGTTATCGAGAATGGTGCTGCAGTAAACATGGGAGTGCAGACACCTCTGACATACTGATTTGAGTATTGGAGTATCTTGCACTTACTTTTCCCAGGTGTGGGACTCCTAGATCATATGGTAGTTGTATTTTTAAAGTTTTATTTGTTTATTTGAAAAACAGTTGCAGAGAGAGAGAAAGAAAGAGAAAGAGAGAGAGAGAGAGAGAGAGAGAGAGAGAGAGTCTTTCTTCCTTTGGTTCATTCCCTAAATGACTACAATAGCTGGAACTGATCCAGGTCAAAACCAGGAGCCAGAAACTCCATCCAAGTCTCCCATGTGGGTTGCCAGGAGCCAAACAAACACTTAGGCCATCTTCTACTGCCTTCCCAGGCACATTAGCAGGGAGCTGGATCGAAAGCAGAGCACCCAGGACTCACACCATGACTCTGATCTGGGATGCCAGTGTTGCAGGCAGCAGTTTAACCTGCTGTACCACAACACTAGTCCCAATTGTTCCATTTCTAATTGTTTGCAGAGCATTCACAGTTTTCCACAATGATGGTACTAATTAACATTCCCACCAGCAGTGTGCAAGAGTTCCCTTTTCTCCACATCTTCACCAACATTTGTTGTATTTTGTCCTTTCAATGATAGCCGTTGTAACATGTGTGAGGCAGTATGTCATTAGGGTGTTAACGAGGCATTTCCCTAATGCTTAGTGATATTGAACATTTCAAAATGTTGGTCATCTGTGTGCCTTGTTTTGAGAAATGTCTGTTCAGGTCTTTCTCCCATTTTAAATCAGTTTTCTTGCTATTGAATTGCTTGGGTTCCTTATAGATTTTAGTTATTGACCCTTTATCAATATGGTTTGCAAATATTTTCTCTCATTCTGTAAGCTGCTTCTTCACTCTGTTGATTGTTTTCTTTGCTGTGCAGACACTTCTTAGTTAGACTTATCCATTTTTTACTTCAGCAACTGTTGCCTGTGCTTTTGAGGTCATGTCTAAAGATCGCTGCCAGACCAATGTCATAAAACTTAGCTGCTATACTTTCTTTTAGTAGCTTTATAATTTTAGGCTTTACACTTAATCTGTAATTCATTTGAAGTTGATTTTTTTTGTAGAGGGTGTAAGATAAGGTTCTTTTTTTAAAAAACATTACAGCAGCCTCTTTTTTTAAATTTTTTAAAGACTTATTTATTTATTTGAAAGTCAGAGTTATACAGAGAGAGAAGGAGAAGCAGAGAGAGAGAGAGAAGTCTTCCATCCGCTGGTTCACTCCCTAGTTAGCTGTAATAGCCAAAGCTGTGCTGATCCAAAGCCATGAGCCAGGCGCTTCTTCCAGGTCTCCCACATGGGTGCAGGGGCCCAAGGACTTGGGCCATCTTCTACTGCTTTCCCAGGCCTTAGCAGAGAGCCGGTTTGGAAGTAGAGAAGCCGGGAGTTGAACTGGCGCCCTTATGGGATGCTGGCACTGCAAGCGGCGGCTTTACCCACTATGCCACAGGGCCGGCCTCAAGATAAGGTTCTAATATCATTCATCTGTATGTGGATAGTCCATTTCCCCAACATTGTTTTTGAAGATTGTCCATTCCCTATTGTGTGTGGATGCATGGGTCTATTTGTGAGCTCTCTATTCTGTTCAGTTGGTCTGTATGTCTGTTTTTATGCTAGCACCATGCTGTTTAGGTTACAGCAGCTTTGTAGTGTATTTTGACTTCAGGTAGTATGATGCTTCCAGCTTTGTTTTCTTTGCATTAGATTGCTATTTAGGATCCTTATGGTTTCACACAAATTTTAGAATTTTTTTTGTGTGTTTGTAAAGAACATCACTGATATTTTAATAGGGATTCACCTGAATTTGTAGCTTTTTTTTTGGTAGCATGGTGTTTTAACAATATTGGTTCTTCTAATGAACAAGGGCTATCTTTCCATTGATTTGTATATTCAATTTCTTTCACAAGTGTTTTACAATTGGCAGTGTAGCAATGTTTCTCGTCATTGGTTACATCTCTGTTCAGTTGTATCTTTTAGGTAGCTGTCATAAATGGGATAATTTTCTTGATTAGTTTTTAGGTGCTTTCTGTTATTAAACAGGAATGCTACTTTTTGTGTTCTGCAATTTGGCTGAATTTCTTCATCACTGTTTTTAAAAAGATTTCATTTATTTATTTGAGAGGTAGAGTTACAGACAGAGAGAGGCAGAGAGGGTTCTCTCCCTAAATGGCCAAAACGGCTGGAGTTGGGTCAATCCGAAGCTAGGAGGCAGGCACTTCCTTCAGGTCTCCCATATAGATGCAGGGGCCCAAGCACCTGGGCCATCCTCTACTGCTTTTCCTAGGCCATGGAAGAGAGCTGGATCAGAAGAGGAGCAACTTGGCTGGCGCCGTGGCTCACTTGGCTAATCCTCTGCCTGTGGCGCCGGCACACCGGGTTCTAGCCCTGGTCGGGGAGCTGGATTCTGTCACAGTTGCTCCTCTTCCAGTCTAACTCTCTGCTGTGGCCCAGGAGGGCAGTGGAGGGTGGCCCAAGTGCTTGGGCCCTGCACCCGCATGGGAGACCAGGAGAAGCACCTGGCTCCTGGCTTCGGGTCAGTGCGGTGCGCCGGCTGCAGCGGCCATTGTGGGGGTGAATCAATGGAAAAAGGAAGACCTTTCTCTCTGTTTCTCTCTCTCACTGTCCACTCTGCCTGTCAAAAAAAAAAAAAAAAAAGAGGAGCAACTGGGACTTGAACCAGTGCCCATATGGGATGCTGACACCACAGATGGAGGCTTAGCCCTCTATGCCACAGTGCTAGCCCCTCTTCATCAGTTTTTGTAATTTTTTTTGGTGGCATCTTTAAAGCTTTCTACATATAAAATCATGTCATCTGCAAATGGGGACAATTTAAAACTTCTTCCTTTCAAATTTGAGTACCTTTTGTTTCTTCCTTTTGCCTAATTGCTGTCTGGGGCTTCCTGTACCATGGTGAATGGAAAATGGATGTGTCTTCTTCTGGATTTTAGAACAGCTTTTAATTTTCCTCCAAAAAGCATGTTAGATGTGGGTTTATTAGACTTGTGTATAGTCTTTTAAAATGTATTTTTAAAGATTTTATTTATTTATTTTTATTTGACAGGTAGAGTTATAGACAGTGAGAGAGAGAGACAGAGAGAAAGGTTTCCTTCGATTGGTTCACTCCCCAAATGGCTGCCACGGCTGGCACTCTGTGCCGATCTGAAGCCAGGAGCCAGGTGGTTCTTCCTGGTCTCCCATGTGGATGCAGGGGCCCAAGCACTCAGGCCATCCTCCTCTGCCCTCCTGGGCCACAGTAGAGAGCTGGATTGGAAGAAGAGCAACCGGCACTAGAACCCGGCGCCCCCATGGGATGCCGGTGCTGCAGGCGGAGGATTAACCAAGTGAGCCATAGTACTAGCCCTTAAAGATTTTATTTATTATTTATTTGAGAAGTAGAGTTACAGACAGTAAGAGGGAGAGACAGAGAGAAAGGTCTTCCATCCACTGGTTCACTCCCTAAATGACCAAAATGGCAGGAGTTGCCAATCTGAAGCCAGGAGCCAGGAGCCAGGAGCCAGGAGCTTCCTCCAGGTCTCCCACACAGGTGCAGGGGCCCAAGTACTCGGGCCATCCTCCACTGCCCTCCTGGGCCACAGTAGACAGCTGGATTGGAAGAGAAGCATTGGGACTAGAGCCAGTGCCCATATGGGATGCCGGTGCCACAGGCCCAGGATGAACCTACTGCACCACAGCGCTGGCCCCTGTTTATAGTCTTGTTGAATTTCTTTAAATGTTTTTGTCCTTCCTTCTATTAATGTGATGTATTAGTTTATTGCTTTGCATATGTTGAGCAATCCTTACACCTCTGGGATGAGACCCAGTTGGTCATGATGAATGATCTTTTTAATGCACTGTTAGGGGGCTGGCGCTGTGGCAAAGCAGGTAAAGCCACTGCCTGCAAGTGCCGGCATCCCATATGGGCACTGGTGCAAGTTCTGGCTGCTCCACTTCCGATCCAGCTCTCTGCTATGGCCTGGGAAGGCAGTAGAAGATGGCCCAAGTCCTTAGGCTCTTGCACCCACATGGGAAGACCCAGAGGAAGCTCCTGGCTTCGGATCAGCACAGCTCTGGCCTTTGTGACCAATTGGGGAGTGAACCAGCAGATGGAAGACCTGTCTCTGTCTCTGTCTCTCTCTCTGTCTCTCTCTCTCTGCCTCTCCTTCTCTCTCTGTGTAACTCTGACTTTGAAATAAAAAAATAAATCTTTAAAAAATGTGCTGTTAAGTTAGGTTTGTTAGTGTTTTGCTGAGGATCCTTGTACCCATGTTCATTAAGGGTGTTAGCCTATAGTTTGCATCCATTTCTGGGTTTGGGATCAGGTTAATGGTGGTTTCATAAAATGAGTTTGAAAGAATTCCTTCCTCCTCAACTTTTGGGAAGGATAAGTTGGTTCTTATGTAAAGATTTGGTAGGGGGTTGGCATTGTGGCACAGCAAGTTAAGCTTGGCTGTGAAGCTGGAATCCTATATGGACACTGGTTTGAATCCTAGCTGCTCTGCTTCTGATCCAGCTCCCTGCTAATGCGCCTGGGAAAGCAGAGGAAGATGGCCCAAGTGCTTGGGTCCCTGCAACCCACAGGGGAGACCCAGATGGAGTTCCTGGCTCTGAGCTTCAACCTGCCTAGCCCCATCCACTGTGGCCATTTGGGGAGTGAATCAGCAGATGGAAAGATGGAAGACTAATTCTCTCTCTCTCCCTCTCTCTCTCTCTCTCTCCCTCCTCCTCCTTTTTAGCCTCCTCCTCCTTCTCCTTCCCCTCTTACTCTGAACTCTGCTTTTCAGATAAATAAAATAAATCTTTAAGAAAATATTTGGTAGAATTAGGTAGTGAAATCTTCAGGTCTTGGGCTTTTATTTGGTGGAAAACTTTTTTTTAAAAGATTTTATTTACTGGCCGGCGCCACGGCTCACTAGGCTAATCCTCTGCCTGTGGCGCCGGCACACCGGGTTCTAGTCCTGGTTGGGGCGCCAGATTCTGTCCTAGTTGCTCCTCTTCCAGTCCAGCTCTCTGCTGTGGCCTGGGAAGGCAGTGGAGGATGGCCCAAGTGCTTAGGCCCTGCACCTGACTCCTTGCATCGGATCGGCACAGCGCGCCAGCCGTAGCAGCCATCTGGGGGATGAACTTAATGGAAGGAAGACCTTTCTCTCTGTCTCTCTCTCTCTCTCTCTCTCACTGTCTAACTCTGCCTGTCAAAAAAAAAAAAGATTTTATTTATTTACTTGAGAGGTAGAATTACAGTGAGAGTCAGAGACAGAGGGAAAGTCTTCCGTCTGTTGGTTCACTCCCTAAATGGCCGCAACAGCTAGAGCTGTGCTGATCTGAAGCCAGGTGCCAGGAGCTTCTTTGGGTCTCCCATGTGGGTGCAGGGGCCCAAGGACTTGGGCCATCTTCTACTGCTTTCCCAGGCCACAGCAGAGAGCTGGATTGGAAGAGGAGCAGCCGGGACTAGAATTGGCAGCCATATAGGATGCTGGAGCTGCAGGCGGAGGATTAACCTACTGCATGCACCAAGGTACCGGCCCCGGTGGAAAACTTTTTATTTCTGATTCAATCTCTGCATCACTGGTCTGTTCAGATTTTCCATTTCTTCATAGTTCAATCTGGGTAGCTTGTATGGGTCAAAGAATTTATACATTTCCACTAACTTATTCAGGTTTTTTTTGTATATAATTATTCATAATAGTGTATTCTGAGTCATTGAATTTCTGGGGTATCGATTGCAATGTTTCCTTTTTTATCTCTGATTTTATAAAAATTTTCACTCTTGCTTTTTTAATCTGTGTATTTTTTAATATTTTTTAAAAGTTACTAATTTTGTGGATTTTTTTCTGTTTCTTTCTAGTCTCTATTCCATTTATTTGTTCTGTGATTTTCTTGCTTTCTTCTTTATATTAATTTTGGGTTTAGTTCTTGTTTTTTCTAATTCCTTGAGTGCAATTTGTAATTTTAGATCTTTATACTTTTTAACTTTGGGTGTTTACTGCTGTGAACTTCCTTCTTAGAATTGCTTTGGTTACAGCCCATGCATTTTGGGATGCTATATTTCTATTTTTCTCTCAATATACTCTTAAATTTACTTTATGACTACTTCATTGATCCATTGGTTATTTAGGAGTGTGTTGTTTAATTTCCATGTATTTGTGAATTTTCTGAAGTTTGTCATTGATTTCTGATTTTATTTCCTTGTGATCAGAAAAAGTACTTTATATAAGTTCAATCTTCTTAAATTTGTTAAGATTTGTTTTGTGGCCCAACACATAATCTATCCTAGAGGCTATTCAATGTTCACTGGAGAAAAATGTTGTCTTTCAACGGGATATCTTGTATACCAGTTGGTGTTACGTCTGTTTGGTCTAGAATGTAGTATAAGGCCAATATTTCCTTATTGACTTTCTATCTGGATTTTACTGAAAAGGAGTAATAAAATCACCTGCTTTTAATGTGGTAAACCTCACCTTCCCTTCAGATCTAATCACATTTACTTTACATACTTAGACACTCTGATGCTGGGTGCTTATTATATCATCTTTATCAGTATAATAACCTTCTTTGTCTCATCTTAGAGTTGTTGACTTAGTGTCTATTTTATTTGATTTGACTATGGCTACTCCTGCTCATTTTTGCACGGAATATTTTCCCCATCCTTTCACTTTGATTCTGTGTGTCCTTGTAGTGACACAAGTCTCTTGTGGGAAACAATTAGTTTTTTAAAAACCTGGTTAAGCCACTCAATATCTTTCAATTGGAGAATTTAATCTGTTTGTGTTTGAGGCAATCAATGATAGTTAAGGACTTACTACTGCCATTTTGTTAATTATTTTCTATTTGTTTAGTAGATTTTTATTTTTCTTCTTCCTCTGACTGTCTTCCTTTGTGTATAAGTGGTTTTCTCTGTTGGCATAGAGATAATGAGCTTTTGATTTTCATCTACTATTGATTTTGGCTTTGTGGTTACCATAAGCCTTACAAAACATTTTAGAGTGATGATGGGTTATTTTAAGCTGATATAAACTTAACTTTGCAAGAAAAATCCTCTACATTTTTACTTTCTTCCTTCACATTCTGAATTTTGGATTACACCATTTACATCTTTTTATATTGCATATTTCTTAATGAACTGTTATAGTTAAAATTTTCAAGTGGTTTTGTCTTTTAACCTTTATACAAAAGATAAAAGTGATTTTTGTGCTACCATTACAGTAATAGAAAATCTTACATTTGACTGTGCACTTACTTTTATGGTGAATTTTATGCTTTCAGTAATTTTTGTGTGACTTATTGGCATGCTTGCTTTTGGCTTTAAGTGCTCCCTTTGATATTTTTTGTAGTACAGGTTTCATAATGAAGTTCTCTCTCAGCTTTTGTTTTTCTGGGATGGTCATTCTTGTCTTTGTTTCTGCAGGAAGACTTGTTGGCCAGAACATTCTTGGTTGGTTGGGAGTTTTTCCCCTCAGCAGCTTGACTATAACATCCCAACGTCTCTTTGCCTATAAAGTTTCTGTTGAAGGGCTTTGCTAGGTGTATGCAAACTCATTTACATGTTCTCTTCTCCCTCCCCCTTTAAGCTGCTTTTAGAATTCTCTCTTTGCCTTTAACTTTTGATGGTTTTATTACAGGTCTTGGAGTGGTCTTATTTGGATTGTGTCAGAATTGAGACTTTTGGTCTTCATATACCTAGATATTTATTTTTTCTTCAGATTTGGTAAGCTTTCTTTTATTATTTTTTTTTCTTTTTTTTCTTTTTTTTGACAGGCAGAGTGGATAGTGAGAGAGACAGAGAGAAAGGTCTTCCTTTTTGCCGTTGGTTCACCCTCCAATGGCCACTGCAGCCGGCTCATCGCGCTGATCCGAAGCAAGGAGCCAGGTGCTTCTCCTGGTCTCCCATGTGGGTGCCGGGCCCAAGCACTTGGGCCATCCTCCACTGCCTTCCCGGGCCATAGCAGAGAACTGGCCTGGAAGAGGGGAAACCGGGATAGAATCCAGCGCCCCAACCGGGACTAGAACCCGGTGTGCCGGCGCTGCAAGGCGGAGGATTAGCCTTTTAAGCCACGGTGCAGGCCTCTTCTATTATTTTTAAAAATAAATTTTTGATCCCTTTATTATTTTCTTTTGTCCTTTTAAGTTCACTGACTTTAACATTTGCTTTTTTGATGCTGTTCCACAAGTCCTATAAGTTTTTTTCTTTATTTTTCATTTGTTCTTTCTTATCTGACTGCATTTTCCCAGAAATCCTATCTTTGAGTTGACAGATTCTTTCTTATGCTCGATCAGTTCCACTGTTGATGTTTTCTATTACATTTTTTGTTTTGTTCACTGTATTTTTCAGCTCATGGAGCTCTCCTCGATTTAAAAAACATTTTCTCAATTTCTGTTAAGTTTCTCATTCTGGTCACTTACTATGTATTTTTTTTTTTTTTGACAGGCAGAGTGGACAGTGAGAGAGAGACAGAGAGAAAGGTCTTCCTTTTGCCGTTGGTTCACCCTCCAATGGCCGCCACAGCTGGCGCGCTGTGGCCGGCACACCGCGCTGATCCGAAGGCAGGAGCCAGGTGCTTCTCCTGGTCTCCCATGGGGTGCAGGGCCCAAGCACTTGGGCCGTCCTCCACTGCCTTCCCGGGCCGTAGCAGAGAGCTGGCCTGAAAGAGGGGCAACCGGGACAGAATCCGGCGCCCCAACCGGGACTAGAATCCGGTGTGCCGGCGCCGCTACTTACTGTGTTTTTCTCACCTATTTTGATTGTTTCTCTTTTGAAGTTAGATGAACTTCATTAAAACAGTTACTTCATATTCTTTGCCAAGGAATTCATACATCTTCAGTTCTTTAGGGTCAGTCATTGGCACTTTATTTTGTCTGCTTGGTGATGTTCTATTTCTTTGATTGCTCTTGCTCCTTGCGGTCATGCACATACACCTGCACATGTGATGAGTGGGTACTTAATCATAACCTTTGCATGTGGGTTTTGTCTGGAAATGCCCTTCTCCAGTAACTCTGTTCAGAGATTCTGGACAGACCAACAGGCATGGCCTCTGTGCCTGAGACTGCACGAGGAGGCATCCTAAGCCTGTGATCACTGCAGGCAGCAGTTAGTCAGGCTGGTACCCTGTGATTGCTGAGGGCAATGCAGCACTGATGTGTGGCCAATGCCTGCACCACTGAGGCCCTCCTGGTACTGAGAACTTCCTGGAGCCTCAACCTGTTGCAGTCAGCTGGTGGTGATGTGGACTGCAGACTGCATCAGCTTTGCAGGAGCAGGAGCCGTAGGTTCCTATCTGACACTGAGGAAGCCTGGGTACTTAGTCTGTGGGTACTGGCACTGAACCTGGCACCACAGGGGTCTGTTCGATGATGGTTTTCACTCTGGCAGGCCTAGTGCTAGTGACAGTGGACAGTGAGCTCTGCCTAGTACCCAGATTCTCGACTTCACTTCAAGGAAGAGTTCATGAGTGAGTTGGAAGATGGTGAATAGAAATCAACAAGCATTTTATTGCAATAGCACACTCCACAGAGTGCAGGTGTGCTCAGGGAATGGCAGTAGTGTGTCATTGGCATGTTGATGTATTACAGTGAATGTATAAAGGAAATAAAGGCCAATCTAAGTCAAGTTTGGCTTCATAAACTGATATGAACTGATCCATAAGGGGGTTGTGTGTATCTTCAAAGCAAAAAGAAACAAACCCACATCCTGTGGGCCTTGAGATAATAGGAGCTGCCCCACATAGCTCCACTGCTCCCTCTGCCTTCCTGTTTCACTAGGAACCAAAGCAGAGACCTACATTTATTTCTCTCTCTTTCCCTCAGTAAATGGCAATGGTCTTCACACTGTGCTAGCTTGGCTTGGGGGAAGGGTGACAGGGCTCATGTAACATTATCCTTCCTACGTTTTTAAAAAACAGTTTTACTTATTTATTTGAGAAGGAGAGGGAGAGGGTGGAGGAGAGAGAGAGATAGAGATAGAGTGAGAGAGAGAGAAAGAGAAAGAGAGAGAGAGAAGAGAGAGAGAGAGAGAGAGAGAGAGAGAGAGAGACTGACTCTCATTCACTGGCTCACTCCCAAATGCCCACAATGACCAGGGATTGTCTGATGCCAAAGTCAGGAGCCAGGAACTCCATTCAGGTTTCCCATCTGGTGTTAGGAACCCAATCCCTGAATCACCCGGGGTGAGCACCATTGCAGCCTCTTGGGATCCATACCATCAGGAGCCAGAAGTAGGCACTGAATGCTGCACTCTGAGCAGGGACATGTGTACCTCAACTGGTGTCCCAACTGCCAGGCCACATACCCAGCCTTGTGTCTTTCCTAATTATTGTGCTAAAAGCAGGTACTATGATCCCTCACTTGGTTTTCTTAGTGCTTATAAAGCCATTTCTGTGTGTGGATGGTTGTTCAAATTCACATTTCTGCAGAAATCACCAGAGTCCCATTCTGCCATGTTCTCCACCCTTGTCCTGTTTGTAGGATCTTATCATGAACTAGGCACTTCATATGTATAGTTGCTTTTAATCCTCCAATTTCCAACATAGATCCTATCATGATGTTTACAGAGGAGGAAACTGGGTCAAAGGAGTTCAGGTAGTGGACCTAGAATCTCATCCTAGGGAGTGGCAGAAAGGGAGTTCGAACCAATGCAGAACATTGCAGCCTACGGCCCTTCCTCCTGGAGATCGCCTTGCTGAGTGCTTTTCTAGCAAAATCTCAGCAGCTCTAGCATTCACTCAGAGGAAACTGCTTCTTCAGGTCAACTGCTAGGCTGTAAATGACTCACCAGACCACGTTCTAGATTTTCTTCTGGTCAGAAGGCCTGTTTGGGTGTTGGTTCCTCTGCCTACATGAATTCTCTGTCCTCAGCTGCTGGGTTGGGGTTTTACTCTGTCTTTCCTGGTACCTGATACAAATCATTAGCTTGATCTAACACAGCTCTCAACAGTCTTCGTGGTCACTCTGGGTCTGGTAGGACCCAAACTCTGTAGCTCAGGCTTATACACACAAATGCACTCAAGTGTTGCTGCCATTAAGGATTTGAGGTTTTGGTTTTTCAATAAGGCACTCACTTCTTTAACATGAAATTAAACTAAATGGACTTTTTTTTTTAAAGGAAGAGAGTTGGGATTTCTAAAGATTTAAAGTTATCACTGAAGTATGAGGAAAGTAGAAAGAAAACAAAAAGAAATATGACACTTCCAAAGAGTCCTGGTGCTGGGCTGTGGGAGAGATGCTGATGCAGTTGAAGATTCTATTAGAATAGAATTAAACAAGTTGTTTGGAGATGACTCAGGCTACTTTTGTTTGAAAAGCAATGCCAGTGGACCCATGTGGCCTCAGTGTGCCAGCATGATGGTGCTTTAAGAAATCAATAACATCTATCTCCATTGTATTTTGCAACCTAGATGATTGATTCTCTCAGCATCAAAGATGAAAATATCTGTGCCCATGAAAAATGAGAGAGAGCATCAGGGAAACTTGCTCTGGCAGTCAATAGCACAGCCACTGAATCTTAAGCTCTTCCCTTTGGAAGGTGAACCAAATCACATGAGTCCCTGGGGCCCGAGGAAGCTGAGGGAGCTTTGACTCTGACCACAGCTGATGTCATCCAGGTTTCTGCTTGTCTTGATTAGACTGAGAATAGCCAAACACTGCTCATGGAGACAGATATTGATTTGGGTCAGGAAGTTCTGTCATCGACTGTAATTACAATTGCTTGTTTTAATTTATTAGATCAGGAAATCTAATAAATTTTCCATGAGTCCTCAACCCATTTTTTTTGTCAGTTTATAGAATAATCTCACTAAGTGATTCTTGAGAAAATGGACCATAAAACAGGACTTAGATATGAAACACAGTTTGTTGCTTTCCTTTTCACTGATCTTGTGGGTAGGAAACTACCTTCTTGGCTACATAGCCTTGGGCAAGCAACTTAACCAAATGACGAAAGTGAGCACCTTTTCTAGGTCTGTAGAATGAGAAAGATAGTTGTATCCAGTTCTTAGGGTTTTGTTAGAGTTAACCTCATTTGTTCACTGGATAGTTGGAACATAAAAGCACATAGTAGGCACTAAATAAATGCCAGCCATCATTGTCACTATGTCATTAATAAAAACATGAGAAGGCATCTGAGCAGCATAGAAATGGGTTATTTTTAAGATCTGCACTGTGGTGGTGCAGCAATGAACAGAGGGTTTAGGGAATAACCGAAGATAGCAGGCTGAATTCCATATGCAGTGAAGACAAAAATAAACAAGCTTCTCTAAGTAGAAAGCACTGCATGTGTTTTGTAGAAAGCCTACAATTACAGAGAAAGAAAAAACATCCAAATTCTACAACCCAGTGGTTATACTGTTAACATCCGGATATATTTCTTCCACACTTTTTTCGTTGTTTCTATCAATGTGTGAATTTTTAACATATTTGGGATTATGTGATATATAATATGATTTCACATCTTAAAAAGAGATTTATTTATTTGAGTTACTGAGAGAGGAGGACACACACACACACACACAGATTGAGAGAGGGAGAGAGAGCAAGCTTCCATCTGTTGGTTCACTTCCCAATTGACCACATAGCCAGAGATAGGCCAGGCCAAAGTCAGGGGCCAGGAGCTTCACTCAGGTCTCCCACTTGGTTATTTTCCACTGCTTTTCCCAGGTCATTAGCAAGGAGCTGGATTGGAAGTGGAGCAGACAGGACATGAACAGGACATGGGATGCCAGCATCACTGGTGGCAGCTTTACCCACTATGCTACAATGCTAGCTCCTGATTTTACATTTTATATTTTATGTTCTTTATTATGTTTCATATTTATAATTTATCAAAATAACATAGCATGACACACTATAATTTATAAAGCATAATAAAATAACAGAAACTTGTGAAGCTAGTCTAACATTATGCCTCTCCTTTAACCCTGAGGTAAACACTATCTCAATTTTGGTTGTTCATCGCTTTGCATTTTAGAGTAAAAATGGTTTCATTATAGCAACTCTAGTGAATGAGGAATAATTTAATTTTAATTTAAACACTGAAACTCAAGATCTTAATACTCAAAATTTTCATTGTGTTTGAAATAATTTCAATATGTGAATTACTTTTTCAACCCTAAATTTTATGAACTCTAAAAAATTCCCAGTGACCATTTTGCCTCTGAATTGAAATGTGATCTGTGTGTAAAATCCATCTGGATTGTTTGAAGACTTACAAAAAGTAAGCTATTTCACTAGTAATTCTTTTTATAATAGCTATACTGGATAAAATACAATATATTCTTAAAATTAAATTCCATTTGATTTGTTTAAGTTTTTTTAATGTGACTGCTAAAAAATGTAACTACTGGGGCCAGCGCTGTGGCGCAGTGGGTTAAAGCCCTGGCCTGAAGCACTGGCATCCCATATGGGTGCTGGTAAGATACCTGGCTGCTCCACTTCTGATCCAGCTCTCTGCTATGGCCTGTCCTTGGACCTGTGCACCCACATGGGAGACCCGGAAGAAGCTCTTGGTTCCTGGCTTTGGATCAGTGCAGCTCCAGAGGTTGTGGCCAATTGGGGAGTGGACCAGAGGATGGAAGACCTCTCTCTCTTTTGCCTCTCCTCTCTCTGTGTAACTCTGCCTTTCAAATAAACAAATAAATCTTTAAAAAGAAAAGAAAATGTAACTACCGACTTATAAGATAATGCCAAAATATTTTCCAAAATTGTTGCACCAAATTACCCTTCCACCCTCGCCATATAAGAACCTTAAATTCCTGCCCTAACGCTTGGAATTCTAGACATCCTGACTTTGCTAACTAATGGGTGTGGATGCTGTCTTGTATTCTAACCTCTACTTCCCTAGTTATCAATTCACGTAAGCATGTTTTTCATATATCCAGTTTGTATTTTGTTTTCTCTTTTGTGAAATGCCTTTTTGTATTGTCCATTTTTCTATGGGATTTTTGTCTTTTTTATGATTTGAAACTTTAAAAAATGTATTGGATACTCACCCTTGGCTAATAACATGTATTGACAATATATTCTTTTAGCTTGTGGTCTGCATTTTCACTTTCTGTATGTGCCTTTAAAGAAAAAAGAGCTCTTTTTTTTTTTTTTAATTTGAGGGGGAAAGAGAGAGAGAGAGAGAGAGAGGGAGAACATATACTAATTTAGCCCCCAGATGCCCAGAACAGCCAGGACAGAACTGGCAGCTGAGAAATCCATTCTGGTCTTCCACATGGTTGGCAGGGACTCAACCACCTGAGCCCTTATCTGCTGCTTCCCAGGGTATGGATTAGCAGGAGCTGAAGTTAGGTGCAGAGCCAGGAAACCAGCCATCCTGGGCATGTTAACCTACATCTTAGTTCTGAGTCAAATGCCCACTCTTTTTTTTTTTTTTTTTTAAGAATTAGGAGAATTACTGAACATTTCCTGATCACAAGAGATCTTCCTTCCTTCCTTCCTTCCTTCCTTCCTTCCTTCCTTCCTTTTTTTCTTTATTCTCCTTCCTTCCTTCCTGCCTTCTTCCCTCCCTCCCTCCCTCCCTCCCTCCCTTCCTTCCTTCCTTCCAAAGATTTATTTATTTATTTGAAAGGCAGACTTACAGAGAGGCAGAGGCAGAGACAAAGGCAGAGAGAGAGAGAGAGAGAGAGAGAGAGAGAGAGAGAGAGAAGTCTTCCATCCGCTGGTTCACTCCTCAGATGTCCGCAAAAGCCAGAGCTGAGCTAATCCAAAGCCAGGAGCCAGGAGCTTCTTTCAGGTCTCCAATGCGGGTGGAGGGGCCCAAGGACTTGGACCATCTTCTGCTGCTTTCCAAGGTGCACTAGCAAGGAGCTGGATTGGAAGTAGAGTAGTTGTCTCTTGAATAAGAGCCCATATGGGATGTCGGCATTGCAAGTGGAGGCTTTACCTGCTACTCCACAATGCTGGCAACTTTATCTGGTTTTGCTATTATGATTTAATCAACCAACTTAAGGAATGTTCTCTTTTTCTAGTATCTGGAAAAGTTTGTAAAATAGTGGTGGTCTATTGTTTGGAAGGTTGACAGGACTGTCTCATAAAGCATCTCAGTTTGAAGATATACAATTATGTTCATTTTTCATTGCTAATATTGAGTTGTAATTTCTTCTATTTTAGATTAATTCCTCCAGAGATTTTTTTCATGTTCTTTTCTGTTTTTAAGATTTATTTATTTATTTGAAAGGCAGAGTTACAGAGGGAGAAAGAGAGAGAGAAAGAGAGAGAGAGAGATCTTCTATTCAATGGTTCACTCTCCAAATGGCTGCAAAGGCTAGGGCTGGGCCAGGCAGAAGCCAGGAGCCAGGAGATTCTTCTGGGTCTCCCACATGGGTGCAGGGTCCCACACACTTAGACTATCCTTTGCTGCTTTCTCAGGTACAGGAGCCAAAAGCTTCTTCCAGGTTTTCCATGTGGATATAGGGGCTCAAGCATTTGGGTAATCTACTGCTTTCCCAGGCCATTGTCAGGGAACTGGATTGGAAGTGGAGCAGCTGGGACTCAAACCGGCATCCATATGGGATGCTGGCACTGCAGGAAGAGGCTTTACCTGCTAGGCCATAGTGCTGGCCCCCTCCTTTGAAATTCTAAGTGACTGGCTGACTACTGGGGCCATCACTGTTGCTGCTGCTATGTTGGAGGGCTGGGGTGAGAGAGAAAGCAAACAGGAGAGAAAGAACGTGGGTTTTCCCTCATTCTCTCTGAGCTGCTCTTGGAGCCGTTTCTCTCCTCACTCAGTTTTGTGCTGCTTTTGAGTCCAGGCCAAGTTCTTAAACTGTTGGCCTTCTTTCTTGCTGTTCTTTTTATCTGTCACTGACTGTCCAGGCTCCTGAGTGTGAGAAGTGAAGCTATTTGGCTCGTTTCCAAAGTAAGGTGTTCACCTGTGAGTAGACAACCAGCCAGTATAACAGCTTGCAGGTGTGTGGACAAGTAGCTAGCTAGCATAGCAGCTACGTTACATGCTCCTGGAACGTTCTCAGGGAAACAAGATGTTAGGAACGGCTAAAACAGTTGAAGCAAATGCCAGGAAGATTGTAACCGCATAGTACTCAGCCGGTGAGAAGCTGGGAGAGGGGCTTGACGGCTAGAGAATAGTTTGTTGTAAACCTTGTCCTGTCCGAGTTACGTTGTGTTTCCTGGATTTGTTTATATCAGTTCTGGAAAACGCCTCGTCCTCTCTTCAGATGCTATTTATCTCCTCCATTTTCTCTATCCCCTGTTTCTCAGACTCATAGGAGACACGTGTTAGCCTGTCAATCATGTTTTACATTTTTGTCTTGTGTTTTCTGGTTCTTTGGCACCTTGGGGCCTTGCTGATCCTGGAGAGTCCATCCCTCCCAGAGCTAGCTGATTCCTAGAAGTAGTAGACACCCCTAGAGGCTCCTTCATGTGCACACTGACCAATCCAGAGCTCTTGCACCCTACACCCCCTATGCTGGACCCCCGTATCTTCTCTCCCTTTCCCTGAGCCCAGCCCAGGGACCAGGCAACTGGAGAGGGAGCACACCACAGTCATTCAATGTCGCCAGTCCTCAGTCCTCCCTCCCTGCTTTGCTTGGTCCTTCCCACAGGAACCACAACCAACGCTCCTGTCCATGTCTCCCCTTTGACCCTCTGCCTGCTGACCCGCCCTGTGTGGTTAAGACATACTGCACCTCTTGTTTCTATGGACCATGAGTACGGAAACTTCTCCTTTGCTGACTATTATTTCTGTGTCTGGGTACGGTGAGACTGTCTCAGTCTATCTGGAATATATTTTTTCCTTCTCTCTCAAATGTCCCATGGAAATGCATGCTACAGTCTAGGTATTTTCTCCATCTTTATTTTCTAGTTGAACAATTCCCTTTTTAATCTTATGTGATTGATTTGGCTCTTTTTCCAATATGACAGTTATTTCTGATAATGCTGTGGCTCCCCCTTATCCATGGCTTCATTTTCCCCACTTTCAGTTATCCGTGATCAATTATGATCTGAAAATATTAAAAGGAAAATTCTAGAAAGACACGATTTGTAAGTTTTAAGTAGCACCCCTTTCTGAGTAGTACAATGGAATCTTGCACTGTCTCACTCTGTCCTGCTCAGGATGTGACTCATGCTTGTCCAGCCTTTCCAAGCTGTTGTATACACTACCTGCCTGTGAGTGACTCACTTGCCATCCTGGTTAACAGCCCTACTGTTATGGTACTGCAAAGCTTGTTTTCAGGTAACCCTGATTTTACTTAATAATGGCCCCGAAGCCCAAGAGTAGTGATGCTGGCAATTAGGATGTACCAAGGAGAAGCCAAGCGCTTCCTTTAAGGGAGAAGGTGAACGTACTCCACATATACAGGGTTCACTACCACGGTGACTCCAGGTGGCTGCCAGGGGTCTTAGAATGCACACCATCCACACGGGGACTGCTCTATCCAGCTCCATTAGTTATATTTTTAAATATTTTCTCTAGAATGATTCCATATTCTGAAGATTCAGTTTTTCATTTGAAATGCAAATAAAAAGGCAAATTGACAGAGAGAGGGAAGGAGGGTGGGAGAGAGGGATCTTCCAACCTCTGGCTCAGTCTCCAAATGGCAATAGCCAGGACTGGGCCAGGCTGAAACCAGGAGCCCAGATCTCCATCCAGGTCTCCCACATGGGTAGAGGGGCCCAAGCACTTGGGTCATCTTCTGCTGTTTTCCCCGGCTCATTAACAGGGAGCTGGATCAGAAGTGGAGCAGCTGGCACTCGAATCAGCACTTCAGTATGGGATTCCAGCAGGAAAAGCAGCAGTGTGACCCACTGTGCCACACCACCAGACCCCGCTGTTCCATATTCTAAATCTGACGGACCCAATAGTTGCAGTCTTTAGGAAAGGTCTGAATCTATTGTTCTTTTTTCTTGGTGGCCTTTACACATGATAGCTTAATTTCTCAAGGGCTTCATCCTTTGTGAGCAATAACACTTGACCTAAAATCACTGTGTCCTAGATGGAATTCGCAGGGAGCCACGGATGACAGGGACAACTTCAATTTTCTTGTATAGTGAAGCATCTACCTCACCTAAAGAGAGGTGCGGCCTTTGCTTCTGCTCCTGGAGGCTGAGCTCTGGGCCTTGGGGTGCTGGAATGTCTCTGTTGGAGGGGTTTGGCCACCAGATAGTCTACAAAGCCATCCGCGATGGGGCTTTGGACCACCTGTGGCCACCTTTGCATCTCAGAGGGTCTGCATATGAAAAGTATAGGCCTGACCACTAGGGGGCACTACAGGTGAAGCAGGCAATGCATGATTGAGGTCCCTCCCCCATTCCAGACACCAAAGTCTCAGGTGAGTGCCCCTGGCTGGCAAACTCCATATGCAGTGCCACACACACTGATGGCAGGAAAGTAGTGTGCCCACGAGTTCAAGTGCAGAAACTCCGCACTTGGTCCTTTCCTGGCCTATGCTCCATGGGCTTTCTTCTTGCACTGGTTTTAACCTGTGTCCTTTCCCTGTGATACACTGAAACTGTGGGTTCAGCAGCTGTCAGGGTGTTCTGTGAATCCTACTGACCGACTGAAACCAACGGTGGGTCTGGAGCATCTGGAGCTTGCAGCTGATGTCAGAGTGAGGGTGGTCTTGTGTGCGAATGGTGCACCCCGTCACCACTCTGTCACCACCCCGTCACCACCCAGGTGGCCTGCATGTCCCCTTTGGCATAGCTCTTCAAACTTCCTCAAGGATCTGAACTCGATGAGGGAGTCTCAGCTTCCCCGCCTCGGTGCTGGCCGGAGCTTAGGGTCCCTCTGGCCATGCAGCTATGGGCAATAGGCCTTAGGCCTTCTCTGCCCTGCCTGAGTGCTCATTGCTAACCATCCTGTGGGTCTTGCCGCAGATTGCATTATTTATGTTGTGTGTTTGGGTCCTTGGAGATTGTCTATATATCTTTTCCTCTCAACATCAAAAATTGCTCACTTTCAATCTAGGCTCCAGTTGCTAAACGGGGACACGTAGACTCCTATTTCTATATTTACTTTTGGGTTCCGTATTGTCACTTAAAATGTCATCTACTTAATTGTCTTAGGCAACCTGAGTTATGCCAGTGACCAATCACAGTAACTCTGGTGGCAATGATCTTGCCTGCATTACTTCAATAGTCAAGTCACAGACATTAGCTTCTCCAGCTCAGTCTTCACATTGATGATACAGCAGCTCTCCAAAGTGTATGACAGTATGAGCTTGTCACGTTTCTTGATGCAGTTGCCAAGACCGGAGCACAGACATCTTGGGTCGTGGGGCAATGACTCCATGGGGGAAGTGATGGAGTAGTAGGTGAGGTCCAGTTCAGTGAAGACTCTGGGGGCTGACATGTTACTTAAGAAATTCCCACTTTTGCACTTTGACCTAAGGAAGTAACGTAACTCTCTCTTTTCCCCAGGAGTCTGCTGCTTTCTCTGCTTCGCAATACTCAACTGCTGTGTGCAGCCTACCAACTCTCCCCTGTGACCTTGACACTCAGTGTGTCCTATATACCTGCAACAGTCTTCCCATGGTCAACCCCGCCCGTGCCCACCACCAACTTGGGAACAACTGCTCCTTGGCAAGCTCAGATTGTACCCTTAATGTGTTCTCATGCATTCTGCTCTCTCCCCTACCTTTTCATCTGCTCCTTTCAGCCATGGTGGGCTTTGCCTCTCTGCTCGGCAGGACACACTATTACTTTTGGCTGCACTATCAGGGGTCATCTCTGTTATTCACCCTCTATGTGTGAGAATTCCCTCCGTGACCTGAAGCTGAGTGCCTGCTCCGCCATGTGGGAGGCTTCTCCAGCTAATGTCAGTGAACCCTTCCCTTCCCAGTTGCATCCTGAGAGAGAGCATCTTGGGTAATAGTATCGTCTCACCCTGTACTCAGTGCAGAGGGTTCTGCTCCAGTCGTGGAGTGCCTTCCTCCACACTCATTGCATGGGAGAAGCACAGTGAAAACCAGTGGTTCCCTAGGATGGCTGCATGGATGTGGGAACGTGTGTCCAGGCTTAATGGTAAAACAATGCTGCTGTCAGTTGTAAGGGAAAGAACTTTGCTCCCTGTCTGTCCACCTCGGAGCTCCTACCTCCTACAGGACAGAGGACCTGCTAATCTGAGGGGGGAAGACAGTCCCAGGCAGTCATGGGTAGGTGGGCAGAGGCCACCTTCAATTCTACCACCTCTCTCTTGCTTCCCCATTCATTTTATTCTGTAGAATTGGCTGAACGTCACTTTCTTTCTGTGTTGAGTCCAAGGAGTTCAATCCTTGAGTGACCCTGAGAGTTAGTCCACCTCTTTCTTTGCCTCCAGAGGCACATCTGAGCTTGATTTTGGACACACCTGAGTCGGGAAGTAGTCCGTGCTGGTAAATCTTAGGCAGAGTCTACCTGTTCGAGCTCAGCATTTTAAAGAGAGCTCCTTTCAGAACAGCAGGCACTTGAGAACTATTCATGAAATGATTTTTTAAAATGATTCTTATCCTGCCACTGCACCATACATATACCTTCCCAGAGCCTTGCTGCAGGGGACAGATGCGATTACAGGGCAGGGTTTGTCATTCTTGGGTCCCTGACCATATATGATCACAAACAGAGGTGAAAACAGCCCTACGCTTCCTTTTAATGATGGTGAGGTAGGAGCTCCTCGTGCCGTGATGGTTCCCAACACTGGATGCTGCCGCTGCCACTTCTTCTGCATGAGCAGGGGCAGAGAAACCATGCTGCAGGTTCCATGGTCACCTCCAGGCATGTTCGTGATTCAAGGACGGTCTGATTCCACCAAGGGGGGACTAGCTTGTTAAAGTGACTTGAAGCAAGATGACGAAGAGGGGAGAAATGAGATAAAGGTTGCACCTAGGGTTGAACTTTAGGCAGACAGAAGTCTTTGCTAGTCACTTGCTCCACTCATTTCCGTTGGCCATGAACTTTTCCATAGCTCCCTGAATGACGAACAACCCCCACAGAGAGCCTCGGCAGTCTGAATGGAATGAACTCCACTGTGTATGGTGAGCTGCCAATGAGGTGGTGATGTCTGGCTTTGTCAAGTACCCTAAGTAAATTACTAATCGTTGGTAGAAATAGAAGCACAGGCATTATTTCATTATGAGCCATGATAATGCGACCGAGTGGTCCCCAGGCCACCTCCGGGGGTCACACAGCTGACAGGTCTGTGGGTGTCTGTTTCTTTGAGCTGCCTGTGGTGAGCAGCTGATATTTCCCGGGGAGGCGGAGGAAGCGAGCTAACAAGGACGTGCTGTTCCACACAGGGCAGCTATAAAGTCCCTCATTAGGGACTCCGCAGCTGCCCCCTCCCCGCCTCCCAGGGCGGCCGCCAGCACTCTCATTCACAAAGGAAGAAGGTAAGGCAGACAGGGAACAGAGTCCCAGGGTGACCCTGGGCCCGAATCAGGACAGGGACTCGCTGTTCCCATGGCCTCCTCCTCACCCATTCTGACGCCTGGCAGCTGTCACCTGTGGGCACTGGGCGCTGAGTTCTCTGCCATCATTTGAATCACTCTTTCCACTAACGACTCTTTTGCTCAAGCAACTCAGAAAAGTAATTGGCATGTCTTCGGTCCTCTGTTGGACTTGTTGAGATGTTAAGAGGAGAAGTTTGTGTGTAATACACAAGTGTTTGTATGTATTACCTGCACCCCATCTGGGCCATGTCAACTATACTTCTGTATCATATTGTATTGTTTACCCATCCAAAGACTGTAAGCCAAGAAAGCACAACTAGCAATCAAAGAATGGTGTACCCGGGGCCTGAAGAAGCAGACAGACTCTGATCATTGGGGGTACCCAGCAACAGCTGGCTTTTGAGGAAGGAAGTCCACCTTCCTTGGTTAGCAATACAGCTGTTTGGGCTGTTGGGCTGGCCATTCCTGTCTGTTCTGTGGAGGGGCTGGGGTGCAAGCGAGCTGAGCATCTGCACAGAGGGGTCTCAGTGGAGACATGCTGCACCTGCTTCAAGCTGCCTCTGCAGTCAGTGCCCGTGGAGAAACTGAGGCAGTGTAGCAGCTTTGCCGGGGCCGGAGGTGATCCTATCCTTTCTGTATTTCCAGAATCCAGAAGCTGCAGAAGCCTTGGTCTGGACTTCATTTCTGTACGGCTTTGGGGAAATGGGGACAAGAGGCTCTGGGCTCATCTAAGTTTTCTTGCAGGGGACGGCAGACAGGGCTGGCATCCCCTGTGCAGCCTCTCCCACGTCCCCTAGGGTTGTTCTAATACTCTTCAGCCCTTAGAGGATTGTCCCCGAGCTCCAGTTAACGAAGCAGGACTGCTTCTCCCTTTTGAGGATACCAAAGGAGTCTATAAAACTGAAGCAAGATACTGGTGTCCTTGGGGCTTTTTTTTTTTTAAAGTCTTCTTGGGAATCATTTTTTAAAGCGTTGACACCAAGGCATTGTTCCCCAGGTGATGTACGACCCCCAGCATTGATCATTCATCACAGACGAGGCCACAGGCAGTGTGGGATTGGCTTGGTCCCAGAAACTTGCTGAGGCTTACTGTTTATTCACTGCTGGGATCATCAGGCTCTGAGAAGTGACAGGCGCCTGGCTCAGGGCGGAGGATGCGGTGGGAGGGAGACGAGAGGAAGTTTATCTGTCTTCATTCCAGCCAGAAGACTTGCAGGCCGGAGATGGCTCTCATATGGACTCTGAAGTGTTTGCATTTTCTCTGTTGACTTGTCATTGAGACAAATGCATTTATATGTGAGCCCACATGATTTTTAATATTGGCAGAGGCCTCAAAGCACTTAGAAAGGCCAACCGGGACTGTGCTGTGGACCAAGGTGTGCATCTGTGTGATATCTCTCCCCAGCCCCGGGCGTGCTGGCGTCTTCCAAGGCAGAGGGACAGGGACAGGGAGTGGGCTAAGCTGGCACGGGACAGAGGTGGGAAGCGAAGGGGATTAACAGGAACCAATGGGCAGATGACCTTGAATCCCCAGGGCGGCGGTGGGGTGAGGTTGGGGGGGGGGGAGAGCTGACACCTCTGAGGTTAAATGTAGGTTCCCCCATTGTAGGCGTGTTTCTCAGGCCTCTGTCTCTCCTCATGCAATGTGCAACACTCCTGTGGCTCTCGTAGTGAGATCAGGCTCCGTATCAAAACCTCACAGCATGGGTGGTTTAAATGAGAGATTTAGTTCTTACAGTCCTGGAACCTGGAAGTCTAAGATGGAGATGTCCACATGGTCAGTTTCTGGTCGTGAACGGCCGCCTGGCTGGTACGCAGCCACTGTGAGCTCGCAGGCTGGGGCGTGCGAGGAGATGCGGGAGAGGGCGCACACTTTCCTGTGTCTCTTCTGTCTAAGCAGAGGGCTCCATCTGGACCTAATCACCTCCCGAAGGACACTCACAGCTTAGCGGTTCCAGGTGTGGATTTTGGCTGACACAATTCAATCCACAGCAGCTTTTTGGCGTGATTTCCCCGGGCATGTCCCTAGGCCAGCGTTCTGTCCCGAGTAACTGAGCTACACCTGTGTATGTAGCAGATACAAATGGATGAGGAGTTGGTCCCCATGGGGATCTCACACTGCATACGTTACCTTCGGCTCCAACCAGCCACTTCCACCATGTTTCCTAGGTCAACTAAGGGTGGTTCTTGTCGATATAAGACTTTTCTCCTGCATAGCATTTTAGGTTCTATTTCCTTCTCAGGTCTGTTTTTTTTTTTTTTTTTTTTTTGACAGGCAGAGTGGACAGTGAGAGAGAGACAGAGAGAAAGGTCTTCCTTTTGCCGTTGGTTCACCCTCCAATGGCCGCCGCGGTAGGCGCGCTGCGGCCGGCACACCGCGCTGATCTGATGGCAGGAGCCAGGTGCTTCTCCTGGTCTCCCATGGGGTGCAGGGCCCAAGGACTTGGGCCATCCTCCACTGCACTCCCTGGCCACAGCAGAGAGCTGGCCTGGAAGAGGGGCAACCGGGACAGGATCGGTGCCCCGACCGGGAGTAGAAACTGGTGTGCCGGCACCGCAAGGCGGAGGATTAGCCTAGTGAGCCGTGGCGCCGGCCATCTCAGGTCTGTTTTGCTGGCCCCCGGGAGGTTTCTGCCAAGGCTGGGCTTCTACTTGTTCTGAGCAGTCACACCTCTTTTCTCCACTGCAGCTGGTTTGATTCCTTTCTGTTTTTTAAAGGTTTATTTGTTTATTTGAAATGCAGAATGGAGGGGGTGGGGAGAGGAAGAGAGAAAGAGAGAGAATCTTCTGGTTCACTCCCCAAATGGATGCAATGTCTGGGCCTGGGCCACTTCGAAGCCAGGAGCCAGGAACTCCATCCTGGTCTCCCACGTGGATGGCAGGGGCCCAAGTTAGCAAGAGCTGGATCAGAACCAGAGCAGCTGGGAGTCTAACTGGCACTCCAATATAGGTGTCAGCCCTACAAGTGGTGGCTTAAGCTGCTGCATCCCAACCCTGACCCCTGGTTTGACCCTGACAGCCTATAGTTGCCACCTTTGAGAGGCTCTGCGCCACACAGATGAGCCCACACCTCTGGGAGGGGCCCAGGCATCCACAGGTCCCACAGTGAGCGCGGAGACCCTCTGCTTTAAGCCCCTCAGCCTTCAAGGCTCGTGTGGCTGTTACAGTGGGTTGGGACCGCCTGCTCTGCACCAGCCAGCTCCCAGAGCTTGCCCTACCTCACCCCTACCCTCTGGTTCCTCCGTACCCCACATCTCAGCTTGTCTCCGGACTTTCCCTGCCCTTTGGACTTGTCAACTCATCACAGTTCCTTGATTGGCCCTGGCACTCTCCAAAAGCTCCCCTTCTCAGATTGCGGCCCCTGGTGGGTCAGGCTGGTTTTCCTTAGCGTCCCATTGCATGGAGGTTCTGGAACAGTCTCAGCTGACTTCTCAGGGAGTCACTGCACTGCTACACACACCAGGATGCTCCACCCTGGCTTCTGTGGCCTGAGCCCACGCTGCTCTGCACAGTGCCGGAGTCCTGCTGCTAAAACCGGCAGCTATTTTTAATGAGCAATTTCCTTTTTTCTTCAAGCAGCTTATTTAGACAAGGAAAGGAGAGACATGTGGCTTTTGCTGGAGAAGATAACTCATTTATCATCTGGCAGTTTTCTCTGCTTTATTTGAGGTGCACAACACAGGCAAGGGGCAATCCGCTAACCTCAGGACTGGCTTGGACAGGAGTTTAATTTAGATCGTGGCATCAGACTGTGTTTGCTCTCTGAAAACTGACTGTACTTTGAGGCCTTAAACATTCAATATTAAAGGAAAAGGACAAGCAACCCAGTAAAAAAAATTGGCAAAGGATATAAATAGGAATTCAGACAATATGAAATTGCAAATGACTAATAATGACAGAATGCTTAAGCTCTGTTAGTACATCAGGGAACGTGAAATTAAAAGACAGTAAGATATATTTCTTCAACCAGCCAAGGGTGCTCAGCAACAATTAATGGAGCAGGAAAGGCAGAAAGACCAGCAAGCATGAGAAGATCATCGTTGTTCTAATGAGCAGGAAACCACAAGCTCAAAGACATTTTTCACCAGACTGGTGAAATTATATTGGCAAGGCTATGGACAGATGGGGATACATATATGAGAAGACAAATATATACACACTTCTGGCAGGGCTGTAATTTGTACATATTCTGGAGAGCAATTTATCAGGAGACAGTGTAATTTTTTTTTTTTTTTTTGCCAGTACGCATTACAACTTTTATAAATGTAGACGTTTATTTTGATCCAGAACTATTTCTGTACTTATTTGCCACGGAGCATTTTATCAGAGTGGTTTTGAACAAGTTGGGGGATCGATGACAGCTGGTAAGCTGTGCAATACAGGCTTCGACATTGCGTCTCCCATTAACCCTTACTCAGACTCTTCCAGATGGTCCTTGATCACAACCATGAAATAGGTCCACTTGCTCATTTAAAGCACATTAAAAAAGAAAATTAATTGGAACACTGTGGCTTATCAATTTTACATAAAGAGCCCATGCAATGTTAGACTATTTAGAATGAAATTAGTATAATTATGGGTTAATGTTCTGCAATAGCTTCGGCAGACTTCTGTAACAACCAGATATTAATGTGTAGGCTTTGTGGCCAGTCTCTGTGGCAATGACTGGACTGCTCATGCCTATAGTAGAAGAGTAGCTGTAGTCTGTATGTTAGCTATGAGGGAGGTGGTGTTCCAATAAAACTTTATTTATGGATTCTAAAACTTGAATTTCACATGACATATCATTCTTCTTTTGACTTTTTCCCCCAAAACTTAAAAAAATTTGAAATATCTTTTATTTGAGGGCCACACAGAGTGAATCTGGCCTGCAGGCTTTTGTTTGCCAAGCTCTGTTTTACATGATTAGTTGCTTCTTAGGAATTAGAATTTGCAATAGCACTATTTACTGTAACTTTATTTATTTATTTATTTATTTGACAGGCAGAGTGGACAGTGAGAGAGAGAGACAGAGAGAAAGGTCTTCCTTTTGCCGTTGGTTCACCCTCCAATGGCTGCTGCGGCCGGCGCATCTCGCTGATCCGAAGCCAGGAGCCAGGTGCTTCTCCTGGTCTCCCATGGGGTGCAGGGTCCAAGCACTTGGGCCATCCTCCACTGCCTTCCCGGGCAGAGAGCTGGCCTGGAAGAGGGGCAACCGGGACAGGATCGGTGCCCCAACCGGGACTAGAACCCAGTGTGCCGGCGCCGCAAGGCGGAGGATTAGCCTGTTGAGCCACGGTGCCGGCCTATTTACTTTAAAAGACACTAGCCATTATTCCAAATGCAACAGTGAAGAGCCACTTCAGAGCAATCAAAACCAGTTCTTTTACAAATATTTGAAATGTATTTGATTTTGTTAAGCAAAAGCTAGGTTTTAAAAGTTTTATTTAATGATGTGTTGTTTTCTTTGTGTTTGTCCCCAAATCCATTTGTTACTTCTATGGATAATTTACAGGGCAGCTAGTGGGGGTCACGTGAAGTAGCCCATCCACAGAGCTCTAGGCATGCCCCAGATCCGGTAACCCCACAGCTGGCTGGCCTGCAGTACAAAATTGGTCAGGATTTCATGTTTCAGCGTAGTTCCACACCCAAGGCGAATGGCTGTTTCCACAACTAGAATCATCCTGGAAACAGCAACAAAGTCTTTTTTTTTTTTTTAAAGATGTATTTATTTGAAAGGCAGAGTTACAGAGAGGCAGAGAGAGAGAGAGAGAGAGGCGGAAAGAGAGAGAGAGAGAGAGAAACTTTTCTATCCGCTTGTTCTATCCCCAAATGGCCACAACAGTCAGAGCTGTGCTGATCCGAAGCCAGGAGCAGGAGCCTCCTCTGGGTCTCCCACGCTGGTGCAGGGGCCCAAGGACTCGGGCCATCTCTCGCTGCTTTTCCCATGCCATTAGCAGGGAGCTGGATTGGAAGTGGAGCAACTGGGACTCTAACTGGTGCCCACATATCACGCTGGCATAGCAGGCAGTGGCTTTATCTGCTACGTTGCAACACCAGCCCCCAAAACTGTTTCTGAACTTCTAGGGGCCTTTCAGTTGCTGCAGCTAATTGGCAAGGAATGGGAGGTCTTCACGGGACTGGTGCTGCACTTCTGGGCTTATCTGTGGTCAGCTTGGGCAGCTGGAATTCTTTCTAACCACACTTGCAATGATCCAATGACAATCTGCGAGTACGCCAAATAGACACAGTGGCGCCAAGAGCAGTTTGTGGGTTCTGTCCTTGATTCTGGTTGCTGGGAAGACCTACCTGAGCCCACATTTGTAATTTTCCCCACGGGCATGCTGGCAACCAGAGGCTGGCTAGTCGGCCCAGAATATTCTTTCCCTTGGTTAAACTTCCACACCCACCCTGGGGCTCACCGACCTTTGAGAAAAGCCACTGTTGGAACTTCTGTCAAACTTCGCCTTTTGTCCCACAATCAAGCCCATTCATGTGGACAATGGGCCATGTCCCAGTGTGTTTAGTTCCTGGTTTGTATCCCCAAGGGTGGAACATGGCAAGCGCTGTGGAGGGTGTGAGTATGGAGCCACAGTTCCGGGGTTGTGGAGCCCCCCTCAGCCTGGCTCAAATCCCAGTCCTGGTCAGGGACTGAACGCTCTGCCACGGTGCGTGCAGCCGCTCTTGCACGCCTCCTCTTGATCATTTAGTTAATTAGTTTCATCAGCCAACCACTGGACACAGATGAGCAGAGGTGTGGGTGGGGTCCATGGGCTCCATCTAGTGTCTCTGATCTTGTATTATATCACCCTGGGTATCCATCAGCTACTCCTTGAGCGAGTGAGAAAATCCTCGTTGCCTCTTCGGCAGGACCTGGGCGATATCCACACCTGCTTTCCCAGGGCTTCCTTTGTCACCCAGAGACAGAGCTGTGGTTGTGGCACCAGAACGCCCCCAGGATGGGGGCGAGCCTCTTGCTGCCTGTGAGCAGCAGCTGCTTTCCCCATGAGTGCTCTGCCACGCCAAACTCTTAGCCAGTCAGCTGGTAGCCTTTGTCCAGTGAGAGCTTCCAAAAAGCTGTCCTGCAGCGCACTCCAGATACGGTTGAGGGCACAGGCTCTGGCCGTCTTGCACCTGTCGCTGCTGTGTGCCTTGGACCCTTTCTCCACGGCTGCTGCCCCCTGCTCATTCCCAGGGTCAAGTTGAGGCAGGCTTAAACCCGTACTGAAGGGGCTGCTGCTGTGGTGCAGTGGGTTAAGCCACTGCCTATGATGCCGGCATCCCATATACATGCCGGTTCCAGTCCCAGCTGCTCCACTTCCCAGCCACCTCCCTGCTAATGCGCCTGGGAAAGCAGCAGAAAGTAGACCAAGTTCTTGGGCTCCTGCCACCCTCGTGGGAGACCTGGATGAAGCACCTGCTTCATCCTGGCCCAATCCAGGCTGTTGCAGCCATCTGGGGAGTGAACCAGCAGATCGATCTCTCTCTGTCTCTCTGTCTTTCAAGTAAATAAGTAGATCTTAAAAAATATTGAAAATGTGTATCTTATGTGCAGCAAGTTTACTTAGAACTTACTGTGGTAAGATATTGACAGGTATGTAGATATTCACCGCATCATTATTTATGGTAATTAAAAAAATGAGAAACAGCTTAGCTATTCAGCAACGCAGAAGAGGTTAAACAATGTGAACCTGCAGGAAGTATTATACAACAGGTGCAGATTATAAAACTGCATGAACAATATCGGACACCTAGTGTTGATTGAAGGAAAGGAAAGTCACAAAGCAGTAGACAGAGTTTGATGCCGAGACAATAAGAATGACATCCCCTGTTTAGCACAAGGAGCACCCAAGATGGCAGGGGGACATTCTAAGGAAAGAGACCAGGGCTCGTATCTTGCGTGCAGGGGCAGCTGTGGCTTAGATCCCCTACCTCCCGAATCAGAACCCCAGTTTGAGTCCCAGCTACTCCGCTTCTGCTCCAGCTTCCTGGTAATGCACCTGAGAGGCAGCCGAGGGCGGCTCAAGTACTTGGGCTCCTGCTGCCCATGTGGGAGACCTGGGTGGAGTTTCTGGCTCCTGGCTTTGGCCTGACCCACACCTGGCTGTTGTGGGCATTTGAAAGGTCTCTCTCCGCCACCTTCTGTCCCTTTGTCAATCTGACTTCTGAATAAATGGCTTTCTTTTTTAAGTCCGTGTGTGGGGGAGGGAATAAAGGGGACACTCTCAGTGATGCAGACAGCAAGCAGGAAGGCTTCACCTTCGCCGTCTTCCCGGAGGCCTCACCCCAGAGAGCTGTCACAGGCCCCCCTGTCCTGGCACTGCAGACCTGGCACTGAAGGCTGGGGTATTTTCATTCCAGCAGCTCCTGCTCCTTAAAGTCTGATGCATCTAAGGGCGGGCCAGGAAACAGGCCCAGCCTTGGGAGTCACGGGTGTCTTAACCTTACCGTGAACCTGCTGTGGACAAGAGGGTCTCACGTTGAGCCGTGGCCTTGCCACTGCAGCTGTGAGGCCGGGCCCTGCGGAGACGGTCTTGCACTGCCCTCTGCAGCGGGAAGAGGACATGACAAGCTGTTGGCCAGAGCCTGTGTGAGCTGGCTGGGCCTGAGTGTACCCCACTGCTGTGCATTGCCCCTGGCGGGGGGGGGGGGGGGGGGCTCTGGGGAGGAGGCTGGTGCAGCCTCGGCATTTAGGCATGGGGCACACATGGTCTAGGAGGGCTGTGGGTGGGAACATCCTCTTGGCCTTGCAGATTCCTTTCCAGGTGGACAGGGGCGTGACCAGAGAGAAGGCCAGGGCCCAGGTGCAGCCGGGGGTGAGCTTCACATCACAGCAGAGCTCATCAGAGAACTGCACCGTGGGCTGGGGAGATGCAGCTGCTGAAGATGACTTTCCGGGAGAGAAGCTGTGAGCTGGGCACCTTGGTCCACTCTTCGCTACAGATTTCTGTAGCTGATTTGATTTACGTCTGAGTTGGTTGAAAGGGCAAATCGCACCTGCCTATCGGCTGTCATGAAGTCTGGAGAGACCTAGACTCGTGATAGAATGAGTAAACACAGACAAATCGTGGGCCTGATGAGAAATACTGCAGATTACAGGTAAAGGATGGCATCCAGGAACCTCACAGAAAAATCAGTAATAAGGCAAATATTGCAATTCAATGAGCCACTGCACTGTGAGATGGGAACATAACACCACGAAGAGACAAGAAACAGGAAAAGAAAGACAAGAGATTAAGATATGGAAGACTTGGGGCCAGTGCTGTGACAGAGCAGGTAAAACCGGCGCTGCAGGTAGTTCAAGTCCTAGCTGCTCCACTTCCGATCCAGCTCTCTGCTATGGCCTGGGATAGCAGCAGAAGATGTACTTGGGCCCTGCATCTGCGTAAAAGACCCAGAAGAAGCTCCTGGCTCCTGGCTTTGGATTGGCCCAGCTCTGGCTTTTGTGGCCATTTGGGGAGTGAACCAGCAGATGGAAGACCTCTCTCGCTGTCTCTCCCTCTGACTGAAACTCTACCTTTCCAGTAAATCAATACATTTTTAAAAAAAGATACAGAAGACTTTCAAGTAAACCAAGTGCACAGTAACGTCATTGGCACGTAACTACTGGTTGTACCTGCCATCAGACTGAGTTAGATGGAGAACAAATTTGTGAAGCTTTTCAGGACACAGAAAAAAAAGTACAAGCAGAGGACAGAGAGAGGGAATTCAGTCTATGGTTACTTTGTGTTCCTAGGGGAGATAGCATAGCACGTGGAATGGAAACAATAATGAAAGATGAAATAAAAACCGCAGGTACAGACCGCAGGGGTACAGTGTGTTTCACACACACACACACACACACACACAAGAAAACAGACACCCACATCTATAGCGAAAGGAAATTTTTAATGACATGCATTTTTAAAACATTTATTTACTTATTTATTTGAAAGGCTGAGTGATAGAGAAAGGGAGAGAGAGGAAGGGGGGCAGAGAGGGGGAGAGAGAGAGAGAGAGAGAGAGAGAGAGAGGAAGGGAGGGAGCTTCCATCTGCTGGTTCACTCCTCAGATGTCTGCAACAGCCAGGGCTGGGTTAGGCTGAAGCCAGGAGCCAGGAGCTCCATCCTGGTCTCCCATGTGGATGGTGGGAGCCCAAGTACCTGGGCCATCCATCCTCTCTTCCCAGGGCGCATTAGCAGGGGGTGGTTTAGAAGTGGAGTAGCTGGGACTTTATTTCGTTGTGTGTTTCTGATGTGGGATGTGGGCATCCCTCATGATGGTCTAACCAGTTCCACCACTACATCCAGCCATCCTGAAATGAATTGTTAATAATCCCACTGAGCATCTCAGAAAAGGCAGTTTATCTGCAAATTGAAAGGACACATTAGGCATTTTTTGCCCGCCAAAGAGTGCTGTGATATTATTTTGGTCTCTTCCTCATTTGAGTTATTACAACAGAACTGCCAGTCCAAGCATTTTGTCTTTGCCTGCCCAGAGGTGGGTTTGTGATGAACAGGGCAGCTTCTTTCTGGAGCTGGCACTTCTGCAGAGTCACAAAAGGACAGGATGTAGGGGCAGAGGCCTCAGCTCCTGCCCCGGTTCTAATGCCAAGACGTCCAGTATCCGCCCCTCCCTATTCCAACAGTGGCTCTGCCTCCTGTCGTTTCACACTTGCTGGTTCCTTACTCAGATTCCAAGTTGCCCTACGTCCTTTGGCTAAGTTCACTGCTGCTCCAGTTGTACAGAGACCCTAAGGGTGGATTTTGGGGGTGTGGGGATCAGGCCCGAATGGCAGGTGCCAGGTAGAATTCCTTCCTGTCGCAGGTCACTATGCTCTCTGCACGGGGTCCCAAGGGGTGTCCCGTGAAATCAAGCCGCTGATAGCAGAAATGGAGTTTAAATGACATGAGACATTCTGGAGCCACGGGGCAAGATGTCTACTTCTGATGGCACTGGGTAACTTAATGCAAGAACATAATACAGCCGAACCTTTACGTGAGCACTGAGGTGAACCTGCTGCAGCCTCACTGTTTGGGGCCCGACGAGATGTCCACTGCTGATGTAGTGGTCGTGCTGCTGTGGGCGTGTTTCATGTGGGCTTCCTTCCTTGTCTCCCCGCTGGGATGAGCTGCGGGAGTATGAGATCAGACAGTTTAGCTCCAGCCTGTCTTGATGGCAGCGTGTACATTTTCAGAGTGTCCGTGTTGCACACAGCCACGAATGGGGGAGCACTCGCGGCAGCAACCCTTCACACAAATCCTGGGCGTCTCAGGTCCTTGAGTGACCCCAGCAGAGAATCCACAATTGCCTTGCTTTCACGATCACTGGAAGCTGGAAGCCTTTACCACTGCACAATCTACAGGGCTTGGGAAGCCAGAGGCTGTGACCCAAGCATTTAAACCAAGTCAAGTGTGTCCCGTGTCCGAGGGCAATAGCACGCTGTTCTCAGACAAGCCAGGTGCGGGATTTGCACCCTCCACATTCCCTAACTGCGGGCCAACCCAGGGAAGCAGCAGAGCCGAGGGGAACCAACCTGAGCCCAACTCCAAAGCTAGCCAGACCCTCAGCTCAGCACCCCTGACGGATTCCATATTGCCTAGGAAATTCTACCGCCAACCGGCAAACTTGCTCAACAGTGCTTCCCGCTCAGGGACTCACTTCCCGTACCAGGAGATGCATCTTGGGACATACCCTTGGCCACTGGTGCAGGTAGAATCATGTGCCTTGCTTGGTGAGTGCTGGCGATTTTATTCTGCTTGTGTTTGCGAACAAAGCCTGACTTATTCACAGGGTGATGACTCAGTGCTAAGTACGAGCAAGATGCTAATGCAACGAAGCGACTCTAAAAACAAATTGCCCAGCAGAGTAATGATTTTCTGCTTCCCCCCTTTTTTTTTTTTAAGATTTATTTGTTTATTTGAAAAGCATAGTTACAGAGAAGCAGAGGCAGAGAGAGAGAGAGAGAGAGAGAGAGAGAGGTCTTCCCTTTGATGGTTCACTATCCAAATGGTCACTATGGCACAGCTGGGTCAATCCGAAGTAGGAGCCAAGAGCTTCTTCTGGGTCTCCCACATGGGTGCAGGGGCCCATGCACTTGGGCCATCTGCCACTGCTTTCCCAGGCACATTAGCAGGAAACTGCATTGGAAATGGAGCAGCCGGGACTCGAACTGGTGCCCATATACGGGCGCTGCAAGTGGTGGTTTAACCTGTTGCACCACAGTGCCGGCCTCTCTCAAATACATTTTTAAATAAAGTTAAATTTCTATGCATTGACCAATGAACAAGGTCACCAACAAAGCAAGTTACAGAGAACTGTATATGGAATAACCATTCTTTTGTAAAATCAGAAAAAACCCCACTTTTATTGATATGTATATTTTCATTTGTGCACATTAGTATAAATATAGGAAAATGTGGACACTAAGTGAATATTCATTGTTTTCAGGGAGGGGTGACTGTGGGAATGAGGGTTGTGGGGAAGGGAGACATGGCTGTTTTTTTTTCTTTGATACTTTTGGTTTTATTTATTTATTTTTTTGGCTTGTAATAGGACAATGATACTGATTTTTCAAAGAAAAAAATCTAATATGATACATTCATAAAGATAACTCATCCTGAATGACTTGTCTTTTTAAATTTTTAGAAAAATTTAAAAAAGATTTATCTTATTTATTTGAAAGGCAGAATTAGAGAGAGGGGGGGAGTAATCTTCCATCTGCTGGTTCATTCCTCAAATGGCCACAACAGCTGGAGCTGGGCTGATTCAAAGCCAGGAGTTGGGCACTTCTTCCAGGTCTCCCATGTGGGTGTAGGGGCCCAAGCACCAGGACCGTCTTCCGCTGCTTTGCCAGCTGTTAGCAGGGAGCTGGAGCAGAAGTGGAGGGGTGCTGGCAGCACGGGTAGTGGCTTCACCCAGCGTGCCACGCTGGCCCCAGTCTCTTTTCTCGTTGGGAAGGATGCACAGATGATCCCGGGACAGATGTGGAACAAATCCCTTGGCCCATCCTTTTCTCTCTGTGGTGTGTCAGTGCTACAGTGTTAACTCTGCTCAAATGATATAATGTTCTCAAATTAATAATTCACATACCATAACATTCACCCTCTCAAAGTCTGAAGTTTGGTTTTTTCTTTTAATTAATTTGGAGTTACGTAACCATCACCACAACCTGATTACACTCCTAAAAGAAACCCAGGAGCCAGTGGCCGTCGTTCTCCATTCCTCCTCCCGCTCAGCCCTGGAACCTCTCATCTGCCTCAGTCTCTGTGGGCTCTGCCTGTTCTGGAACTTTGTATAAACGGTCACATAACAGGGGGTGTTCTGGGCTGAGCTCCTTTCACTCAGCATACTGTGTCCTCCCTCCCTCCTCCCCCCCTCCCTTCCCCTTCCCTCCTCCCCTCCCTCCCTCCCATGGATATCCTCTTATCTATCCCATCACCATCTGTGGGTTGATCATAGGCATATAAACTAATTTTGGGGCTCTGTCGACCTATATGTTTATTCTTATGTCGATATCACACTATCTTGATTACTGTCGCTTAGTATTAAGTTTTGGAATTGGGAAATGTGAGTCCTCTTTGTTACTCTTTTCCAAGATTGTTTGGCTGTTCTGAGTCCCTGTCGTCTTCATTCATCTTCATATGAATTAGGATCAGCTTGTCAGTTTCTACAAAGAACCCATATGAGATGCTGGCACTACTGCCAGCAGCTTTACCCGCTATGTCACAGCACTGGCCCCTGTGGGGTTCATTTCTACTTTTGGATTTTTTTTTTTTTTTTGGCTACTAATTCAATTTCTTAACGTGGATAGGTCTATTCACATTGTCTATTTTTTCTTGAGTCGGTTTCAGTAGTTTGTGTATTTTTAGGATTTAATCCATTTCATTCAGGTTGGGTAACTCCTTCCCTAAGATTGCTTGTTGTATTTCTTTATAATAACTTCGTCTTTGAAAGATCAGTTGCTATGCTTCCTGTTTCATTTCTGATTTTGGTAATTTGCACTTCTGTCTTGCTTTCCTTGGTCAGTAGAGCTAGATGTTTGTCAATTTTATTGATCTTTTCAAATAACTAACTTTTGGCTGCATAGATTTTTTTTCCTGTTCTTTCTCATCCTTATTTCATTACTTTCTGTTCTAATATTGTCATTTCTTTCGTTATTCTTAATTTAGGTTTAGCTTAACCTTTTCTAATTTTTTAAAATGAAAGCCTAGGTTATTGGTTTGAGATTTTTTTTTTTTTAAATACAGGCATTTCATGTTCTAGATTTCCCTCCAAACACTGCTCTTGCTACATCTTATAAATTTTGGTATGCTGTGTTTTCATGTTCACTTCTTTTAAAGTATCTTCTAATTTCCCTCATGCTTATTTCTTCCTTGACCCACTTAAGAGTGCATTGTTAATTTTCTATATTGTGAATTCCACCAATTTCCTGCTTACTTGGATTTTTAATTTCATTCCACTGTGGTTAGAAAGCATGCTCTATTTTCTATCTTATAAATTTATTGAGGCTCATTTCATAGTTTAATATGTGGCCCGTCCTGGAGAAAGTTCCATGTACATTTGAGACAATTGTATATTTGCTGTCATTGGGTAAATGGTTCTGCTCAATCTAGTTGGCTTACAGTATTGCTTATTACTTTTGATTGTCCTACAATCTTGGCTATTTTACGTTCTTGTTATTATGTAAAAATTCTCAGCAAAACGGTGTGAGGGAGCCCATAAGTTTACTTCTTCTGGGGGGACTGTGGATGGCTTTCCTCCATTATTTTGCCCCTCTGTATTTTCCAGATTTCTTGTGATGAACATGAATTAGTTCACAGTGATCAGGCAAACAAGTTAAAAACGGATCCGTGGGGACGGCGGGCACAGCTGGGCGGGTTCCTGGGGGAGGTGCTCACAGGTGTCCTGGCCGTGCTCAGGACCGTGTGGGCAGCAGGTCCGCAGCAGCTGTTTGCTTGAATTGAAGGTGACAGGCTTGCGGGGGTGAACTGAGCTGCCATCCGCCAACATGTAGTGTGAGTATAAGGAGTCGACGAGTTCCTTTGGCTTTACATTACACTAGTAAACTGACGGCAGCTTATTAGGATGTCAGGGAGAAATCCTTAGGATTTGGAATCCTTCATCTTCGAGATGAATCTCCCAATATCTGCCAATAGCTTCTTCACTGTGTCCATTAAATGGCCTACTTTTGTATTGGCTGCTGCGGAGCCAGAGTTTTTTATTTGATGTTAAGGAATCTTAATTAAAGTCTTGCTGGCTGTATTTTGCTAACCATCTAGCATGCTAGGTCCTTTTACACTCCCACTCTATGGAACAATTGTGCTTAATTGTGATTAAATGAGAACACAACAAGGGTGTTTGTTGGCTGATATTCACGTTCGTTCTAAAAAGATTTGCAGAAGACAGAGTTATTCCCCACAGCACCAGAGCCCCGCTGTCGTGCGAGTTTTGCAAAGCTTCACAGTGGAGGGCCCTGGGTGATTTCCAGGAGCTCCATTCTTGCTCGCAAGCAGGGGTTTATGGAATCAGCCCTTCTTGTCGTAGGGTTGGGTTGCAAACGGTGGTGCCATCTGCAAATAGACTAACAACACGTGAGGCCGTGCCCGTTCTCCTGCCGTTTGATTTGCGGTGATTCTCATCACGACTGTGAGTGGTTCTATTGTGAAAGCCAGAGGGGGCAAGAAGATGCCAGCCTCCTTTCTCTCCAGACCGAAGTCTGGATGGCAACATTTATTTTAGGTCAAGCTTTAGCTTCTTTCTCACCCAGAAAAACAATCGCTTAAAATACATTTCTCCCAAATCATCTTTTCTCTTTATTTCTAAAGAAATGTTCCCTTCAGGGAGCAGCTACTGCATGGGCACATTTATGTAATTTATGGTCATGAATTAAATTAAAATTTCCTCTACCAGTGTCTGCCAAGTTCCTGTTCTTAATAAAGCTGCTGTGCTTCAGAGCGATAGGATTTGGGAGGGTTGTCTTTCACAGATGGGAATTTTCCTATTTCCTAAGATGCACAGTGATAATTCAAATAAAATCAAATCTCTGAAGATCGCATCTTCTTGAGGCTCTTAAGGTTTTCAGTGATGGTTCCTAATTATTATTATTATTTTTAAAATATTTTCTTTATTTGTTTGAGAGGTAGAGTTACAGAAGAGAGTGGGAGAGACAGAGAGAGAGGTCTTCCATCCGCTGGGTCACTCCCCAGTTGGCTGCAGTAGCTGGAGCTGTGCTGATCCAAAGTCAGGAGCCAGGAGCTTCTTCTGGGTCTCTCACATGGGTGCAGGGGCCCAACCACTTGGACCATCCTCCAGTGCTTTCCCAGGCCATAGTAGAGAGCTGGATCAGAAGTGGAGCAGCCGGGACTAGAACCGCCGCCCATATGGGATGCCAGTGTCGCAAGCGGAGGCTCAGCCTACAACGCCATAGCTCCATCCTCTATTATTTTTTTGCCAGTCATTGAAGTCAGAGTGAGAATTGAAGAATTTAATGAATTGAAAACAAATGATATATACTTAAGGGCAACAATATGACAAGTTTTTTTGGAAAGCTTTTATTTAATAAATATAAATTTCATAGGTACAACTTTAGGATTATAGTGGTTCTTCCCCCCATACCCACCCTCCCACCCCCAAATCATCCCATCTCCTACTCTCTCTCCCATCCCATTCTTCATTTTTAATTAACTTTAAAATTAGAAGATCAACTCTATACTAAGTAAAGATTTCAATAATTGGTCCCTACACAGACACACAAAGTATAAAGTACTGTTTGAAGACAAGTTGTTTTACCGTTAATTCTCATAGTACAACATATTAAGGACAGAGGTCCTACATGGGGAGTAGGTGCACAGTGACTCCTGTTGTTGATTTAACAACTGACACTCTTATTTATGACATCAGTAACCATCCAAGGCTCTTGTCATGCGCTGCCAAGGCTATGGAAGCCTCTTGAGTCCATAAACTCCGACCTTATTTAGACGGGGCCATAGACAAGTTTTCTTATTTATTTATTTATTTATTTTTACTTACATAGGCAGATTATGTGTGTGTGCTTAGATTAGAAAGAGATAGTACACATTTTTAGCTGGAAATATTTGACTTGCCATTTTATTTGTCATTTTCTCTCTGAAAGCCAACCACCAGGATTTTTCCGACTCAGAGTTGTGGGAGACTGGCGGGGTGCTGTGCGTCACAAAAGCAGCCAGTTGCGTCCCCAGCAAGTTGCGGGAGAAGGCCGGGGGTTCAGAGCAGAGGCCTGAACGGATGCGCCAATATTCCTGAACTGTTGCACCGAGTTAGACTGCACAGATCCCGGTGGAGCCCTGGACTTCCCCTCCCCACACTGGATTTGGGTGTGAATCTCGCCCCTCTGGGCTCACTTTTATAACTGGGAAGCCCTGTGTGCCACGAGGCTGTGTGTTTGTGAAATAGCCGTGAATGACCGGGTGCTGCACCCAACGCTCTGCAACGTGGTTCTTTTCACTAAACTCAAGTTCAAGCACTCTCCATGTAGACCCATGTGGATAATGAAACTAATGGCTGTTTAATAATTCATTGCGCTCCACACCACAATGTATTCAGCTATTTTTGGGTTGATGCATTAAAATTAAAATTGCCCATTTTTCATTACTACAAATATTGCTGCATTGCTCTCAATGATTCACTACTTAATAAGATAATTACTAGAGATTTTTGGCAAATGCCCATTACCAAATTAAGAAGGTTGCCCTTATTTCTTATTTACTAAGTGTCTTCTGCTCTTTGTACAGGCAGAATTACCTTCCTCCTTGCAGGTTCCCCTCCCAGACCCAAAAAGCTCATCAGGGCCAGTGTCGTGGTACAGCAGGCGAAGCCACCGCCTGGACACTGACTTCCCAGTTGAGAGCCCATTTGTGTCCTGGCTGCTCCGCTTCCCATCCAGCTCCCAGCTAATGCACATGAGAAGGCAGCAGAGGATGGCCCAAGTGCTTGGGTTCCTGCCCCCATGTGAGAGACCCGGATGGAGTTCCAGGCTCCTGGCGTCTGCTTGACCCAGGCCCAGAACCAGCTGTCGCAGGCATTTGTGGAGTGAACCAGTGGATGGACGTTCTCTCTCTCTCTCTCTCTTTTCTCCCTCTCTCTCTCTCTGACTCTACCTTTCAAATCTTTTTTTAAAAAATGTGTTCTGTCTATCTAAAACAGCAGCACGCAAGTCAGTTTTTCTCCATTTCATTATGTTGCCCGATGTTTCAGCTCTCTTGATTGTTTGGTTCTCAGGGAAGCTGCCCAACAAGCCCACTCTTGAATCTGCCTCCATCAGTTTGTCAAGTTCACCATTAGAATAGTCCTTGAATATCCAGTTTAAAAACCGTTTATGCTTTAAAAAAATTTAAAATAACTAACTGGGGCCGACACTGTGGCGCAGCGGGTTAACGCCCTGGTCTGAAGAGCCCGCATCCCAGATGGGTGCTGGTTCGAGACCCAGCTGCTCTACTTCTAATCCAGCTCTCTGTTATGGTCTGGGAAAGCAGTAGAAGTCCTTGGGCCCCTGCACCCTCATGGGAGACCTGGAAGAAGCTCCTGGCTCCTGGCTTTGGATAGGCGCAGTTCCGGCCGTTGTGGCCAACTGGGGCGTGAACTAGCAGATGGAAGACCTCTCTCTCTCTCTCTCTCTCTCTCTGCCTCTCCTCTCTCTCTGTAACTCTGACTTTCAAATAAATAAATAAATAAATCTTTTTTAAAAAAATAATTTACGTGTTTAACAGACACTTCCATTTAGTTTATAAAAATTCTGCAAAAATTTTGTGGTTGAAGGAGTTTACCTAAGATCAATGCTTAGCTTAATCAGAAAGGGAGGCTGTTTAAGCCAAAAATTGTCATCACAGAGTGGAATTTTAGCACTCTAAAGCCAAAATACTTTCTTTGGCCTTGGGATATTAACTATTTATTAAATTTCCAAAAATATATCAGATCTGATTTTTTTCAATGTAGTCTTACTAGAAATACAGCAAAAGTCAGATACTCAGGAAATAAGGTAAGATTGTTGTAGGCAGGCATACAGGTTAACATTGATTAGGTTTGTGAGCTGGAAGACCACACCTTCACCACACTCCTGTGTGACCTCATAGCCCTACCTGGCCTCACCTGTGCACCTACCAGCCAATCAGGTTAATTAACCACTCCCCTTTGGAAGTGGATTAAAAGCCTGGGGCGTGTGTGCCCGCCCTTTCCTATCTTTGGCCTCTAGCTAGTACTGGGCTTGCTGTGGCCCTGTGGCCTGGGTGCGTGGTCTTTGGGCTACCCCCTCTAGGCTTCCCGGCCTAGATGCTCCTCCACGTGGCTGGCTCCTAGTGCTCCGTATGAACCCAGATTTGCCTCTCTCCTATAGATGGGGCCCTCACTCTCCTATGAATCTTTCTCACTGAATAAAAGCTTAAAATATCATGCTGCTCGTTCATTTATGCCGGTATTCAGAATTCTTCTCTGAATATTAGGCAAGAATCGACCTGGGCTTATTAATATTGGGAATTTATTAATAAGAACATGGTGATATTTTATGGCACCCCAAATTCTGATTTCAAGGTGACAAAATGAAATTATGTTTATCTACTTATCATTATCTTCAGTACATTTTGTGCTGTACAATGTAGCTGGAATTGTACAGAGCATACTGGGCTGGCGATTCATTGCAAGTGCAGGGAGTGTGATGAAATTGGCAATAGGCAGGGGATTCCAATTCAATCCCATCAAGGTGGCATGTACCAATGCCACCTCATTAGTCAAATGATCAGTTTCAGTTCATAATTGATCATAATGATGGGATTAAGAGTCAAAGGGATCACATAAACAAGACTAGTGTCTGCTAATACTAACTGATAGAATTAAAAAGGAGAGAATGCAACATGGGAAGCTGGATACACAGCAGACTCAGATGTCCTAAACAACACTCTGGCCTCAGAATCAGCCCTTAAGGCATTCGGATCTGGCTGAAGAGCCCATGAGAGTACTTCAGGCATGGAAAGCCAAGACGCTCTGGCAAAAACAAAACAAAACAAAACAAAACAAAACAAAAAAAGCTAAATGAAAGAGCTCTGTGAGTGAGATCCCAGTGGAAAGAATGGGCCATCAAAGAAGGAGGTACCTTTCTCTGAAGGGAGGAGAGAACTTCCACTTTGACCATGACCTTGTCTAAATAAGGTCGGAGTTGGTGAACTCAAGAGGCTTCCATAGCCTTGGCAGCTCATGACAAGAGCCTTGGGTGATTACTGACACCATAAACAAGAGTGTTAATTGTTAAATCAACAACAGGAGTCACTGTGCACTTACTTCCCATGTAGAATCTCTGTCCTTAATGTGTTATACAATGTGAATTAATGCTATAGCTAGTACTCAAACAGTACCTTACACTTTGTGTTTCTGTGTGGGTGCAAACTGTTGAAATCTGTACTTAGTATATACTAAATTGATCTTCTGTATATAAAGATAATTGAAAATGAATCTTTATGTGAATGTGATGGGAGAGGGATTGGGAGATGGGATGGTTGCGGGTGGGAGGGAGGTTATGGGGGGAAACTGCTATAATCCAAAAGTTGTACTTTGGAAATTTATATTTATTAAATAAAAGTTAAAAAAAAAAAAGAAATTGGCAATAGGAACCAAATAGGCAGTAGTTTATGTTGCCTCTGCCAAGAGGCAGGTAAAGCTACGTGCCTGCCATTCCGACAGTCTCCACTGTGTGGCGGTAGCAGCCTGCTCAACTCTCCAGCTGCAGCAGCAGCAGCAGCCCCAGTAGAATTCAATATGGCATCCTTCCCCTTCCTAGCCACCAGGAAGCCCGTTATGTGGAATGTGGCTTGGAAGGAAGGACAGCCTTAGTAGTAAGTCTCTCAAAATATCGCTAATACAATTATGCAGTGACAGCGCTGGTGAGGTAGGTTCATGGCTGCATGGATTCTTCTAATACTTTCCACCTCCAAAAACCCGTGTTCTCCCGTCTGTGGGAACGACTGTGCGTGTCCGCGGCATCATCTTACCTGAAACCCACGATGGTCGGAGCCAGGGCATTGTCAGATACTAAAGAAACACACTCAGCCAAACACAGCCTCTCGGAGATGTTGTGAACTACCAAGCAGGCAGCAGGAGACGTGCTGGTTTCTCTGTAGATGGATTCTCACTCGCTACAACAACGTCACAGCAATGTCCCTCGTCCCATGTGTCACTCAGGGAATTTGTTCCGACTTGGGTGGTGCCCGTGGGGTTGCTGTGTTGTGCGGGCCCTTCATAGTAAGTCTGCTGGCGTGGAGGAGTGGCTCCCACGTGGAGTATTCCCAACTCGGACTGGCAACCCAAAGCCCTGTGTTTTCCAAAAATGGACAATGTGCAGTCAGAACTGGCATTAGGGCCTTTCTCCCATTCAAGTACTAACCAGGCCCGACCCTGCTTAGCTTCTGAGACCAGACGAGATCGGGTGCATTCAGGGTAGTATGGCCGTAGACAGGGCCTTTCTTTAAGAGCCCGCTGCCTCCCCTAAGACCGAGCCCCGATCCCTGCAATCCCACACACCAGCAACGACCTAGGGTCCTCTGGAGGGAAGAGCGCTTTAAATGGGCCAAGTTCATTTATCAACCTCACGCTTTCCCAGTTGAGTTTGGCCCTAGGGCTATCATAGAATGTGCCAGGCGTGTGGCAATGACACACGTGGCAAAGCTTGCTGGAAGGTCATGTTTGCTCACTGAGTAACACAGGCCATCGCAAGGCTGGGGTTATGGCATAACTGGTAAAGCCGCTGCCTGCGACACTGGCCTCCCACATGGGAGCCGGTTCATGCCCTGGCTGCTCCACTTCTGATCCAGCTCCAGAGTGTTTGGGGCCTGGCCACTCACATGACAGAGCTGGAAGAATCTCCTGGCCCTGGCTGCTGGGGCCATCTGGGGAGTAAACCAGCGGATGGAAGATATATATATATATATATATATATATATATATATGTCTTTCTCTCTCTTCTTTGTAACTCTGACTTTCAAATAAAATAAAATAAACCTGTAAAAAAGACAAAATTGCTGGTAAGTTCTTGCCAGTAGATCTGTGATAAGAATGCAGGACTCCCGGGAATGTTAAGGTGAAACGTGTCTTTAACTGTGTTTCTGGCTTGCAATGCGCTGTCTGTCTCACACCTTCCAGCCTGTCTGGGGCCTCTGTGTTCTCTCTTCTTCTTCCTTTGCAACCTTTTAGGAAATTGGGGAAGCACCAGCCAGTTAGCTTGGGTTTCTTCACCCTCAGCACCCACCTGCTACCTGTAGCAAAGATAACCAGGGCAATGAAACACAGGTGAGGGTCGAGTGGCGGATGTGTGTTTGGAGGCCAGGACCTTGCGTGGCACTAATGGGGCATCATTAGTCTTCAGGAAGAAGCGGGACAGTGACAGGGCCCTGGTGGCGTCCAGGGGGTCAGAGGTACCATCCACTTCCCACTTCACTCACAAAATCCGGGGCCTCTCCTTCATCTTTGGGTTCTACATCTGATGGATTCTCTCCACTGGCTTGCTTGCTCCTCTGATTGGACCACTCCCTCCCTGCAAAGGAGCTTATGAGGCCTTACATGTGGGTGCAGTCCTCCCACCACACCCACAGAGGGTGCTTCCAAGGCCCCTGTGGATGCCTGAAGCTCTTGCTAGTATTGAGCCCCGTATGTCCTACGTTTTCTCCTATGCCTGCATACCCATGCCTGAAAGGGTCACTTTTGAATTAAGCATTGTGGGAGAGCAGCAATCATGGAGAACAGAAAGGAGCAATTGTAATGTCCTATAATACAACTTGTAGGAGTGTGGCCTCTCTCTAGGGAGAATAGTAATAGCTTGGGGCCACAGCTGCCCACTGGTGATTGGACCGGTGGGAAATGGGACAGGGTGGGGAGGGGCCTGCTATACTTGGCATCTGTACCCTCCCCCTTCCTGCATCCTTCTCACTAGGGTCCGGACCTCACCATCCATCCGGGCCCTGAGCTCCTGGCTGCTCCTCCCTCCTGGCCCTGGGCGCGCTCCTGGAGACCCGGCCACACCGGCTTCCCGGCTGTGCTTCCAGGAGCGCGCATCCCCCGGGAGCCCTCTGGGCTGCCCCTGGCTTTGCTCGCCTCCCCGCACCACATTCTGCACACGACCTCCAGACCCCCGGCCACTCACTGTCCCCTGCGCTGCTCTGCTTCGCTCTGGCCCTCTTCCTGCCTTCCATGTCCTAGCCTTGGCCTCACCTCTTGGCCCCCCACACCCCTGCCCTTACCTTAGGGTAAGGTTGTCCTCTCACTCTGGAAACACCATGTCACTGGTACCACAGGGCCCGCCCGGGTTAGGGTTGGCCAAAAATAATCTGTGGAGTGAGCAGCTGACTGGAGGGCAGTGAGGGCAGGGCAGTGGGGCCACCGTGCCTCCCCCCACCCCGCACCCCGCCGCCCGCTGCCCACAGCCCTGCTCCCTGCTCCCTGCACCCTGCCACCTCACCCCTGGCTGTGTCACACCCTGTCTCATTGTGTTGCCCTGCGTGGGGGTCATGTTTCCATCACAGGGTGCAAGTAGCAGGCAGGCAGGTGTGGGAACTTTCCTTTGATAGCCAAATTGCTCAGCCTGGTGCCAGAAACCCGATGATTAGTGAATGTTTATTAAATGTCTCCATTTTTATTATTTTTTAAAAAAAATGTATTTTATTTCCTTGAAAGGCGGAGCGCAAGAGGAGAGAGAGGGAGAGAGAGAGAGAGAAAGAGAGAGAGAGAGAGAGAATCTTTTATTCACTGATTCACTCCCCAAATGGTTGCAATGGCCGGCGCTGGGCCAGGCTGAAGCCAGGAGCCCAGAACTCCATCCTGGTCTCACACACGAGTGCCAGGGACCCAGGCACCTGGGCCATCTCCCACTGCCTTCCCAGGTGCCTTAGGACAATGCTGGCTCAGAGGCAGGACGGCAGGGACTCAAACTATCGCTGTAATATGGGCTGCTGGCTTTGCAGGTGGTGGCTTAAGCTACTGTGCCACAACACCAGCCCTACATTTCTACATTAACAAAACGCCGATGTTACCTAGAAGAAATAGAAATCTATCTGTTGAGTCTGGGTAGGTGGTTGGTGGATGGATCCGCAAACGATGGGCTCCCTTCCCCTGGCCCAGCCAGACCTCACCCTTCCATCAGTTTTGCAGCCAGTGAAAGACAAGGCTGCTGCCTTTGGCATTTTAGTATCAAAAGCAATATTTGCTTTAGCAGCAGAGCGAGGGTCCCTCCCCAAGGACCACGCAGCAGCTGGCGGCCCTGGGGTTTAGAAACGGCTGGCTAGTTTTATCACCGGTTTATAGCATTTGCATTTGTGCTTCTGCAAACAACCGTGAGAAATCAATCGTCAGGCACGGATGGTGTGAGACAATTACCGAGGGACTCGGAAAACAGCGGCAAGGGAAGAGGCTGGCGGGCTCAGTTCCCGAAGCCGGGGCGTTTGGACGGTGGCTCAGGCTGTGGTGGTGCTCCGGGGGCTGCTCCTCCCCCGCTCACCCCCTGCCCACCGCCCACCGCTCACGCACACTCCCTGCTTACCCACAGAGGACTTCTGCACCACGTTCCTTCTGCAAATCCGAGGAGCGGCCGTGTGTCCAGCAGAGCCTAAGCAAGTGCCAAGTCTTGATCTCGGAAAGACAGTGTCTCCGAGAGGTGAGGAGGCCGGGGTGAGTGAATTTGAACCCTGCCCGCACCATCTCTGAGTGCTAGCCCTGAGGTCGTGGGCAAATGACTTCACCGCTCCCTGCGCCCCCGTTTTCTGTGGGTTACGTGAACATGCAGATGGCGCCCAGCGCGTGGGCTGCCGATGCGATCCCAGGAGGAAGTGCCCATAGAGGCCCGCACCGCTGGCTGGTGACTGGGTGCTCGGTAAGTGGACGCCTGTCCCGAGGGAGGCAGGGCCGGGGCTGTCCCTGTCTTTAAAACCATCCCGACTAGCTAGCTCTCCAGAGGCATGCACCCGAATCCCTCGGGATTTGGTCTTCAACCCTGCAGGTGTATCTTGTCCACAGCATTTCAGGCTCTGAGCCCGATGGTGCCAAGTTGCCTGTGTGGTGCTGGACACAAACTCTGCAGCGCCAGCTCAGGGGGGGCCCCCAAGTCCCACCACAGCCCTGGGGGAAGGGACAGTGGCCCAGAGGGGAGAAGCCATCTCTCCCCCATGTCCCCAGGGAGAGCACGCCCCAGCCTAGTCCTGGGCACTGAGGCGTGCGGCTCTGCAGGAGCAGGGCTTCCAGGCCTCCAAGGCGCATTCCTCGCCTCATTTCTCCGTGGAAAGGATCTGCAGTAGTGGGAAATATTGTAGGATAGGGGGTGGGCTGGGGGACATCTTCCGGTAACACTCGTGGCAGTGGGGCCAGCCCCCCGCCCCCGAAGAGAAAGAGCTGCCTCCCCGGGGTGCCTCGGTGAGTGACAAGCTCTTGCGGAAACAAAGGGAGTGGTGGCAGCCGGGGGACAGTCCCTGGTGGGGACTGGAAGTGGCTGATATTGGGGCCATCTGCTCTTCCCGATTCAAATATTTAGCAGGAGGTTGGAAACACAGAAGTTAGTATGAAATCACCAGGTTTTTTTTTTTTTTTTCCCGGTGAACTTAATATATCTGTCAAGAAGAGGGAGGGGTCCCTTGTGTGCAACGCCTTGTGTGACAGTTTTCCCCGCGGCCAGCAGATGGCGCCAGGGCTTGGCTCTTTGTCGGGGCCTCGGGATGCGAAGCAAAGCGCACGCCCTGTGCAGGCGTGGAGGCCTGGGCCTTGGCGTTCAGTGCACTCCTCCGCATCTCCAGACATCTGCACGGACATCCCGGCCGCGGCGTTCCTGGGGCGAACAGTTCTCGTGTCATCTGATCAAGAGCCGAGCTTGTGGTCCTGCTGCCTGCATGGCAGCGACCGACCCCGGGAGTGGCGCTGGCTCTTACACTCTCTCACACACACACACCAGGACAGAGCGTGGCCAGGGGTTGTGCTGGACTTTCCGGCGTGTCGCGTGGAGAATCAGTAGCCGGGACGTGCTGTCTGGGAAGTGGTGGAGGTTTTCGGAGCGGGCTGTGTTCTGGTTCTTTTCAGACTCTCCGCTGACCTGCTGTCAGCCCGGGGCCCGGTATCGTTGATGTCGGAGATTCCTGTGCTTCCTTAGGAAGCGTTTATCCCAGGGTTGGATCCCTAGTGAGATGAGTAAAATCACCTCCATGATAGAAGAGAGACGCCCCGCGTGCCAGCCTCCCGTGCCCCAGCCCTGCACCCAGGGCACATGGCACTTACCATCTCAGTAAATATCCATGGCCATCTTCTGGGGGTAAATACTTCTTAATTGGATTTTTCAGGCCAGAAAACAGAAATGTGGGCTCCATAATTTGCCTAGAGCCCTTTGGTTGGTGGGCAGAAGAGTCGGGATTGGAACCCACCTGGCCCCGGTGTCTGGCAGATGTCTGGGCATCCAGGAGATGGTGCTCAGCTGCAAAGGCGTGGCAGCCACTGGGCTTCGTGGGGACTGTGGACTGTGCCAGGGTCTGTGGCGGCTCACGACACACAGGGCAGAACCCAACCTGCCGAGAGCCGCAGGAACTGAGCTCAGAGTCCCCCTTCCTCCCTTGGTTGCTCTCCTCCAGGCATCTTTCTCTTTCTTCCATTTCTACCCCAGGGCCTTTGCATCTGCTGACTCTATCAGGAGAGCTCTCCTCCTCAGGCAGGACTCCATGCAGACAACCCTTTCTCTCTACAGAGCCCCAGGAGGCTCCTCTGCCCGCCGCTGTGTCCTGTGTCCTGTCACACGTGTATGATCCCCAAGTAGCTTCTCAGTTGGTTTACCTGGGTGTTGTCTGCTTCTCCTCGTTAGAATGTAAGCTCCATACAGCAGGGATTCTGAGGGTCTGGTTCACTGTTGTGTTCCCAGATTCTAGAACATTCCAGACACACAGGATGCACTTAGCAAATATTTTTTGAACACGTATGATGGGAGAATGAGGTAAAGGCGGTTGTGCCACACCTGCTGGGGAGCTCACAGCATAGTCAGAGGGCCGAGGCAGGCAGGAGCCAGTGATGATCCGTCATGGCGAAGGAGGAGGTGACCCCGGATGCTGCTGAGGGCGCAGCTGCTGGGGTGCAGTCATGGCCTAGGACGCTGGCACCCCATGTGGGCACCAGTGCGTGTCCCAGCTGTTTCACTTCCAATGCAGCTTCCTGCTAATGGCCTTGGGAAAGCAGCAGAGGATGGCCCAAGAGCTTGGGTCCCTGCACCCACATGGGAGACCTGGAGGAAACTCCTGGCTCCTGGCTTTGGCCTTGGCCTAGCTCTGACTTGTGGCCATCTGGGGAGTGAACCAGTGGATGGAAGATCCCCCTCTCTCTCTTTCTATAACTCTGACTTTCAAAATAAATACATACATAAATTTAAAAAGTGAATATTTTCTACCTCATGGGATTGTCATGGCCATGAAATGAATTGTACGTGGAACACTGAGAATGGTGCCTGGTGTACAGTGCTAGCAAAAACCCTGCGGCGTGCGGAACTCAGGAAGGTGGAAAGGCTGTGTTGGGCGCCGCCCTGCCTCTCGCAGGAGACCTCACGGCAGGGGACGCCAAGGGACTCTGAGGGGTGTTCGCATCTGCCCTGCTGCCTGCTGTCTACCTGCAGCTATCCGAGACACACTTGTCTGTTGATTTGTTTCGGTTTTTTAATCCAGCAAATATTTATTGAGGGTTTATTATGTGCCGTTGCCCGGAAGGTAGCAACAAAGTAGTAAACAATACAAAATAAGATTCTTTCTTTTTAAAAGAAGATCAACTTATTTATTTGAAAGGTAGAGTGATAGATAGAGGGAAAGATGTGAGAAAGAGAGAGAGAGAGAGAGAGAGAGAGAGAGAGATATCTTCCATCTGCTGGTTCATTCCCCAAATGGCTGTAGCAGTGGGGGCTGGGCCAGGCTGGAGCCTTGGGGTCTTCCATGTGGATGGCAGGGGCCCAAGGACTTGGGCCATCTCTGCTGCTTTCCCAGGTATATTAGCAGGGAGCTGTATTGGGGGGAGCAGGTGGGACTTGAACTGGTTCTTGGATGGAATACTGGTACTGCAGTGGCAGCTCAACCTGTTATACCACACTGGCCTCTCTCTCTTTTTGAAAGCTTTATTTCATTTATTGAGTGTCAGAGTGACAGAGAGAGAGAGACAGAGACAGAGACAGAGAAAGCAAGATCTTCCATCCACTGATTCATTCCCCAAATGGCCACAATGGTCAGGGCAGGGCCAAGCCGAAGCCAGAAGCCAGGAACTCCATCTGGGTCTCCTGTGTGTGTCAAGGATTGGGCCCTGCTCTGCTGCCTTCTCAGGTGTATTAGGAGGGAGCTGGATCAGAAGAAGAGCAGCTGGGACTCAAAGCAGCTTCGATACGGGATGCCAGTGCTGCACCACAATGCTGGCCTCAAGATAAATTTCATTGACTCTTCCATCCTTAAATATTCTGTGGAGAAGATGCTTTTTTTCTCATTTCTTAATTTAAATTATTGACTTTCAAGAAATATTTATTGTGTATGAGTTAAAAAATGGTTAAGGGGCTGGTGCTGTGGTGTAGCAGGTAAAGCTGCCGCCTGCAGCGCCGGCATCCCCTATGGGTGCTGGTTCTAGTCCTGGATGCTGCACTTCTGATCCAGCTCTCTGCATGACTTGGGAAAGCAGTGGAGGATGACCCGAGTCCTTGGGCCCCTGCACCCACATGCGAAGACCCGGAGGAAGCTTCCGGCTCCTGCCTGGTTAGACACCAGCACTTCTCTGTTGGCCAAGGGAGTAACGATGGAGCCATTGCGAGAGTCAGGGGCCACCCAACACAGAAGGCCAGGGGTCTCAGTTAGGAAACTCCCCCATCCCCAGCGCACGGCCTCAGGACACAGTGACAAATAATAGCATTTAATTAAAACTCATGAAGCAGAAGCCTCAAGGACAGCACGCGTCAACGTCAATGCCACGCTGACTTCTAAAGACTGTGCTTGCCCGCGGCGTGGAGGGGCAGCAGCAAGGGACCCTTTGTGAAGGGGGCCGGCTCCTCTCCCTCCAGCTCCCCCTGAAGAGGAAGAGGAAGCGAGCGCCCCCCCCCCCGGGGGGGGGGCTGGGGATTTGCAGGACAACTGTCTGAGTTTCACACTGCAGATCTTCATCCCCAGTCTTGAGACCCCAGAATTGGGTAGGAAGAAGCTGCCTCATTGCTGTTGGGTGCCTGGGTGGCATGCCTGTGGCACAGCATTCACATTGCCTGTGTGGGTGGCAGACACTCCCCCCCCGCCCCCCGCCATAGCATAGGGATCTCTGGCTCTTCCACGCCTGACTGCGTTTCAGGAACGAATTTAATCGGCATTACCAGAATTGCCTCATTGTGCCTGAGGTCCCTGCCCTGTCCCTTGGGTTGGAGCAGAGCCATGGCAACCTCAGCCTCACAGTCTGCTCTCTCTTCCTGGGACCCCTTCCCAGAGGGTAAGGAGGTCACTCACAGCCCAGACGCAATGGCAAATAAAGCCAATTCCCCTTTAATGTGTTTCTGCGATAAATCCAATTTTCCTTTCATCCAAGTGAGATCACTTGGGTTGAACGAGTGGGAAACCTGAGTAGGTTGTGTGGGCCAGGATTCCATGGGGTTTCAATCAGTTCCCAGCTCTTGGTCTGAAATTTCGGCAGAGAGTTCTGGAAACTCTGACTTTCCAAGAAGTCGCTTGGCATGGATATCTTTGACTAACGTGGACATGGGAGCTGTGCCCCGTCTTCACTGCATTTGCACACTTGGGTGGATTCTTGTCGCAGTGCAATGCTGAGTGTTATTTGGGGTTGCAGAAATGTGAGATTAGGCTGGCTAGCCGTGGCAGTGTAGACTCTAGGCTGGCTGATTTCTACTTGGTGCCAGACTCTATCTGAAACGCCAACTTGGCCCTTGCTCGCAGCTGGAACACAGGTGCTCTGTTGGTGGCGGTATGGCCAGGGCCCTTCTGCTGGTTTGGTTCTCCAGTGACTGCCTGCTTCGTGTAGGTGTCACTTAGATCAGCTCCTGCACAGGCAAACAGATGTCTCCTTCTAAGAGCTGGTGCATTGGCGAGCTTGGAAGTGCTTGGCCAATCCTGTCTAAATCAGGATTCTACCAGCCTTTCTAAATAAAAGGGGCTTGAGGCTGCCAATCTAGTTCCAAGAGGGGCAGCTGGGGGCTTGATTTGCAGAAGCATAATAGTTTAAATGGCCATTTATTGGAAACTTACCATGTAGTGGGCCTGACTCATTTAGCTTTCAAAGCAATCCTATGATAAGTATTTCATCATTAATCCTACTGTTCTGATTGACAGCTGAGGTAGTATAACCTGCTCAAGTGGTGAAGAAAGGCAGAGAGACAGAGATAGGGAGAGACAGAGACAGAGATCTTCCAACTGCAGGTTCATTCCCCAAATGGTTGCAATGGCTGAGATCCGGCCAAGCCAAACCCAGGAGCCAAGAATTCCATCCGGATCTCACATGTGTGTGCAGGGGTCCAAGCACTTGGACCATCTTCTGCTGCTTTCCTGTGTGCTAGCAGGGAGCTACTTGGAGGCAGAGTAGCCAGGACTCAAACCTGGTACTCCTATGGGATGCCAGCGCCGCAGGTGCAGCCTAGCCCCCTGTGCCACAATGCCAGCCCCGAGGAGAGAGATCTTCTGCCGAAGCCTTGACTGTTGCCAGCATTTAGGGAGTGAACCAGCGGATGGATCTCTCTCTCTCTCTCTCTCTCTTTCTTTCTCCCTCTTCCAAATAAAATGGAAATAGAGTTTAAAATAAATGCAAAAATTCACATTGCATTAGAGGGCAGGTTTCTTAGCTTTCTCCGAACCACAGATGCTGGCAGACCTCAAGGGGAGAAGCTGTGACAGTAAGCAAGAACCCACTTTCTTCTCCACCCCCCCCCCCTTCTAGCGTCCCGTGGTGACCTTGCCTGCGGCAACTGCATCTGTTGCTGTGCTCCTCAGGTGATGATTTTGTTTCATTTCTTCTTCTCTTTAAACTTAGTTTTTATGTAACTGACACACAGTAATTGTGCACATTGGGAACAATGTGGCATTTCAATACATGTATGCAATGTGCAATGATCTGAGTGGGGTAATTGGCACATCTATCGCCTCAAATATTTATCACTTCTTTGTGTTGGGAGCATTCATTCTTCCCTCTCCTAGCTACTCGGAAATGCTCAGTTAATTGGTGTCGATCACAGTCATTCTCTGTGCTGTAGAACAGAAGTTTAGTAGGAGGTGGGGTTGGTAAAGGCCTGTCTGGAGGGTTGTAACTGCAGGTACTTACCCTGGAGATCGGAGTCTGAAATTGAAACAGGACCCACCCAAGCAGGTGCTCACACAAACCTGCTGGAGGTACAGGTGATGGAAGCTAGAAGAGCTCAACAACTGAATCCGATGGTTTAGAATCCCGCAGTTAGGGGCCAGTGCTATGGCACAGAAGGGTAAGCTGCCTTGCCATGCTGGTGTCCTATAAGAGTGCTGGTTAGAGTCCCAGCTGCTCTGCCTCCATCCAGTTCCCCACTAATGCACCTGGGAAGGCAGTGGAGGATGGCCCAAGCACTTTCTGTCACCCACATGGGAGACCTGGACGGAGTTCCAGGCTCCTGGCTTCCACCTGGCTCAGTCCTGATATTGCAGCCATGTGGGGAAAGAACCAGTGGATAACAGCATTCTCTCTCTCTCTCTCTCTCTCTCTCTGGCTCTGCTTTTCAAATAAATAAAATACATCTTTTAAAAGACATGAGATTCAGGGACTGGTGCTGTGGTGCAGTAGGTTAATCCTCCACCTCCGGCACCAGCATCCCATATGGGTGCCAGTTCTAGTCCCGGCTGCTCCTCTTCCAATCTAGCTCTCTGCTGTGGCCTGGGAAAGCAGTGGAAGACCGCCTAAGTGCTTGGGCCCCTGCACCCGTGTGGGAGACCTGGAAGAAGCACCTGGCTCCTGGCTTTGGATCGATGCAGCTCCGGTCATTGCGGACATTTGGGGAGTGAGCCAACAGTAGGAAGACCTTTCTCTCTGTCTCTCCCTCTCACTGTCTGTAACTCTACCTCTCAAATAAATAAATAAATAAAATCTTTAAAAAAAGACATAAGATTCGGTGCACAGTTCCTGTCTCCCATAGAATTAAAAGCCACCTGGCAGGGCAGCTGATGGCAGAGAGGTGGCCAGGGATGAGCTGATACAGTGGTGTGGCAGTAATTGTTTCTGTCTTTGCCATAAAGTGAGACATAAAAAATATTTCAAGGGGACCAGAGACCTTGTTCGGGAGCCAGTTCAGGCTGTCCTTCTTACTATCCTTATAGTTTAAGCAGAATAAAGAGCATACAAGAGGGAATTCAGCAGTTTTTGTGGAAAATAGAATTAAAAGATAAGTTTGGGGGCTGGTGCTGTGGCATAGTGGGCAAAGCTGCCGCCTGCAGTGCCGGCATCCCATATGGGTGCTGGTTCGAGTCCCGGTTGTTCCCCTTCTGATCCAGGTCTTTGCTATGGCCTGGGAAAGCAGTAGAAGATGGCCCAAGTCCTTGGGCCCCTGCACCAGCATGGGAGACCCAGAAGAAGCTTCTGGCTTTGGATCGGTGCAGGTCTGGCCATTGCGGCCAATGGGGAGTGAACCAGTGGATGGAAGCCCTCTCTTTCTCTCTGCCTCTCCTTTGCTGTCTATGTGCAACTCTGACTTTGAAATAAATAAATAAATATTTTTTAAAAAGATAAGTTTGTTTTGGTCCAAAACAATTTTGAGATCCATGTTTTTAGAGGTCTTCTAAACACCCATGAAAATAAGTATTATGAAAAAACTATGTACAGATTTCAAAAGTTTTTGCACCAAAATAAGCATCTTTTAATTCCATTTTCCGTTAATGTTTTGAAGTACTTCATATTTGTGGTTGGTGCTGGGGAGAGGTCACCAATGGCTAAAAAAAAAAAAAAAAAAAAAATCACACTAACAGTTTTGATGGGTAATTTCATCATGAGATTCATGGATTCAATCCTATTCAAGTCCAAGGAGAGAACCCTTGTAGGATTAGTCAGTCTTTGGAAAAAGTAGATTGGTAAAAAAGAAAAATCCTTATCATCCATTTGCAAAAATTTTAAATTATGTAAATGGTGATGCTAATTGTAGACTAAAGCCACCACTTCACTTATTCAACAAATAATTTTAAGTACCTACCACGTGCGAGGCATGATTTAGGTACCTGAGATACAGCAGTGAACAAAGCAGGTGAAGACTAGCTGCCCTTGGAGAGCTTATGCTGTACAGGGGAGGCAGATGGTAAATGCAATAATAACCAAGGGACAGAGCTACTGTGTGAGAAGGTAAGTGCTATGGAAGCCATGGGCTAGGTGGGGGGGTTAGCAAGTGGAGGAGGGGAAGCGGTATGTTTCTAATTTGAAAGGTTGGTTGGGCTGGGTGACAGTCGATCAGAGACATGAACGAGATGGAGGAGCGAAGCTTTGGGAGACTGAAATGGGATGTTTCAGGCCGAAGCCATGGCCAGTGCGCTGGCCCTAAGGTGAGAAAAAAACCCTGCATTCCTGCAAAGAGTGGGTCAGGGAGAGTGGCCCACAGTGAGGGCAGAGAGGCAATGGAGACCAGGGCATGGGTGTAGAGGGGCCACTGGATGGTGTTGAAGAGAGGCATGGGTGGCCTGACTGTGTTACAAGTGGTTTACCTGAGCAGTTGTTAGGGGATCAGGACAAAGTCAGGGAGACTGATTAAGAAGCTCATAGACTAAGTCAGGTGACAGGGATGGTGGCTCGGGCCAAGTTGGTAGCAGTGGAGATGGCGAGAGGAGCTAGGGCTCTGGATTCATTTCTGACGTGCTACACATTAAGGGATATATAAGAAAAAGAAGAACCTACAGATGACTGAGGTTTTTGGTTTGAGCCATTGGAAGAATGGGTTTGTTTTCAGCTGTGATGGGGAAGACTTTGTAGAGAGACTTTTGAAGGAAATATCAGTAGTTCAGACTTGGACATGTTAGTACAGAGAGAGTCACCTGAAGATGCTGAGTGGGCAGCTGGAACGTGTGGACCTGGAGCGCAGCAGTGAGGCTGGGCTGAGTTGTTGGCACTTACATTAAGTCATGAGGCTAGAGGAGATGATCAAAAGAGAAATAAACAGCCCCAGATGCTGCCATCTAGAAGAGACCAAGGTTAGCATTGTGGCGTTTTCTCTCCAGTGTATAATTAAGTAATGTATGTCTTAGTGACTGACACAGTAATGCTTCATAATAAGCCAACCAACATTTCGTGGCATATGACACATAGTTATTTTTCTGGCTCATGTGTCTGGGATTTGGCGCAGTGTCTTCTTAGATTGTGGATTGATTTGGCTTGATTCAAGGTTTGGGTTGGTTTTGTTCCATTTCACTTGTCTTTGCATTCCTCTTGGGTCAGCAGCTTGCAAGGGAATATTTTTCTGTGGCAATAGCAAACATTCCCTTGCCAAACAAGTCAAATGGCCAAGCCCAAGGTTACTGGGTATAGGAAAAGTACTCTTTCCACTGTAGTGCAAGACAAGGTCACAAGGCAAGGTGGGAGTGAAAAATGACAGCAATCATCCAACGTGTCACAATGTGTAATGTAGAATAATCTAGAATTTTATATAACATATAAATGCATGCAAATCAGATGACACCATATGTACTATTCTATATACCGTTTCATTAAAAAATATATAGTCTATATTTTAGTATAAATACATACCAAATATAGGTATATTTTTCCATGTGAATAATATTTTAGTGACCACAAGGTATACTATTACTTGAATGTACAATAATTTATTTAATGAATCTCCTATTTATGGAATTAAGGTTTTTGTGATTTTTTTTATTAATATAAATAATGCTGAAAGAAACACTGAATATTTCTTTCTTTGCAAAATTTTCTGAATTTCTATTTAGGGTAAATCTCCAAAAGTAGAGTATATGGGTCCGAGAGTAACCATGCTTAAACTATTGAGCCATTTATTGAAGTTTTATTTTTATGCATTTGAAAGGTAGAATTGGGGAGAGAGAGATTGATTTTCCATTTCCTGGTTCACTCCCTAAATGGCCTCAACAGCTAGGGCTGAGCCAGGCTGAAGCCAGGAATCCAGAATTGTACCCAGGTCACCTCCCTGGGTGGCAGGGATCCAAGCACTTGGGCCATCTTTGCTGCCTTCCCAGGCACATCAGCAGAGAGCTAGACTGAAAGTGGAGCAGCCAAGATTCAAACCAATGCTCTGATACGTGATGCCGGCATTGCAAGCTGTAGCTTAAGCTGCTGTGCCACAGTGTCAGCCCCTACTGAATTGTTTTGAAAAATTGTCATCCAGACATGTTCTATCCATTTAAATTTCCATCCATAGTGCATGAAAATTTCCATTTCTGATTCACTTCTCAGTATAGATATTAGCGCTCTCTTTCCTCTTTGTTCTACTCTCCTTTCTCCCACAAATTTCCAGCTGTCCAGTGGAACCAGTGATTCAGTGTAGATTTTGCCTAAAGTCCTCTCTACTTCTGGGAAGTGTCAATGGGAGATAATTTGGCATCCAGACCATTTTTAACGGTTTTGATTCTGATTGACCAAAACCCCACAAATACCCATAGCATTTTTTTTTAAAAGATTTGTTTATTTGAAAGTCAGAGTTGCACAGATGAGAGAGAGAGAGAGAGAGAGAGAGAGTCTTCTATCCGCTGGTTCATTCCCCAGTTGGCAGCAATGGCTGGAGCTGTGCCGATCCGAAGCCAGGAGCCAGAAGCTTCTTCTGGGTCTCCCACATGGGTGCAGGGGCCTAAGGACTTGAGCCATCTTCTACTGCTTTTCCAGGCCATAGCAGAGAGCTGGATCAGAAGTGGAACAGCCAGGTCTCGAACCAATACCCGTAACATTTAAGAAAAGGATTGATAGAAGCTGAAAGTTGGCCCGTCTCTTTTCCAACACTGGCCAATACTGTTAAAATGGTTTTCCCATCTTGTAGCAGAATGAATATGACTGTCTGGATTCAGTCATCGTTACACAAGGATGTTTCGATGCCCACTAACAGCAAGTTAGTGAAATGTGTAGCTTAAAAAGGACACAGCAATTCTACATCTCTGAATTTATCTAGCACATTGTCCAAGATAGTTATTGTGGAACCATTTGTAATAGCAAAAGATAGGCAGCAACACAAGTGTTCATTATACAATAAAATGTTGAGCAACTATGAGTATGAAAGAGAACATGCAAGGGTGGGGTGTGGTGCAGTAGCAGGTCAACCTGCTGTGGGGTGTGCTCTCATCCCACACCGGAGTACTTGTGTTGGAGTCTACTTCCACCTGCCACAGCCCACCCTGGCAGGCAGCAGGTGATGGCGCAAGAATTTGGATCCCTACTACCTACATGGGAGGTCCAGATGAAATTCCTGGCTCTCGGTTTTGGCCTGGCCCAGCCCAGGTTGCTGTAGGTATTTGGAGAGTGAACCAATGGATGAAGATGTTGCTGCTCTGCCTTTCAAATAAATAAATTGTAAACAAACAATAAACAAAGCAAAAAAAAACCCTTAAAGAATATTCAGAACATTGTGTATTGTATGCTATTTTTTTTGTTTAAAAAGATGGAGGGGGTATAATATGTATTCTTGGAACACATAAGGAAACTCCAGGAATTCATAAGAAAATAATAATAGTAGTTACCTGCACAGCAGAAAACAGTTGGCTAGAAGACAGGGGTGGGAAGAACACTCTCCATTGTAGATCTTTTTGAATTTTTAGACATCTTGAATCATAAGAATGTGTTGTCTACTTGAGTGATTTTAAAAATGCCCATGTGATATCCACATCACCCCATTTGCACCCCCAACCTCATGCCTCCATGACTCCAGCCCACATGGTTCCCCATGGCCTGGGGTGCTGTCTGCTTTGCACACTATTTGGTGATAGAAATATGGTGCAGTCTTTTCTAATACCTAGTTCAAAATGCCTCTGCTTTCTCCTGAACCAGCTCAATGGAGATGTGAAAACGGAAACTAAATTATTCCTAGATTAAGGAAGCACCGTTTCATTCATTCACCTGTATTCATTCAGCCAAGGGGTAGCTATTTACTTGGGTTTGCTTGTGTGCTAGGTGTGGTCAGCCCTATGGAGCAGGTCCTTAGTGAATGGGGGTTGATGGGACAGTGTTCAGCTTGGTGGCAGCACACGGACCGGGAGGTGGCTTTGGATGCAGGCATGGACTGGGGGTGGCCTGGGGGAGTGGTGACTGGTGGGCTCCTGGGGGAGATGCTCATCTGACCTTGCATGGGTTCTGCTCTCTGTGGTCTGAGACAGACTTCTCCTTCAAAGATGTCACAAGCAGACAAAGAGCCAACCCCCAGCAAAACAACAGCACTGACTGTGTTTTTCCAGAGGGCATGGTGCTGACTGCCAGCTCTGGTTGCATCCAGCTAAATTTGGTGTCTTACACCCTTCCAGCTCAGAGGCATGTTAAGGAGAGAGCAGCGACTGGATATTTCCACACACCTCTCTCAGCAAATGCTATAAAAACTATATAGAGTGGTTGACAGTTGGAGCAGAGAAACCAGGTGTCAGGAGCAGTAGGGGAAGTTACAGAGGGCAGAGGCCAGGTTCTAGGGGTGTGGGTTGGTCTTCTCAGGGGACCCAAGTTGCAATAATGAATCTTGGGAAGTGCAGAAGTACAACAGTGATGCGATTCCAGACTTGCAAGTCCTTTGGACATCAGAGTTTTCCTCTGAGAAACATAGGTGGAGTTGTCTTTTGGGTAGGAAGATGAGGTTGCAATTTTCTCAAAATTTGGGGTAAGTTTTGTGTCAAAGCTGATGGCTGATATCCCATCTCTCTTTGGGGGTGACACTGACATGGGGGAACTGGGCAGGAAGATTAGGTGGAAATAGGTGAGTGGGAATTTCTGCCCTGCATTATAACTCTACCCCGTTACCTGTCAACCTGTGCCCAAATTCCCATGATACACCTGTATCTTATCTGGGGCCAGGAAGGAGGAAATGCTTGATGGCCAGGTAGGAGCTAAACTCCAATTGGAGGTGCCATGAAGCCCCCAGAAAGCCTCACTAATGCTAAGTCCCACCCATGCATATAGCCAGTTAGCGCACTACCCCCTATGTCATAAACAGGACAACAGGGTAGCATCTCTCCTTTTGCTCTTGGTTTCTTGGTTTTTATGGACCCTTCTCTGGCCTCCTCCCTCTCTCTCTGCTCCTAAGCAACTCTCTGTGATGGGTATCTCTCTGTGTGGGGTGGCCCACGCTCATGCATGAATGTATGTTCACTTTCTCTCTCTTTTAAATAAACTTTGCTCTCACTTGTGCTCTGTATTAATGCCTCTGCTTTGAAATCTGATCTCTGTGGGGGACAGAGGTGCATACCAGTAAGAAAGATGAAGCTACACAGGCCCATAACAATTTTGCTCCTAATTCAAAGACACATGGCCATGGATGGACAGAGCAAGCCTTAGGTAATGGCTGGGGGTGGAAATAGATGGAAGAGTGGTGGGGTGGGCAGGAGACTCCGTACTCCGTACTGCTGGGGTACGGGCTGATTATAGATGGGGACTAAGGTTGCTCATGTTTTGGCACAGGGAAGTCTTGTCAGAAGGGAAGGTGAGACTTACCGTGTGCTGTCATGCACATTTTTTGGTGTGAGTATTTGCTCCCTCTGCTTCAAATTCTTCATACAGATCTGCAGAGACCTTGTTTACTTGGCTAACACGTCTTGTCATGAGAGGTCTTTGGACATGGGAGTAACTAAGAGCAACGGAGAAAAGGACACCCTTAGTATTCTAGAGGGACCGTGCAATCTGAGACAGGCTCCCTTCCTTGAGAAGCCGGGTGAGAGTCTCTCCCATCTTCGTGCAACTCGGCGGCTCTGTGGCTAGCAAAGATGATGGTCCATTGCGGAACAGACAGCTTAGCCAGTGGCCTTTTATGATTTGGTGTTACAGTGTTATCCCTGTGTGAAGACACTGTGTATTCGAGTTTGGAGGAAGAGCTGTCTCCGCCCTTGAACTCAAGTATCTTCCACGGCAGTGGTGATGCAGGCAAGCAACCAGGTGTTGCAGATGGAGGTGACCTTGACTTTGATTTTTTAAAATCATTGCTTCCACTTTTGCATCAAGGTTAAAAAGTTGTGCCTAACTCCTTGATTAGCCTCGTAATGGCCTTTATGTACAACTGCAGGTCTGTCATGCAAAATCGTGTGCTTCACAGAGAGCAGATCCGTCCTTCCTCTTGGTGCACGCTCACCGGGCCTTTTCTAAGCCAGATGGCATGCTGGGCTCTTGGGAGGCAGTGATATGCAAGAGCAGACACTGAGCCAGCCCTGGTAGAGCCTACAGTCAGTGGAGGAGATGAATGTTAATGGAATAGACAGAAAAATAAAAGTCTGTCTTCAAATTATGGCAAGTGTAATGAAAAACACACAGTTGTATTAAAGCACGAAATAAAGATAAAGGCTTTTTTTTTGTAAAAAAGATGAATGATATTTATTTGAAAGGCAGGGTAACGGGGCAGGGAGAGGCAGAGAGGTCTTCCATTTGCTGCGAAATTCCCCAAATGGCTGTAACAGTCAAGGTTGGGCCATGCCAAAGCCAGGAGCAGGGACCCAACTCCTTGAGCCATAATCACTGCCTCTCGGGATGCACATTGACAGGAAGCTGGAATTGGGGGCCAAACCAGGACTTGAATTCAGGAGCTCAGATATGAGATGCAGGTGTCCCAGTCAATGGCTTAAGCAATAGGTCAAATTTCTGCCCATTAGTCACTGGAACTTTTTTTTTCAAGATCTATTTTATTTATTTGAATGGTGGAGGGAGAGAGAGGGAGGGAGTGAGGAAGGGAGAAGACAGGGAGAGAGAGACCTTCATCTGTTGGTTCACTCCCCAAATGGCTGCAATGGCCAGGGCTAGGCCATTCTGAAGCCAGGAGCCAGGAATTTCTTTCAGATCTCCTACATTGTTCTTTCAGGTCTCCCTCGTTGGTGGCAGGGGACCAAGAACCCAGGCATCATCCACTGCCTTCCTAGGCACATTAGTAGGAAACTTGATTGGAAGTGGAGCAGCTGGGACTCAAACTGGCACTCTGATATGGAATGCTGGCATCACAAGAGTGGTTTAAACTGGTGCCATGATGCAGCCCCCAAGACAAGGGTTTTTAAATTGAGACCTGAAGATCTCAGTGGGCGTTAGCCATGCACGTGAAAAAGCTGCTTGGGGTGTGTGTAGATGGGTAGGAAGGGTACAAAGAACATTCGAGACAAGAAGGAATTTGAGGGACTGACATCGTGATGCCATGGGTTAAGCCACTGTCTGCAATGGGGGCATCCCATATGGGTGCGGGTTTGAGTCCTAGCTGCTCCACTTCCAATCCCATTCCCTACTAATGCACCTGGGAAAGCAGCAGAGGATGTTCCAAATCCTTGGGCTCCTGCACCCACACGGGAGATCTGGATGGAGACCTGGCTGTTGCAATCATTTGCAGGGGAGTGAACCAGCAGTTGGAAGATCTCTCTCTCTCCCTCTATCTCTGCAACTCAACCTCTCAAATAAACTAAATAAATCTCAAAAAGAAAGTAAATGAATAAAAGGAATTTGAGGAAGAAAAAGACCAGGGTTTCCCAAGAGCAATATATATATATATATATATATATATATATATATATATATATATTTTATATTGCTGTGGCCATGATATTGAGTTTGACTGTGTTTTATTTAGGTTTCTTACTTGAAAAATGAAAGTTTCCATACAGGCTCCTGGTCATGATAAGGAGCAACCATCCCATAATTAATGAAAAATTGCACAGCCCTTTTGAGGTCTAAAATGAAAGGGGCTATAAGGGCATCAACCCTGCCAAAAGCCACAGGCAAAGGGAAAACAGCCACACTTTGCCATTGAGCTCGGCGTGATGCAGGAAAGCAGCTACCAGAAGTCCTGTAATTGTGTTTTGCTTTGTGATGAAATCACAAGTGATTTTTTTCGCTGCAAATCAGAACTCCAGGGGGAGTCACCTGCTGGCATTCCAGCTCACTCACCGGATGAGTCATGAGGCCTGCGGTGGCCAGGGCGGCATACAGAGGAAGATTTTGCTCTTGCAAAGATAATTGCTCAGGAAGCCATGACAATTTGCCCCTCTTACCTTGTTTAAGAAGAGTACGCTTTCTGTGTAGGCTGAGATTTATCTGCAGAGACATTTCCAGCCTCATGGTCGAGGGACCCAGGCTGATCTGGTTTTTGCCAGGAAACCATTTGGAAAGCAGTCAGGAGGCGACTCGGGGTTCTCACCACCCTGTCCTCTGTGAAGCTCTGGCCAGTGATCACGCACAGCTGAGGGCCTGGTGGACTTTGAACCACACGTGACTGTGTGATGAAAAGGAGACCCAAAGTCAGCGTCCACTGCAGTGCATCACTGAGAAGAGGCCTACACGGTGGGACAGTGGCTGAGTGCAGCCATCAGCACCTCCTTCTCTCACTTGTCTATGACCCAGGCCCACCGCGGTGGCCACAGGCCATGTCTATCTTGTCCCTGCTGCCGCCCGGGTAGTGACCGGGCAGTGCGGCCAGATCTCTCTGCTGGAAACTGTTAATCCCCATCTGGGTTCATCCTGGTGGAGCAAAGCTCTGCCCTGGCCCTCCCTGCCCACTGGCGGGCCTGACTTGTCACCCACGAGTGTGGAGTGTGTGCTTGCCCCTGCAGAAGAGACACCGATGACAGCTACCGCAGCCTCTGGCATCTCGGCCTCCCAGCCAGGGAGCCCTGGGAACTGTCGGCCGAGTAAATCAAAGGGCAGGAGACAGGCTAAAGTTAGATGTGCGAGGGGAGATGCAACCCCAGCTCTTTTGAACTCAAAAGCGTTCAGGAACCCAACGTGATAGGACAAGGTAGATGATGTTTTCTGTTTTATTTTTTTCCTAATGATGTTTTGCTTCCTAGTTTCTATCAGACCATAGTTGAGTTGATTATAAAGAAGATTTGGGACTTTAGGAATAATTTTCCTTGATTGCTAGATTGGGAATGAGAAGCTTTTTTTTTTTTTTTTTTTCCCTGCTGGTGGCTGTGGTTCAGGCTGATGTTTGAGTGGTTTGGGCACTAGATTAGGGTTAAAAATTACCGAGGCTAACTCAGTCATTTCCACTCAGTGTGACTCCCAGTCTCATGTTTGTGGGCCTCTCCTTGTGATTTCTGCAACTGGAAGGGCTGATTTATGCCTTGCGTTCCGAGACACCAGGTGGGGCTATCTTTCCTTCCAGCCTCCCTGTGCAGACAGGCAAGGAGACGGCGGTCCATTCAAGTCCCAGCTTCACCCTCACCACCCGTTTGAATTTAGACCTGTTTCTTCTCTAAATCTCAGTTTCCTTGTTTGCAAAAGGGAACTAAGAGCACTCACTTTGTTTTGAGAATCAAGCAATTTTTAAAAAATATTTATTTTATTTGTTTGAAAGAGTTACAGAGAGAGGTAGAGACAGAGAGAGAGAGGTCTTCCATCCATTGGTTCACTCCCTAGATGGCCGCAACAGGCAGAGCTGAGCTGATCCGAAGCCAGGAGCCAGGAGCTTCTTCTGGGTCTCCCACGTGGGTGCAGGGGTCCAAGGACTTGGGCCATCTTCTACTGCTTTCCCAGGCCATAGCAGAGGGCTGGATCGGAAGAGGAGCAGCTGGGACTAGAACCGGCACCCATATGGGATGCCGGTGCTTCAGGCCAGGGCTTTAACCTGCTGCGTTATAGCGCCAGCTCCGAGAATCAAGCAATTTAATAACTGTACTTCTTCTTGGGTCCAACATGCACTAAGAACTCAATTATGACTATCGTTTGACCAAAAAGTATTGAACAGCTGCCACATATTGTGCCCTGGGAAAGCATGCAAGAAACATTAACTGGCACTGGATAGAGGGAAAATAGAGCATGAAAAGAGACACCCACAGAGGACTTTGTGCGTGTGAGAAGTAAACCTTGATCGAGTGAACGCCCTGATGTTTTTGTTCCTGCAGCACAGTCTAACTTGTGCTCGCTTGCATTGCTTAACAACAAGGACACTTCTGAGAGATGCGTTGTTAGGTGATTCCACCACTGTGCACCCCAGGGTACTTAACAAGCTGGCATCCCTAGCTGATGGCGCCGTGCGGGCCCCCATCTTGCGTAGGGCCTCTTGCTGACCGCAGTGTCAATCGCTATGTGACGACTATGCTTCCTTCTGTGACTTTCCCCCAGCACCAGGCTTTCTGGAGCTGGAAGTTCGTTATCTTTTCATCGTTTCCGGATTGCTCCCTGCTGATTCCATCGAAGCCCAGGTTTTCAGGAACCAATTGGAGAGCAGTCAATATTCCGTGGCATCAGGCGTGGCTTGTAACAAAGCCAAAGAAGGAGCAAAAGAAAAGAAGAAAAGAACCCCTTTGTTTGAGACAGTCTGCCTAGTTCTGCTTGGAGAATGACTGTCTCTAAGCCTCCTCCACATGACAAATACCTGGGCTCTCTTGTCGGAGAATTTAACTTCTGCGGGTCCTGATAATCTCACTGAAGGGGCTTTAATGATGGAAATCCCCAAAGCGAGCAGTGTCGTAGCGAGAGTCCTGCTGGTCTGCTTTCCCCAGGCACCTGGGGCAGTAGCTAAGCTGCTTGAAGGGTCCACATCTCGCACCCAAGGGCCCGTGTTCAAGCCCCAGCGCCACTCCCTAATTCAGCTAATGCCCACCCCGAGAGGCAGCAGGTGAGGGCTCAGTACTTGGTACTTGCCACCCATGTGGGAAACCCGGATTGAGCTGCTTGTTCCTGTCTTGGCCTCGCCCAACCCCGGCTGTTGTAGGCATTTGGGGAGTGAACCAACAGATGAGTTGTCTCTCTGTCTCTCTCTCTCTGGGCCAGACGGAAACCAGGAGCCCAGAACTCCATCTGGGTCTCCCATGTGGATGCAGGGGCCCAAGCATTTGGACCATCTTCAGCTGCTTTCCCAAGTGCATTAGCAGGGAGCTGGATCAGACTTGAACTGGGAACCATGTGCGGATGCTGGTGTCACAGGTGGCGGCTTGACCCACTGCACGACAACAGTGCCCCAGGAAGTTCTCATCTGCCTCTCTCCCTCTCAAAACAACCAACCAACCAAATAATGTGCCCCGTTGCTTTTGAAAAACACCTTCCCGGATTTCTACTTGCTTCCATCCTTAGGAAAACTCGGGGAAAGCATTTATAATCACAGAGAATAAAAATGGAAGGTTTTCTGCAATGCCCTCGGGTTAGAACTGCACCAGGTGTTCCAGGGCTGCCATCCTCGAGGACCACCCATGACGGGGACAACACAAGTTCATTTGCTGATAGTGCTGGAGGCTGGAAGTCCAGGACCTTGGTACTGGCAGGGTTGGGGTCTGGTGAGGCCTTTCCTGGGTGTGCGGAGAAGGGTGGGTGGAGGGGGCACTTCTGTGTCTCTTCTCTGGTAAGGACACAAGTCCCATCAGATCAGACTCTGCTCCAATGTCCCCCCTTTGTCACTTTTCTTAGAGGCCCTATCTACAAGTGCCTTGGGGTTTCTGAATTTAACGTATACATTTGAGGAGGAGACAATTCAGTCCACCCCAGAACTCTTTTGAGAACTTGAACTTCAATAACCAGGTTGCTTGTCTTCTGATATGTAGGTGGATTTAACTACAGTGCTTCTTGTGGGAGGCTCCGGGTGGGTGGGTGGGGGGTGGACAGGGAGGTGTAGCAGTGGCTGACAACTGTGGGTGTGGGCTCCGCTGTGTGAGGGAGGGGACTCCCTGCAGGGGGCTCCCAGGGTTGCCCGTGCACTCTCCAGGTGTGGAGGTGAGTGTTCACCTCTCCTCCCACCACTGGCCACACTGAATTTGGGTGAAATTCACAACGCACACTGAGACAGTCTCCCCCCAGCCCCCTGGTAGCCAAAAGTCTTTCAGTGATAAGACACGGAGTCTTTAATACACCCTGTCCACCGTGTTGTCTCCCACACTGAGCAGAATGCAAGACACAGAGCACCTGCCCACAGTGCTCCATGAAGGACTAAGTGACGGCAGTCTTCAGCTGGGAGTCTCCCTCGTCCTTGCTTTCAAGGGCAAAGAAGCACTTGCTTTTCTGTCATTCTTCTTTACATTGCAGAGACGCGTGTCTGGTATCACCAGAGAGAGTGAGTGGATGCGTTCTCATCATGTGTCATTCCTCCTGTTCTATGGGACACTGCAGCCACCTCTGGTCACCACATCTCTCCTCCACTGGCCTGTGGCTTCCACAGAGGCCTGGGCCTGTTTTGGACACCCTTGTAATGGGCATCACATTAGTTTCCCTCCATACCCATTCCCCACCAGAAGTGACGGCTCATCCAGCAGACGGGTCAGCTTGGATTCCAGCAACAAGCCATCTGGCCTGCTGGCCCTCCCTGCAGGGCCGTGTGTGAGTCAGAGACCAGCTGTGGCCCAACCGTCGCAGGATGGCCTCCGCTCTTGACCCTGGGATGAGCAGGCCACTTGACAGCTGATGTGCCAGAGCCCTGAGATCCACGTGCTCCAGGCCTGGGCTCATCAGCTTGGTAAACAACAATTTGGGGGTAGATCCACTGATGGAAGCCCTGAGGTCCTGGCTCCATACTGGTGTCATTGCAGGAGAGATTGCTAAGCCTCCATGGAGGTTTGTGTCTACACAGAGTGAGTCCTTCTGTAGCCACCAGAGGTCACCACCTCTCACCTGGAGAAGACTCCTAGGTACAAGCACGGGGACTCAGAGGAGTTAATGACCTCAGAAGTGAGGACGGCAGGTGTCAGAGTTACGGCCGCTACTCTCTCCTCCATGTTTATTTCTGGAAAATAGCATAAAAATGATTGAGACTTAACATAAAAATGTTTGAGGGTTTCTGGCTTGAAATACCCTTTTTGAGATCTATATTGGGAAGGTGGGCTTGTATTTTATCAGCGTGTGTGTGTATCTGTTTCATTCTTGTAGGTGATTAAATCCCTCTGGATCTTTCTTCCCTGATAGGAGGGGAATTGGAAATTCCTTCTGGTTTGCCATCGGTGGGAATGACAGGAGAAGAAAGGAGCCCTTTATTTAGGGAGACTCAGATACTGGCAGCAACCGGAAGTCTCTTTTAACGTCGCCAGCCAAATGCGTCCTGTCAACCCTAGGGGCCTTGAGGACTCTCCTTGAGAGGTGTTGAGGAGCTGTTGCTCTGTGCGCCCCTGCTCAGACCTGGGCTTGTGCCCTGCTTCAGAGAGGGGCTCATCCCAAGGAGTGGGGCCCAGAGCTTCCTCCTCCAACTCCAGCCCTTCGGCAGCGGTGTTTGCTTTTTGTAATTCTCAAGGAAGCTGAAGCCCACGGCAGGTGCTGACATCCCTACGCCGTGGGGTCTGATGCACTTGGCTCAGACGGCCAACCTGCACGCTCACGCAGGGTCCCGTGTCGTTGTCCTGGCTCTTTCGTCCTTTTCCCAACCGAACCAGGTTTCAGCGTGACGCCCACTCCTCCCCGCTCTACCAGCTGCGTGGGTCTCTTGGTGTCCAGAACCGAGTTAGAATTCCATTGCTCTTTGCCGATTCCACGGGGATGCTGAAATCTCTCCTAGTTCCTTGAAGACGGTGCCTGGGGCTTCCTCTTCTTACGACTTTCCTACAGGAACTAGGACAACTTTCGGCAAAATTATGTGCTGAACGAGTAAGTTGGCCTTCTTTGTCCTGGGGATAATGTTCATACTGAATGCGGCTTGGTGTGAAAGGGCCAGTTGAAAAAATGTGCTAAAAGCTGTGACAGCCACAGGGCTTATGGGCTGGATTAGTCTGTCTCATTTCGACACCTCAGATGCTCCGGTTGAGCGTCTGTGTTCCATTGGTGATATTAAGTTACGGCGAAATGTCAGATTTTACCATGCTTTTCCATTTCAACCTTTATTCATTGGAATTGTTTTTCCCTTAGGCAGAGAGGGAGAGGGGGAAGGGGAGGGGGAGTGAGAGGGGGAGGGTAAGGGAGGGGGGAGGGAAAGGGGTAGGGAGAGGGAAAGGGGGAGGGGGAGGGGGAGGGAAGGTGAAGAGAGGGGGAGGTGGAGGGGGGGGAGAGGGGGAGGGGGAGAAAGATACTAGCCTGGAAGCCTGGATGTTGGGAACTCAGCCCACGTTTGTGGGTGGCAGGGACCCAACTCCTTGAGCCGTAATCACTGCCTATTGGGCTGTGCGTTGGCCGGAAGCTGGAATTGGGGGCTGAACCAGGACTTGCATTCGGGCACTCAGATGTGAGGTATGGGTGTCCCAATCTGTGGTCTAAGCAATAGGTCAAACTCCTGCCCATTATTCATTGGAACTTTTTTTTTTTTCAATCCTTTTATTTGAGGGGTAGAGTTACAGATAGAGAAAGGGAGAGACAGAGAGAACGGTCTGGTTCACTCCCCAAATGGCCGCAATGGCTGGAGCTGGGCTGATCCAAATCCAGGAGCCAGGAGATTCTTCCGGGTCTCCCATGGACGTGCAGGGGCCCAAGGACTTGGGCCATCTTCTACTGCTTTCCCAGGCCATAGCAGAGAGCTGGACCGGAAGAAGAGCAGCTGGGACATGAACTGGGGTCCGTATGGGATGTTGGTGCCGCAGGCTGAGGCTTAACCTACTATGCCGCAATGCTGGCCCTTTGTTGGAACTTTTTAAAAAATATATTTATTGTATTTATTTGAAAGGTTGAGGGACATAGAGAGAGGGAGAGACTGAGAGAGAGATCTTCCATGTGCCGGCTCACTCCCCAAATGGCTGTAATGGCTAGGGCTGGAACTCCATCCTGGTCTCCTCCCCCATGGGTGGCAGGGGCCCAAGAACTGAAGCCATCTTCTCCACTTTCCTAGGCACATTAGCAGGGAGCTGAATTGGAAGTGGAGCAGCTGGGACTTGAACCCAATGCTCCTCCGATATGAGATGCCAAGGTCGAAAGCAGTAGCTTAACCTGCTGGGCCAAAGCCAGACACTCATTGGAACTTTTAAAGGAAGAATTTAGGGTACACTTGGTCCTTATTTGTTTAAAATGCAGACTCCTAGGTCCTATTCCAGACATCCAAGAGAGAATCCCAGGCTGGGGCTTGCAATGACCTTTCCAGGTCATCTGAATATTCATGAAAATGAAATAAACACAGTTGTGTGAGGTTTTATTGAGTGAGAAGACATAATATGACATGATCTCAAAGCAACCCCCAGGCAATACTAAGTAGGGGTTTCAAGGGGACCAGATATCTAGGGGACCCCAGTGTTGCATACTCAAATATACAAAAGGCAATGCTTTTCCAAATTTACAAGAATGTATTTATTTAAAGAGAGAGAGAGAGAGAGAGAGAGAGAGAGAGAGAATCTTAAGTTCACTGGTTCACTCCCCAGATGGTTGTCACCGCTGGAGCTGGGCCAAGCCAAAGGAAGGGACCAGGAACTTCATCTGGGTCTCCCACATGGGTGTAGGGCTTCAAGGACTTGGGTGGTCCTCCACTGCTTTCCCAGGTGCATTAGTAGGGAGCTGGATTGGAATTGAACCATGGGGGCTCAAACTGGCACTCATATGGGATGCTGGCATTGCAGGAGGCGGCTTAACCCACTGTACCCAGGGCCATGCTTTTCATTTGCAGGGCATGGCTCATTTATATGGTCTCATGCCTTCCCACTCCCTTGAACCTTTGGGCACATCACACTGAGTACATGTTTGACTCTTTAAGCCAATATTGTCATCCCTGGATTAATTGTTCAGAGTCCCACTGGAAGGCTTTGGGATGCTAAAAGAGGGTTGGATTCCATTTTGCTTTTTCTCTGCTACCTTAGGTTACCTTTCTCTTTTTATTTATTTGTTTATTTTATTTTTTTTGACAGGCAGAATGGACAGTGAGAGAGAGACAGAGAGAAAGGTCTTCCTCTTACCGTTGGTTCACCCTCCAATGGCCACTGCGGCTGGCGCACCGCGATGATCCGAAGCCAGGAAGCAGGTGTTTCTCCTGGTCTCCTATTGAGCCACGGCACTGGCCAGGTTACCTTTCTCTTAATTTTCATGAAAGAAAGAGCTCCTGGCCAGCGCCGCGGTTCAATAGGTTAATCCTCCACCTGTGATGCCGGCACATGGGGTTCTAGTCCCGGTCGGGGCGCTGGATTCTGTCCTGGTCTCTCCTCTTCCTGTCCAGCTCTCTGCTGTGGCCCAGGAGTGCAGTGGAGGATGGCCCAAGTCCTTGGGCCCTGCACCCGCATGGGAGACCAGGAGAAGCACCTGGCTCCTGGCTTCTAATCAGTGCAGTGCGCCGGCCGCAGTGGCCATTGGAGGGTGAACCAATGGAAAAGGAAGACCTTTCTCTGTCTCTCTCTCTCACTGTCCACTCTGCCTGTCAGAAAAAAAAAAAAAAAAAAAAAAAAAAAAAAAAAGAGAGAGAGAGAGAGAAAGAAAGAGCTCCCAGAATTGCGGCTGTCCTGTAGCCGTGGGAGGCAGCTCGCAGGGCCGGTGTGGATCACCAGCTCAGGGGTCCCTCTGGGTAACTGGCTGCACAGCTCAGGGCAGACTGGTTCCTATCCCAGGGTCACGGTGTGAATGGCAGCGGGTCGGGAAAGATAAATAGGACAAGGTGGGGGAACAAAGCAAGGCTGTTATTACGAGAAGTGTCACCCAGATAATAATGGAACTTAACTAATGAGAAATCACTCAACTCATATCCCAGCCCAAAAGCAGCCCCTTACATTTTCAGGATTTATGGCTGTGCTGTGACTGTTTGGCTATTAAAACGTCACTTGCAGGATGAAATAGTTGGGAATGCTGACTATAAAATGAAATAGTTTTTAATTCTTCTTAAAATATTCCAAGCCTCAAGGAATGGCCAGTTTATTCGGTCTCTGGAGAAATAATTAGGACTTAAATCCTCTTTGAAATGTAGCTCCTCCCCTTCTCCTTTTCTCCTCCCTCCCCTCCCCTCTCCATTTGCCCCTCCTCTCTCTCTTTCTCCAAGCTCACAGATAATTTGCTTGGGGATCACTGGGGGAACCCTGCTGAAGAGCACTTGAGTTTCCAGCACTTTTTACAATGCAACTTACTAATGCTGCCGGCAAGGGTCTGCAGAGGCTCCGTGTGGGGAAAGACTGCCGTGTTCCAGGAAGAACCTTGGAATTCCATCTAGCATTTCATCATTCTGACATGGAATACTGCAGGCGTTTGGGTCAAAATGTCATATTCCCCAGCCAGCAACCTCCACCATGCAATCTCATTCCACTTCCTCTAAAATAACTCGGATAGCACAGAAAATGAAGACAGAGAAAATGTGCAAATTTACAACAGTGCCTAAGAGGAACACCGACGGATAAGAAATGCCAGAATCTTGGAGGAATCCCTGCTCATTATCCCAGTGGAGGAGGCAAATGGAGTAGATTGAAGGCATGCCTTATGGCATACCCACGTTTTAGAGCATGTTCAGAGTGACACATGAAAAAGCTAAGAGACGAAACAGTCTCTGCTCTTGCTTCCTTTAGGCAGAGACCCAGGGTTTGCACCATTAGATTACAGGTGTAGTTGCCTTCCTTGGCCACGTTGATCCATTAAGTGGCCCAAGAACCCTCTTGCCATTACTTCCCCCAGCCCACTACCTCTTTCTGCAAGCAAAAGAGGGGTGAATCGCGGACCACAGTGGCGGGGGTGGGGGGGATGGAATCAGGAACACGTTGGTGATTAAAGATCATCTCTGTTTTGGTAGGCGTAATGCCTTATTTTAGTTTGGGTCCCTCCAGCAGCAGACAGTGAGACAATAAAGCCAATCGTTTATGTTGGAGAGGATCGCAGAACGCCTGGTAGACACGTGGGGAAGAGGTTACAAGTAAGGGTGCTTTCTCCACAAGTTACCGCTGTAGGTAACCAGAAGTTAGCCCTTCTGGGGACTCCGAGCGGCCGTCTAATAAAACACGGGCCTCAGAGCCATCCCACTCCAGAGGTGGGTGAGCTGGGGTGCTGGTGTACCAGGGCCCATCCGTTGTTAGCCAGAGGCTGCTGCTGGGGGTGTGCTGTTCTTTATCCGAAGCATCTGGCCGGTCAGGCACAGGACTAGAGTTCCCTGAAGGCCAAGCAATGTAGGTGCTGATGGGGAGAGGTTGGTGTGTTCCGAGGTGCTGGAGGTGAGCAGGGCGCTAACAGTGTCTCCTGCAGCCCATGACTTGTGCCGCTCAGACCCACCCGTGTCCCATGTGACGTGTACTCCAGCCTGTCGCTACTTCATCCAGGTCACTAATTAAAGGAAAAAGGAAAAAGACACGGCCGGAGTCTCATGTCCGCCATCTGTCCCAAGATGTTCCTCTGCCATCTCCCTTGTCCTCCACCATCTGTAGATTCCTCTCTTCCTTGGCCGGTATTTCTGCTGGGTTAGCCTGCTTGCCTGGTAGGATAAGCCAGACCATTACCTCTGAACAATTGAAGTCCCAGATGAGATAGATTGCTTTCTGTGCAGCCTTCCGACCTGGTGGGTCTGATAGCAGCCGACTCAGAGAGCGGTGCTGGGTGCCTGGTCACTTGATACTCTCGGGTACCAGCCAACCCCCAGGGCCCGGTAGCACTCTGAAGCGGCTGTCAGTGTGGGGAAGACCTCTCTTGTCTGGATGACACGGCAGAGTCTGCCTTGTGATTCTCCCGCGAAGCTTCTCAAAGATTCTAGAGAGCGTAGAACCCTGGCGTCTTTGGAGTCATGGAATCTAAGTGCCTGGGCCAGCTACAGAGCTCACACATCTCTGGGCCCGCTCTGTGGGTTTACAAGGCTTGCCTTAAAATACCACTGAGTGGGGGTTTTAAACAACAGTGTCTTCTGGTTCTGGAGGCTGGAGGGTTAAGGTCAAGGTCCTGGCATGGCTGATACCTGGGAAGGCCTCTTTCCCTGTGTGCTCTCGTGGCCTCTCCTCTGTGCATGGTGTCCCTGGTGTAGCCTTGTGTGTTCACATCTCGTTTTTGCGTAAGGACACAGACTGGAGTAGGGCCCCCTCTAAAGGACCAGTCTCCAAATAAAGCCACATTCTTAGATACTAGGAATTAGGGCTTCAACATAGGCATGTAGGGCCAGGAGGCACATTTGATCCTAGCACCGACCCAAACTGGAAGCCTTCTGACTCACTACTGAATGAGTTGGAGCAGTGTTCGCACGTGTGGTAGATGCAATATCCAAAGTTAGGAGAAGGCTACTGAGCAGTGTGCCACGTTCTTAGCGGGAGGTGGTGCAGAGTATACCCACGAGAGCTTCCTCTGGGGGAACGAGCTGGCATGTCCCAGATTCCAGGATCCCAAAGTGCTTCACGGAGCAAGACTTGCAAGGTTTATCTCCCACTCTCTGGTCTAGCTGTGTTGGACCAGCGTAGCCACTCTGCTTACCACTTCCTGGTTCCCAGGAGTGATTAGATGACGTCATCTGTGTTGTCAGGCTCTGAGACTTTCTGTGCAACATGAAGATAGTCCAGGTCCTGCTCAGCTGTATGGTGCCATAGCCATGGGGCCACAGCAGTGACTGTGAGATCCCATCTGTTCTGAGAAACAACAAACCATCCAATAAGGGTTGAAAAGGTTCCTATTGAGAACCTCGTACCAGGTGCCAGACGCTGTGCTGAGCTGTGGTGGCAATGATATGTCTGGGCGGCAGCTGAGGCTGGGGTTGGCACTTAGGTGGGTTTAGGGCAGTCCACCCCGAGCAGATCCTATTGACTTTTTCTAAGGGACAGATTGGTGAACTGATGCCCCTTCCTTTGAGTCCGTGAGGGGGCTCCAGACTCTGCCAGTTGTCCCGTGAAGAGTGTTGCTTGTGACTTTCCCGTCAGCGGCAGAGGAGGGCAATTTTAACAGAAAGAGCATCATGCAAAGAATTGCTTAGTAGTTAACTAAAAACAGGAAAGGCGAAGAGAGGACACTATGCTATCTTAGAGATGAAAACTGCAGGTAGCAGCTGCTGCTCTTGGGCCTAGGCAGGGGAACAGGGAAGAAGTTAGGATACCTGCCCAGCAGGTGCATGAAACAGGAGCTGGAAGTTGGACCTCAGAAAGGGGCCACTGTCAGCTCATGCCTATGGCACCCTGGGGCTGGGAACCCCAGGGTGAGGAGGCCTTGGCCAGCTGTTGCTGGCGTCTCTGTGTACTGCAGTGAGCAGGTCTGGAAGTGTTGGAAAACTGCAAGCTGGATGCACGCTGTGACTGTAACACAGTGCCAGTGCCAAGGTGAGAAGCAGGACTGAGTGATGCTGATCGGAACGGGCAGCGAGCAGAAGCAGGAAGCGCACGTCTCTATTGTGGAGTTGGTTATCCAGCCAGCTGGCAGGGCAGCAGTGTGGTTTGCAGAGCTCCAGCCTCAGCATCAGTGAACAGCACGTAGGAGGGTGTGGGTGTGGCAGGTGGGAGAGGAGAGGGAGGTGAGAGAAGTGGGGTGGGGGGATGGAATGAAGCCAAGACACAATAACTTACAAACAACCATAGGGCCCTTATTTTAGGGCACAGGCAACCAGTGTGAGAATCTACCAGTACACAGCCATCCAGATTAAGCACCCAAGACTAGGGTAGTGCCCACAGGGCTGATCCTGCAAACACACTGAATCTACAGTAAGACAGACTCCACTCGGCACCTGGTCTCTAGCAGCGACTCTACAAGAGGGAGGCCCCAGGGGTGTTTTGGGCCCCCTGCGCTCATCATCCGCTCAGGTCCTGTCTCCAACAGCCCGTGAGAACTCATGCGGCCATCTTTCTTTCCTGGCGTGTGCTTGCCCAGGGAAACAGCTCTGTTGCTGTGGGAAAGAGCAGTGGAGTCACTACTGTTTGGCAGTGTAGAGTTCTCCACGAGGGCACTCCTTCAAGTGATTGGATGTAGATCTGAGACTTGGCTTATGTCTGGAAACTGTGTGAGCCATCATGGCTCCACTGGAGTGGCTGATACCGACTTCGTGCTCATCTGCCTTTAATCTCTTGTGATCCTAGGCGGCAAGCCAAAAGCTTGTTGGTTGACCGTCTGGCTTGTTCTTGTTTGTGGCAGCCCTGGCTTCCACTATAACCTTGCAGACCGTGGTGGCATGGACCAGCCTTGCCTCTTATCAGTCAAGTGCTTTTTTTCTTCTGGAATCTTATTCTTAATGAGCCAGGACAGCGCCTTGGTGGCTGCCCTCTGCTGGCAACACAAGATGCCAGGAATAGTGCTAAGGCCACTAGAGCCCTTCAACCTGTATGCTACTGCAATCCACAATGGGACAGAGCCACTCTGCTCAGGGGCGCTTGGGTTCAAGTCTCGTCTGCCAATCACTCGCATGTGACCCTGGATGAGTTACAAAAGGTCTCTGTGTCTCAGTGCCTTTCCCTTTAAAATGAGAACACTACCACTCCTACCACTCCTACCTGCCTCAAAGGGCTGTTGGGTGGGTTCAGTGGGTTCATCCCTAAGTTATTCAATCAGCAGAGCCTCACAGTTTGCAAACCCTTTAAGAATGTTAGCTAGAAATACTAGCAAGAACACTAACCATTAAGGTTTTACATCATTCTAGAAATGATTAAAAAAAGCAATTAGACATGAAAAAAATGAATGAGGCCAAACACTGGGAGAGACAAAATGATCATTTATGGGTTTATTATAACTGACCACCTGGAAAAATTCAGGAACTTGGACATGAGCTGAACACACCACTAGTCCTTGTTTCAATCTGTAAGAACCTTCTCTCCAAACTCCAAGAGGAGCCCTGACATTAGGCAATAGCTGCCTTGCTCTGACTTTGCAAAGAAATAGGTACTTTCTTCCATCACCCTGTGCTGGGGGAGTAGATCTGAGTTTGGGGGTTCCATAAGCCACACTTTCAGCAAGCGTGGGAGGGAACTTGCTTTCACCAAGGGAAATCCCAAAACTTTTTTTTTTCTTTTATAAAAGATGTATCGACTTATTTGAAAAGCAGAGTTACAGACAGAGAGGGAGAGAGAGATCTTCCACCTGCTGGTTCACTTCCCCACACTGCCATAATGGGCCAGGCCCAAGCCAGGAGCTTCATCAGAGTCTCCCACATGCGTGCAAGAACTCAAGGACTTGGGCCATCTTCTCCATCCAGCAGGGAGCTGGATCACAGGTGGAGCAGCCAAGACTAGAACCAGCGCCCTTAAGGGAACAACAGTGTCGCAGACTTAACAATGCTGGCCCCGAAAAAACAAAACTTTAAAAGCAGCAGCCCAAATGGAGCCTGTATTTCTGACTGTTAGGTCTCACAACCAGAGGAACATCAATTCTCCAAAAAGTACCTTAAAAATCCATTACATAGTTACAATCAAAATCCAATCGTTGTTCTTTAATTTAAACATGGTTCTCTGGCTGTCTGGGAGGGTAAACAGTGAGCACAGTGGTAACAGTTGAGAAAATAAGAGTAACAGGGTGTCTGTCACCACCACGTGTTGAGCACATTCATCAAGTCAGCAGAGCTCAAATATTTGTACTGGTGGGAAAATAGACAAAAAGAAAATACATTGTAGAGAAGCCTTACAAGTTCACCAGTAGACTTTACATATATATTTTATGGTTAGTGTGCAACAAAGGATCCATTTAAACCAGAGGGAAGAAGCAGACAAGCTGGAAATGACTTTGCAGAGGTGGGCTCATCACCAGAGAACCAATTCAGCTGGCTTCTCTACCCCATGACATATTCCAAAGTAAGTCCACAGCAAATTAAGAATTAAACAGAAATATGGGACCATAAGAAAAGATAAAAGATAAAATTGTATAAATATAATTTGGAGTCAAGAAGGGAAAGACCATGTAAGGTAGAAAAGGAAAGACAGGGGCCGGCGCTGTGGCTCAGTGGGTTAATCCTGGCCTGCGGTGCTGTCATCCCATATGGGCACCGGTTCGAGTCCCAGCTGCTCTCTGCTATGGCCTGGGAAAGCAGTAGAAGATGGCCCAAGTGCTTGGGCCCCTGCACCCATTTGGGAGACTGGGAAGAAGCTTCTGGCTCCTGGCTTTGGATTGGTGCAGCTCTAGCCATTGCAGCCAATTGGGGAGTGAACCAAAGGAAGGAAGACCTTTCTCTCTGTCTCTCCCTCTCACTGTCTGTAACTCTGCCTCTCAAATAAATAAATAAAATCATTAAAAAAAAAAAGGAAGGAAGGACAATAGTGGATTTTAATATATAAAAATTAGAAATGTTTGGTGACATAAAACATGAGCAAAATAGAAATCAGTAAATAGGTAAACATTTATAAAACAAATAATAGGTAAAACATCATTTTTTTTTTAAAAAAAGATTTATTTATTGGGGCCAGCTCTGTGGCATAGTGGGTAAAGCGGCCACCTGCAGTGCTGGCATCCCATATGGGCACCAGTTCGAGACCTGGCTGATCCACTTCTGATCCAGCTCTCAGCTATGGCCTGGAAAAGCAGTGAAAGATAGCCCAACTCCTTGGGCCCCTGCACCCGCATAGGAGACCTGGAAGAAGCTTCTGGATCCTGGCTTTGGATAGGTGCAGCTCTGGCCATTGCAGCCAGTTGGGGAATGAACCAGAGGATGGAAGACTTTTCTTTCTCTCTGCCTCTCCTTCTCTCTCTGTGTAACTCTGACTTTCAAATAAATAAATTAATCTTTTTTTTAAAAAAAAAAAACCTGTATATATGAAATACAAAAGAGTTGTTCTCTTTATACAAATTTTTAAAATCAACAACAACAACAAAATCCTCTTGCTAGCCTGCAAATGGCAAAGAGCACTTTCGGGACTTAAGAGGCCACTCTTCCCTAAGTACCCTCTTGACTAAGCCCGCTCCCTCGCATCCACTCTTGTCTCTGGGGAATTGACTGTCCTGTGCTGAGCGGCCTCGGGCCTAATTTTAACCAGCAACGCACAGATACAGAGGACTTGTTGAGTAAGTTGAGGTACATTCATGTGATAGGATACTATTCAGACACGAAAAGTCAAATAACCATTTTAGAAAATGTTTTATGATGATTTTCTGAGCGACAAAACAATACTTAACGTATAGAGTGTTATCAGTTTTGTAAATACAACCTCATTTATCCCTTGATGTCTGCACAGGATTGATTCCAGGACCCCTCAGAGACACTCGTGAGAGGGTATTGATTTGTTTTACTCCAGGAACTCATGCGTAAGGTACACAAAGTGATGTGGTTTATTTAATAGGTGAGAAACAGAACACACACGCACACAAACACACACACACACAAGAGCATGGGTGGACCCACACGGAAAAATACCGGTCATGAGTGGGCAGTGGGCCAGAAGATTTTACAGAAAGGAGAAGAGGTGGGGGAGGGGAGAGAGAGCGGGTGCCTGGCAGCCCCCCTGCTGTGGTCTGTGGCAGAGGAGAGATCCCTCCCAGTTGCTGGTCTCTTCTGTGAGTTCGGGGTGGTGCATCTCTAGGGTGACACCACCTGGGAATTGTATGGCACCTCCACCTGTTCTACGTGGAGCTCAATATCCATATTTTCATGATGTCTTCATGAGTCCTAGATGAAGCAGGTGCATCCTGGGAAAGGGACATTTTGATTGACAAGTAGGAGGATAGTATGGGGCTTATGACTTCCAGCTCAACAATCCTAAATGAACTTCTTGCTTATTTATCCCACATCACAGATACCAAAATCCATGGACATTCGCTTCCTTTACACAAATGGCATAATGTTTGCATACAACCTGGTCACATTCTCCTGTACCCTGTAAGTAATCTCTATATTACTTATATAATACTTAACACAAGGTAAATAGTCTTGTATTGTGTAGCAAAAATGACAATTGGAAAAAAGGTGGTCCATGTTCAGCACAGACAAAAATCTTTTTTTCTGAATGTTGGGTGAATCTACAGATAAGAGCACTCCAGGCCTGGAGGACTGGCTGTCCTCCTGTGTGTGTAAAGGTATATATATATGTGTGTGTGTGTGTGTGTGTATGTCCATATGTGTAAAGAAGAGAAGACTAGATGGGACATGGGGAGCTAGGTGGGAAAATGAGGTAGGAGCAGAGGAACCAGAAGATGTTCCTGACACTTTCTGCTTCTAGCCCCATTGTTGTAACTCCACCCCTTTCCTGTCCATCCATTTCACCTGCTTTTCCACGTGCAGTTGTGTCTCAGCTAGGCCCAGGAAGGAGGAGATGCTGTGATGGCCACGTGGGAGTTAAGCCCCACGAGGAGCACCATGCCTCATGCCCGCTGAAGTCCACCCATTTGTATATTCAGTTAGGGTAGCACCCGCTGCTCCATAAAAGTGGCTGCTGCAGTTGGAAGCACCTGTCTGCTGTTTTGGTTCTAGGTCCTTCCCTGGCCTCCTTCCATGCTCTCTCCTCCTAGACAACTCTAACACATTCATGATGGGTAGCTCTGATGGAGCAAGGACATAGCCTCAGCCATGTTAGGTTCTTGTTACCCCTGCCTTCTTTCAAGAGACCAGTTCAGTCTCACGCCCTATGTTCTCCAGCCCACCCCTGCATTCCTCCCCAGGTTTGGATGCCGGTGGGCCAAACTTGAAGAACCTGTATGGGTAAGCTCACCTCCACCTACCGCCCCGGACCCCCACTCCTAACCCACCTTAAAAGGTCCAGCCTGCTGGGGGCTGGGCCCTCTGCCACCTGTTCGGTCTGTGTGTATGCTGGCAGTTGGTTGACCTTTGCGAGTTTATTTTCTTTGAATAAATTCGGTCTGGCTGTGAGTTTGTATCCTGTCTCCTCTCTGTTCTGTGCCCTTTTTCCTTACAAGTTCTCCGTGGGGGGCTGCCCATACTCGCACGTGACTATATATTCACTCTGTCATGTTTAAATAAATCCTGCTCTCACTTGCACATAGTATTGATGCCTCTGCTTTGAATTCCTAATCTGTGGGGGCAAGAACTTGGGATAAAAACAGACACTTATGTGTGTAACAGAAGGACATACAGTGTCAACAACAGTTACCTTCAGATGTGGGATTCTAGATTTTTTTTTTTAAATCATACTTTTTGTTTTCCAAACTTCCTTCATTGACATGGGTCAGCTTCGTCGTTTGAAGAAGAACGATCAAGGTGAAGTAGGCAGGCATATAGGTTAAAATCGATTAGGTTTGAGAGCTGGAAGACCACGCCTTCGCCACGCCCCTGTGTGACCTCATGCCCCTACATGGCCACACCTGGGTGCCCACCAGCCAATCAGGTTAATTAACCACTCCCCTTTGGAAGTGGGTTAAAAGCCTGGGACATGGTGTGTCCCGGGCCTTCTCTTCAGCCCTGGCCTCTTGCCAGGAGGGGGCTTGCTGTAGCCCTGCGCCTCCAGGGCCCGTGGCCTTCGGGCCACCCGCCCTAGGCTTCCTGGTCTAGATGCTCCTCCATGTGGCTGGTTCCTGGTGCTCGGTATGAACCCAGATTTACCCTTCTCTCTTAGATAAAGCTCTCACTCTCCTATGCATCTTTCTCACTAAATAAAGGCTTAAAATGTACCATGCTGCCTCATTTATCTGTGCTGGTATTTAGAATTCTTCTCTAAATTTTAGGCAAGAACCCTCTCGGACTTATTAATATTGGGGATTTAGTAATAAGCCCATGGTGAAATTGTATGTCACCCCAAATTCTGGTAGTATATGTGGCACCCCAGATAGCACTTCTGGGGAACTTTAAGGGGCCACATTTTTGTATAAATTTTAGGGGGTCATCTCCGATTTCAAAGGGGGAAATGAATGGCTGGCTGGCCTTCACTCTCAGCTTCAGGGTTTCAGTGTTTGGAGAAGCAGAGAGCAAGCATGTAGGGCAGTTGATACTGTGGCAACACCTTGTACTCTAACAAAGAAATGTTTACAGTTCAGAGGATTCTAGGCCACTCTTGTGAAAGTTGTTTTTCAATATGAATTATTCTTACTATTAAGAAATTCATCTTGGTGTCAATTGGATGGCTGGTTATCCACCAAAAAATGTTAATACAGATGCTTATCTCATAGCCAGAGGAAAAGCAGCACAGCTGCCACTCTTCCCGCCCAATCCATTCTCGTGCAAGATAAGTCCCAAGAAAAAGGATTTAAGGGCCTCTCATTCTTGATCCCATTAACTCTCCATCTCTATTTCCTTCATTCTTGGTGACCATCCAAGGCTACCCTAGCAAGCCCGTACTTTCTCACCAAATAAAGACACAGTCCTTCCCAGGGCCTGGGGCTGGCAGTCAGTGATGTTTTCTTAATAGTCTGTTTGACTCTGGAAAACGACTTAAGCTGGCTGCAGTATTTCATCCGAGCTGTTCAGTATCAGTGACGGTTGGGCCTCAGCGCTTGGCACATACATAATTCATAACGCTGTCTAAATGGGAGAGAGGAGACACCGTCATCCCAGAATCCTTATTTAGGGAGCATCTTAGAATATGCTTAAAACAAATGCAGCTGAAGCCATTGTTACTGTAGGGCTTTATCTTTCCAGGGGATGGAAGAAGCTAAATCAGTGACAACAGGAGCTAAATCCTTCTCCTGGAGCACAAAGGAGAACAATGTATGGCTACTACTGACTAATTTATTTTACTCAGTGGAGTAAGCCAGGATGACTAATATTGTTTTAATCTATGCATCCAGGGAGACCCCGGGTATTGATATGTAAAAGCACTTAAACACACACTGCTGTTATGGCCCAGGGCTGTGTAGAGCTGTTTTGAATTAGAAAGAGCTGGAAATATCCACATCCGAAGAGATCTGCCCACCAGCCTGGGACTACAAATAGTCCCAAGTGAGCTGGGCTTGTTGCTGGGGTTGGCCCAAGGCCCCAGCTCCTCTTTGGGGCCGAGGACCCAGGAGGAATGAAGCAGAAATGGAACCTGGGCATTTGTCTTGCTGCTTCTCCAGGCATCACAGCTCTCTGGAAAGAAGCCTCTTTGCAGTCTGTAAATATTTCATCCTCTCCTCCTTCCCTTCCTCTCTCCTCTTGCTACAAAGCAAAATACATAAATAAAACCTCAAAACATAAAATTACTTAAGGCGATGCTTTCCTGGTCACTTTTTTTTTTTTTTTAAAAAAAAGAGAATTCTTTTTATTGTTAAAACTTATTTTCATTTTTTATTTGAAAACAGAAAGAGAGAGAGACAAAGAGTTTATCTCACCTTTGCTGGTTCCTCCCCAAATGCTTGCAGCAGCTGGAGCTGGGCCAGACTGAAGCCAGCAGAGAGATAGCCTGGATCTCCTAGGTGAGTGGCAGGGATCTAAGTACTTGAGCCATCGCTGGTGTACTGGGGTGTACATTAGCATTGTTACCGGTGAATGGCAGGGTTCATGTCTTCGCGCAAGAAAAGATTCAGGCCTGAGACAGAGTAGTGGAAAGTAAAGTAGCAAAGTTTTGTAAGAACGGATGGGCACCTCTCCAGACAGAACCTGAGAGTGCCTGGTCTACATTTAGGCTGGAGGTTTTTAAGGAGATGGGTCTTTGTCTTCACTCATCTCCTCCTGAAACAAAGGACTTTATGGATGTAAATATTAAGAAACTCCTATCTGAGTTTTCCCCTGAAGGTATCAGACAGGAGGAAGCCTAGCTGGCACCATCCTGGGTTTAGAGGAAGGGTGAGCAAGACCCCTGGAGAATCAGGGTATTTGAAATGCAGATACTGGGCTGCATCTGGAAGATTGTGGAAGATTGTCAGGCAGAAGGGGTGGGGACCCCCACCTGGCAGGTTATCAGGTAGAAGGGGGCAGGGCAGGATGAGAATACTGGGCTGCCCCTGAAACGTTATTGGGATGACTTTGAGATGCAGGTGCATATGCTGGACATAGACGTCTTCTCTTTAGGCCTTTGTCACACACCTAAGCTCATATCTGACTTCCTACCTAACAGCATGAATGGAATAGAAGCAGAAAAGCCTAGATTCACATCAGACACTGTGATATGGGATACAGACATCAAGCAGCAACTTAACCTCTGCGGCTAAGCACCTACCCCTCCTGGTTCTGTGGCTAGTTATTACTCACTCGAGATGTATGAGGGTACTTCAAGAAGTTGGTGAAAAAAATGAAATGGGGGCCAGTGCTGTGGCGTAGCAGGTAAAGCTGCTGCCAGCAATGCTGGTGTCCCATACAGGTACCAGCTCGAGTCCCAGGTGCTCCACTTCTGATCCAGCTCTCTGCCTGGGAAAGCAGTGGAAGATGGCTCAAGTGCTAGGGCCCCTGCATCCATGTGGGAGACCTGGAAGAAGATCCTGGCTTTGGATCAGCACAGCTCTGGCTGTTGTGGCTGTCTGGGGAATGAACCAGTGGATGGAAGACCTCTCTCTGCCTCTGCCTCTCTGTAACTCTGACTTTCAAATAAATAAATCTTTTGAAAAAAATGAAATGAAAATCAGTTCATTTTCATGCAAAAATGTTTGATATCCATGCAAATTTTTCATAATACACATTTCTTTTTTTTTCTTTTAAATATTTTATTTATTTATTTGAAAGGCAGAGAGAGAGGGAGAGACAGAGAGAGAGAGGTCTTCCATTCGCTGGTCCACTCCCCAAATAACTGCAATGACTGGAATGGGCCAGGCTGAAGCCAGGAGCTTGGAACTCCATCTGGTCTCCCATGAGGGTGGCAGGGGCCCAGGGACCTGAGCCATTCTCCACCGCCTTCCCAGGTGCATTAGCAGGGAGCTGGATTGGAAGTGGGGCAGCTGGGACTCAAATGGGATGCTGGTGACACAGGCAGCAGTTTGATGGAGTGCACTACAAAGCCAGCCCCGTAATGTGCATGTTCATGAATTTTTGGATATACTCCCATGCCTCCTGGTCCCCACCCTCTTCTCCCACAGCCTACTGTTTAGCCTGGTGGTTAACACTCTGCTCAGGACACCACATCTCATAGCTGAGTGCCTGGAGTCAATTTTCCCAGCCCTGCTCCCAGTTCCAGCTTCCTGGGTAATGCAGACCCTGGGAGGCAGCAGGAGGTGGCTGGAGTAGTTGTGTCCCCGACACCGTGTGGGAGACCCAGATGGAGTCCTTGGCTCCTTGTGGGAACCTGGTGAATAAATCAGTGGGTGGCAGTTCTGTCTCTTTGCCTCTCAAAAAAAAAAAAAAAAAAAAAAAGATATTCTTGTCTCAGGAACTAAGGAATCCTGGAGTGGCCACGTGGGCAGACTCCTGCTGCGAGGGAGCCTGTCCGAGCATCCCACAGTTCTTGAGTGTGACTTTCTGCTATTGCTGTTTTGTGTTGCCTGCCTGTTGTGGGCTAGGTTAAGCCCCAGTTAGTATTCCACGCTCTTTCCTTTTACTTAGAGAAGAATTCTGAGTACAGGCACAAACAGGAATACCCAGGCACATGAGGGCCTCATTTAGGGAGAGTGGGCCAGGAAAGGTAAAAACAGGAATTTGGTAGCCTGCTCTGCTGGTCCTGGGTCCAGGAGGTGGAGAGAGGGAAAGAAAGAGAGGAGAGCCCCCTCTCCTTCACCAAGCTTCTTATGAGCTTTGAAAAGGGGAGTGGTTACAAAGTATTGCCCTCAGGTCCCAGGTAAGGGGAGGTGCATCTTGGGGGAGGGTCATCTGATTGACAGGTGGGTTGATAGGATTACATGGCGGTGGGGGAGATGTGGCCCCCAGTTCATGAATTATCTATCTCCCGGACTTTTCCCACATGGCATCCAGGGCTCCACAGGTGGTGTTAGCGCCCCAGGTGCAGAGTGAAGCTCAGGTAAGTGCGGTGACACAGTCCCAAATGTCAGTATGAGGTAGGCATAGTTGACCTGGAATGGTTTCCTCTCAATTTCTGTAACTCCACCCCTTCCCTGTCACTCTAATATACACATTTGCCCACGATGCAACTGTGAACCATCCAGGACCAGGAAGGAGGAGCCTTCATGAGGACCACGTGGAAGTTGAGCTCCATGTAGAGGTGCCGTGAAACTTCCAGAAAGCCTCACCCACGCTCCACTCCACCCCATTTGTATGTTCAACCAGGGCTCCACCGCCTAGCTCATGGAAGAGACTGATAACATGGGAGCCACCCTTGGCCTCGGAACCATGCTTGTGGGGCCTTCCCTGGCCTGCTCCCCCCCTCTCGCCTCGTAGGCAACTTTCTGGTCCACTCACAATAGAGAGGTATCTCTCCGTGTGGGCTGGCCCACGCTTGTGCTCGGATGTCTATTCAGTCTCCTTTAAATAAACCCTGCTCTCATTGTGCACTGTCTTCACACCTCTGCTTTGAATTCTTAATACTGGGGCAGGAATCTGGACCACAGATGAAGACACACAGGCCCGTCACGCCAGTGTTTGCTTCTCTAACCCAGTCGAGTTTCCTTCCACGACCCTTGTGATCCGTCACTTATGAGCAACTTCAGACCGCCCTCAATGCATGCTACTCACGCGGTGTAGTTTCTGAAGCGTCTACTGAGAAATTGTGACAAATTCTCCTGCATCTGTGGTTTGTAAGCTTTTTTCCTTCTTTATGACCAACTTTTTCGCACCTCCTATTGGCTGAATGGCCCAGGTGAGTTTGAGGGGCTTGGGAGCCCCAGGCCTTGGATTCAGCTGCTGACACACGTTAGTAACTTTTTTAAATTTTATAATTTTTATTTATTTATTTGAAAGAGTTATACACAGAGAGAAGGAGAGGCAGAGAGAGAGAGGGAGAGGTTTTTCATCTGCTGGTTCACTCCCCAGTTGGCCACAACAGCTGCAGCTGTGCCGATCTGAAGCCAGGAGCCAGGAGCTTCTTCCAGGTCTCCCACATGGGTGCAGGGGCCCAAGGACTTGGGCCATCTTCCACTGCTTTCCCAGGCCATAGCAGAGAGGTGGATTTGAAGTGGAGCAGCCAGGACTCAAACCGGCATCCATATGGGATGCCAGCACTGCAGGCCGTAGCTATACCTGCTTTACCACAGCTCTGGCCCCCATTTTTTTTTTTTTAATTTTAATTCAAGAACCACACACACACACACACACAGCTCTGTCCCAAATGCCCTCTGGTGCCCTCAATAGCCAGAACTGGGCTGAACCAAAGCTGTGAGTTAGAAACTCAACCTAGGTCTCCCAGTGGAGGGCAGGGACCCAACTACTTAAGTCATAGCACTATAGCCTTATTGGATCTGCATTGGCAGGAAGCTGGAATTGGGAGCCAAAGCCAGGTATCAAACCCAGTTCCTCTGATGTGGGATGTGAGCATCTTTTTTTTTTTTTTTTTTTTTGACAGGCAGAGTGGATAGTGAGAGAGAGAGAGACAGAGAGAAAAGTCTTCCTTTTTGGCATTGGTTCACCCTCCAATGGCCGCTGTGGCCGGTGAATCTCGCTGATCCGAAGCCAGGAGCCAGGTGCCTATCCTGGTCTCCCATGCGGGTGCAGGGCCCAAGCACTTGGGCCATCTTCCACTGCCTTTCCGGGCCATAGCAGAGAGCTGGCCTGGAAGAGGGGCAACCGGGACAGAATCCGGCGCCCCAACTGGGACTAGAACCCGGTGTGCCGGCGCCGCAAGGTGGAGGATTAGCCTGTTAAGCCACGGCGCCGGCCGGATGTGGGCATCTTAACCAGTGTTTTTCCACCCCCAAATGTGCTGCTTTGGCATAAAGATTATCTTCAGCTAGGGTAGTTAAGCATCAGCAGACACAGCATGAGTGCTCTGTCCTCCTTTATCTGCCTAAAAGCAGGGTGTGCATTTCCCTGTGCAGGTGGCATAAATTCTCTCCTCTCCCGTTGCAGGGTGAGGAGCAAGCCCCTTGTCACTGGACGTGGCACCAGCTCTGAGGTGAGTCTCCACAAACAGACTTTGCTGAAGTGACCCTTCCTGTGGCCCCCCCATGTGTCTCCCAGTCACTTCCACTCACTTCATGGTCCTTGAAGCCTGAACTCTTGTCCCTTTGTTAAGAAGGAAATACAAGCACCCTGGTCTAACCGTCTGTGAGTTTCCTGTTTTTCTGTGAACTTCTGTGCATGTGGCATTTAGAAACCAGTGTGCTTGGATTCCATTCCCCTGGGCAGTCAGTCTTTTGTGAGTTGGGTTTGTAGGACCCCACGTCAGTAAGCCTGAGAGGATGGAGGGAAAAGTGTTCTGTCTTCAATGACATGTAGTCTATGCACCCTGTATCCACGTTTACTCTCCACAGCTGGGTGCCGTGGTCGCAATGCAGTGAGATACCCTGAGCTCCTGAGCACTCGGAATCAGGCACTGTGCTGCTTCCCATCCTTCAGCCTCCCTACAAGGCAGCTAAAACAGCGCTGCGTCTCCACTGCAGGAATGAGGAAGCCTAGAGAGCTCCCGTGCAGTGCCCAGGGCCCCAGAGCCTGCGCAAGGCTGAGCCAGGATTCCCAGCTGCTCCGCACCCCTGTCCTCCAGTGCCTCTGATCGAGCAGGTGGATTCATTCCCCACCCGAGCCTGCTCCTAGGCGGAGCAGGTCCTGAACAGTGCTGAGACCTGGGCCGGTGCTGGCTTTCTGCCCTTCCTTTTTGGCTCCCTTTCACCTCCCCACTCCGCTGTGTTTTCTAGTTTTCCCCTACTCCCGTACAATCCTGCTCGTCCCTATGCCTCCCTTGGCTCAGATTTCAAGTCTGTTCGGGGACAGCACCATCTAAACCATTGGCCAATGAGTGGTTCCCAAGCCTCATTAATCATCAGGAACACTGGAGGCGGGTGGACATTTGGTGCGGTGGTTAAGATCCTGCTTGGGCACCCGTATCCCATATCCCAGTGTCTGGTTTGGGTCTAGCTTCCTGCTAATGCACACCCTGGGAAGGTGGCGACTCAGGTACTTAGGCTCCTGCCTCTGCATGGGAGATGAGAATGGAGTTCTTGGCTCCTGGCTTTGGCCTTGGCCAGCCCTGGCTGTGATGGGCATTTGGGGAGTGAACCAGCAGACAGAAGATTTCTCTTTCTGTCTCTCTGTCTTTCAAATAAAATGAAAATAAAACAACAACAACAAGAAGAAACAAACCAAAGATCCCAGAGATACTGGAGGAAGTTTCCCCACATTGCACATGGTGGGCCTGGGCCTTTGATGGATGAGCAGTCACCCAAATACTGCGGACGCTCACCTGACTTGGGAACAATGCCCATTGTCCACTCTGGTCATGGCTCTGATCATGACAGGGGTGAGAAAGTCTTTGAAAACCTGACTGAACATAGTTTCATTCATCTGGTTCCTTGAAGATAAATATTCCCGCATGGCACTGGTCTCTGGCCTGAAAGAACCGATGTTTTTGCCCCCCTGTGCTCCAAAGAGTTAGTTCTCACGACCTGACACCTCAAAGACACCTCATCGGCCTGCACGGGGGTGTTTTGAGAGGAACACGTTCCTGGTCTGGGACACCTTCCGGCTACGTGAGCATTCCGAAGGGGGATCAGTGACAGCGCTTAGTGGGCGGCCATTGCTGATGATATACAGCTGTTGGAAATCATAAACATTTAATTAGCTACTCCTCCAGAGGCCTCTGTAGAAATAAGCAATTAAACAAACAATTCAGAGGACTCTTAAAGATCAGAGTCATTCCAGGATGAATGAGTTCTGGAAGTCTACTGTATGGCATGGTGAAGATATTAGTGTACTGAAAACTGCTAAGAGACTGATCTTGCATGTTCTCACCACAAAAACATAACTATGTGAGGTGATAGATGTTCATTGGTTGATTTAATTATTTTTACAATATATACATATATCAAATCATCACACTGTACATTGTAAATATGAAGCCAGGAGCCAGGAGCTTCTTCCGGGCCTCCCACGTGGGTGCAGGGGCCCAAAGACTTGGGCCATCTTCCACTGCTTTTCCAGGCCATAGCAGAGAGTTGGATTGGAAGTGGAGCAGCTGGGACTAGAACTGGCACCCATATGGGATGCTGGCACTGCAAGTGGCAGCTTTACTAGCTATGCCACAGCGCCGGCCCCATACTCTGTTTTGATGTAAGGCATCCACCCTCCAGGCCAGATTTTCTTCTCCTTCTGAGAAAATCAATTTTGCTGATTCCTGGAAGACATTTCCAGAGGTAAATGGTTTCTCTGAGGTTCTGTTATGGGCATAAGTATCTCAATTTTTATTCCAAGCTCTCGCCCCCATGGAGATAAGGATTCAAAGTAGAGATACAAGCACGGTGCACAAGTGAGAGCAGGATTTATTTAAAAGTGAAAGAGAGAGACAATACACATTCACGTGAGTGTGGGCCACTCCACATGGAGGGACAGCCATCCTGTGTGGGGCAGAGAGTTGCCTCAGGCTGGAGGGAGGAGAAGGAGGCCAGAGAAGGACCCATAAGCAAAGCCCAGAAGCCAAAAAGCCCCCATGCCAAAAAAAAAGGGCCACCCTTACAGTATCAGTTCCTTTTAGAAGGTAGGGGTGGTACCTAACTGAATGTGCAAATGGGGTGGGGTTTAGTGTGTGTGAGGCTATCTGGTAATTTCATGGTGTCTCCACACGGAGCTTTACTTCCACGTGACCGCCATGGTGTCTCACGGGACAGTGGGCAGACTGGACTGACGGTGAGGGGTGGAATTACAATGCTGTGCCACAGAGGAATCATGAGATAAATTCTCCCAGTTCCACTTATTCCTCCCTAATTCCCTACTTAGCTCCTTCTATATCAGCTCCTCTAAGTCTCCATGACTCAATGTTGGATGTTACAATACATTTTTCCACTTGGGTCAGTCTTGGACCATGAATCGTGGCCATAAGGAGTAGAAACTGTTTATTTGGATGTAAGACAAGAGTGTGCGTGGTACTTTATGGAGCTCATAAAAGGATTGAAAGGGGTGGTATGAATGACATTAGAATGGCGTCTGTCTTCCATTTGACTATGACAACGGAACTCGAACACTGAGTATGTGCAGGTGTTTCCAGGGCAGGTCTGTTCCCAGTGGCTGGTGGAAAGTCTTTCTCCCTGTAGGTAGAAATGTCACCCACACGTACGCATGGTCAGCAACCTTCAGTCATGGGAAAACACAGGAAGCATCTCTCTGCTTCCTCTGAGACCACAGAAGGGCGAGCTGGCTTGCCTTGCAGCGGGAGCAGGAAAAGCACAGCCTAGGCAGAGCCTCCTTGCTGGATGGATTGGGAAACACCCAGGGTCCCCGAGAATGAGAGTTCGTAAAATCCAGTTGTTTCAGAGAAACGAGGAAAAGGATGTGCATCTTGCAGGCAATGGCAGCGTTTGCTAAATTTTTTTGGAAGGAAAGATGGCATGGACTCACGTGAAGAGAACAAAGACAACAAGAACAAGAACAAGGGAAGATTCTCTTAGCCCCAGGGACCTCTTGGGATGGTAGGAACACCTGTGTTTAAATCTTCTGCCACTAATTTGGGTGAATTATTTAACCTGGCTCAGCCTTGATTTACACTTCTATGAATTGGGAATAATAATGTTTCACGAAGTAGTGATAATGCACCAAAAGCAATGTGAGTTACTTTCTCTTTGGTTCTATGTATTAGACATATCTTTACATGTGTATGTATATAATCTTTCAGGGGTGGGGTATGTCAGGCCCGTGGGCCAGATAATGCCCAGGAAATCAATTTGTCTGGCCATGCCAAGGCAACCACATATTGGTCTTGGAAGCTAATAAATCGATGGCAGGCTAATTTTCAAGTTGATAATTTTGTATGTCCTGAGAATGATGCCATAAATTTCTAACTGGCCCTTGGCAGAAAAAAGTCTCCCCACCCACTCAGGGAGTCTATGTGGTGGGAATGGGTTATATGCACGTCCAAGGGTACACATGACTTACGTGTCCTGCTGTCTAGAGACAGAGCAAATGAACCCACAGCTTGAGAGTCCTTGGAGCCTTGTGATTCTACAGCCTGGTTAAAATTCCTAAATGAGTATTTGGTTGCACGCAAAGGTAAAGGCACGCTGTCTGCAAGCTTGTCAGAGAGGGGCAGAGCTAGGAGACTCAGCGACCTACTTACTCACAGTAGATCACGTGACATTGCTGGAGAAGCCATGAGTTGATAAATGAGGAGGGCCGATCACTGTCATGGTCATTAATGAGGACACCGACTCTCTTCGTGGTAATGTATTTTGATGAGGTCAAAGAAATCAGCTCTGGGCAAAACCTGAAAATACACAACCCCTGCCTGATCACAGCCTCTCCATTTGCCTGGGCTGGTGTGGAAGAGGAGACCCGGAGATTTCAGCCTGGATAAACGTCATGCGAAGGGCAGCCCTGCAGCCGCTGTATCTAGAGTTTGGTTTAGGGCAGAACATGGCAGTGTCAGAGCTCTCCTGGCCAGCTGCCTTCGCCTACCAGCCCTGCAGAGACAGGTCAGAAGGGAAAAAGCAAGCCTGTGCCTGGCCTTGCAAGGTTTTAGTAGGAAAATTCTGCAGGTGAAAGGCCAACCTCTGACAGCTTTGGACGTGAAGTCTGCCGTAACTGGAAAGGCAGTAAGATTCCCTGCCTGTATGGAATGCCTCTGAACGTATGTACCTAGCCTTGCCACTTTCGGGAGGGTACCCTAGCAAACGGGCAAGAAGGCAAACGAGGAAACCCCAGTGTGAGTCGTATGACCCAACCTTGTCACACGTGGCTGGATGAGGACCTCAGGGGTCAGCAGCTTGCGCCTCCTTCCTCCAGGAAAGTCTGCTGTCAGCCCAGGCCAAATAGGCTGTATTCTATTCTGTTTCTTGGCCACTTTCCCTAGTGGGCAAATAAAGATGGGTATTCAGTCTAGATTTCTCAAGGTTAGGATTGCGGCCGTTCCTCTTCTGTATGTTATCATTCCTGAGATGTGCTCTGTTGGAGAAATGCTTCCCAGGGAAATGCAGAAAATATGGTTCTTTTGAAACCAGTCCAGGAATTTTTTTTTTTAAGAACCAGGATTTAAAAACACACAGTATTTGTAGATCTGTGGCATCCTTTTCTCTCTCACCTCCACCCAGACAGGCTTTCTCTCTTCCTTTTGCCATATCTCTCAGCCTCAGCCCCTTCATGTTGAATTCTGGGAAGCCTGTCTATGCAGAGGAAGGCCCTGGAAGTAAATCATACATTGACATTTCCTGGGAAGGAGCAGTGTGGGGAGTGGGCCAAAGGACTCATGGGAAGGAAGAGGGAATAGAGCCAGGCTCTTCCTCTCCTCCCCAGACCACTTTGATTCAGGAACATCATGAACTTGGTAACCAGATACACTTTTGGAAGACAGCCATTCTATTTTAGAAATGGATTTTCTAGCTGCTTTAAAATCAGCATAGCTGTACACCAAGCAAATCAATGCAGAATTCTTTGCGTGCCAATTTGTGCTCGAGATATACAGCTCTTTCAGCAAAGACCACGGCTGGGAAGGCTAGCAGTTTCCACACCTAGAAAGCTAGGCTTACCTTTCAGTACTCATGTCCAATTTGGAGTCCAGCTTTGGAGGGAGGGACTTGGGCTTTTCCTCCACGTTGATTTAATGGGGTCTTTCTTCTAAGGGGAGGGAAACACCCTCCAAAGCAACAGTGGCTCCTCTCTCGGTTTTCTCAGCTCCCACCTCTGTTCCCAAACATCCCATCTGCTCCCTGGGGCGGTAGTTCTACACTGTGTGTGCGTGTGCGTGTGCGTGTGCGTGTGCACGTGTGTGTGCAATGGCAGCAGTGTCTGAGTTTGTTAGGTCTGCTGTAACACACCCTGGTTGCTCAAAACAATAGAACTTTAGCTTCTCATGGTCCTGGAGGCGGAAGTCTGAAATTAAGACATCCACTGGGCCATGTCCCCTCCAGGGAGGAATCTTGACTTGATTCTTTTGACTTCTGGTGTTTGCTGGCACTATCCTTGGCCTTCCTCAGCTTGTAGATGCATCACTCCCATCTCTGCCTGTGTCTTTTCTTGGTGCTCACCCTGTGTCTAAGTCTGAGTTCCTTCTTCTTAGGACAGTACTCATTGGATTAGGGCCCACCCTAATCTGGTATGATTTCATTGATACCTGATGACATCTTCAAGAACCCTGGTTCCAAAGAGATCTCAGTCCCAGAAACCAGGGTTAGGGCTTGAACATGTGTTTTGTGGGGCTTTGGAGGCTGAGAGATCCCCATAGCTGCAGGCTGGAGACACAGGATAGCCGATAATCCAATTCTAGCCCAAGTCCAAAGGACTGAGGACCAGGAGAGCTGATGGTGTGAGCAACAGTCCAGGTGTAAAAGCTAGAGGAGCCTGGTGCTGCAGCTCAGGACAGTCAAACACAGTGAATTATCTCTCATTCACCTTTTGTTCTATTCAGGCCTTCAATGGATTCGATGAGGAAGGCTCATCTGTTTCATTTTGTCTCTCTGATTGAAACGTTTATCTCTTCTCACCCTCTCCAGACACACCCGGGAAAAAGCTCAGCCAAATATCCTGGTACCATGTGACCCAGTCAAGTTGGCACATAGAATTTAGTCATCATATGGGTACATGCTCAGAGGTGGGAGTGTGGGTCATATGATGATTCTGTGTTTTAAGTTTCTGAGGAGGCGCCACACCATTTTCCCTTATCACTAGTCAGATTCTATAAGGATCCCAGTTTCTCCACTTCCTCACTAACATTTGCTACCGTTAATGAACTAATATTAGTATTTTATTACCAACTAAACTCATGGTTTACATTAAATACTGTGTCTTGAGGTATATAGTTTTATGGTTTTGATAAATGAAGAATGATATGAATCTGCCACTAAAATATTGCACAGGATAGTTTCAGAGCCCCAAACTCCCTGTGCTCTCAGCTCTTCCTCCCTTGCTCCCAGCCCTGGCAACCATCTTTTCATTGTCACTATCAATTTGCTTTTTCTAGAACATTGTCAGTTGAAGGCATACAGTATGTACCCTTTCTAGACTGGCTTCTTTCACTGAGCAATCACATTTTTAGCTCTTGCATACCTTTTCATTGTTGAATAACAGTTTATTGTATGCATGTACCATACTCTGTTTATCCACTTAGCCATGGAAGGACAGCTTGGTTCCTCTCAGTTTTGGCAATCTCTCATCCACTTTTTAACCTACTATCACCCGGAAGGTATTTTAGCTGCTATTAGAATTTTTACATGCAGATTTCATCAGCCGCACCTCCTCCACTGTATCAGATGATGTGTACATGTCAGGTGGCAGAGATGGATGCCTTTCTCACATGATTAGCAGCTGGAAAGCACTAATAAAAATGCTTTGCTTGTAGTAGGCACCCTGCAAAGCCTGCTTGGACCAACTAGATTTATAGATGCCTCACCTGTTGGAGGACCTGGGCCTTCAGGGATGCTTTGCTGGGCTCCTGGGAGCAGTAGCTCTCCCTCTGAGGTGTGGCGAAGACTGCTTGTCACTGCATTGGTGAGACTTGTCTTGTCTCCCTGGAGGCAATCCGGCTAGCTCTGCTCAGGTTGAGATAAGACTCTCATCCCAAAGAAATGATCAAGCGCAGTTGTTAGCTAGGTCTTTTGTCCCATTTGTGGAGAGGACCTGGTAGTTCTAAGGGAGCAAAGGTACGAAAAATGCATCTTCTGGAGGTGGGCCTGGGGCAAGGAGCCCACAGCTACCTGTAGGGAACCAGCACAAGAGTGCAAGTAGAGACCCACTTGTTGGGCCACCCCCAGTTCCATCTAGCACCCAGAGGGGGCACTGACACAGAACTGAGGACATCCCAGCCCAACACTCAGCCTGCATCCACCCCTGCCTCCCACCACAAGCAGCCTCCCCTGGATCACCACTCAGGCCAGCAGCAATGGGGTCTGACCTCAGCACAGACCTGGGAAAGAGGCCCTTGCTGCCCTGGATGCAGGCTCTCGGCTGTCAGGGCAGGAATCTTGGAATTCTGCCAACTTGAGGTATGGGCTAAAGCCATGCGTTCCTCTTAGATTCGTCCCCTTCATGAACTCCTCATCCAGGGAAGAGACGTAAGGGTGGAGTTACAACGCTGGTGGCAAGAGTTTCGACTCCAGTTACAGCATCGATGGCAAGAGTCTCAACTGCCCAGGTCTGCAGTGAATATGAAAAAGGACCCAACTGAGATGCTTGGGCCCAAACCAGGCAAAATTCAGGATAGCACATAAAGGGTCAGAAATGAATAAGTTCCCTGTTGAGACTTGTAATGAAATTGTAGCTTTGTCTTACTATTTTTAAAAAATATTTACTTGAAAGGCAGAGTGAGAGAAAAAAAGGAGAAAGGGGAACTCTTATATATTCTTGTGGAAATGTAAATTAGTGCAGCCATTGTGGAAAGCAGTATGGAAATTTATTAAGAAAACTAGAAATAGATTGGCAATAGATCCAGCAATTCCACTACTGGGTATCTGCCCAAAAGACATGAACTCATTGTATGGAAGAGATACACCACCATGTTAATAGCAGCAATGTTCACCTTAGCTGAAATATGGAGTCAGTGGAGGTGTCCATCATTAGATGAATAGATAAATACATGTGATGAATATAATTCAGCCACAGAAAAGAAATTCTATCATTTGCAGAAAAATGATGGGGCCTGGAGGACATCATGTTAAGTGAAACAAGCCAGACACAGAAAGACAAAAACCACATATTCTGCCTTATATGTAGGAGCTAAAATTAAAAAAAAATGCCCATGTCTATCAGTTCTGTTGTAAGTACAATGTTTTGTCAAACTTTGTTTAAAATATTGGCCCAAAAATTGACAGAAATTATTTACTACTGCAGAAGTGGTGACTTTGTGACTATTTTAAAATTCACTCTCCTTGAGTGAGGTTGACTGTGTTTTCATTGGATTTGTTTGAAGCCCTCACCTACTTTCCTGCTGGACTCTGCTGTTTTTACTTTTTGTTAAATTCTTTCTTTCTTTTTTTAGTATACCCATGAAGCCTCTGTCTGTGATGCCAGCATCTCGTTTGGATGGCTATCCAGCTCCCTGCTAATGGGCCTGGGAAAGCAGCAGAAGGTGGCCCAAGTGCTTGAGCCCCTCCACCTACACTGGAGACCTGGAAGAAGCTCTGGACTCCTGGCTTCTGCCTGGCAGAACCCCAGCCATTGTGGCCAATTGAGGAGTGAGCCAGCAGATGGAAGATCTCCCTCTGTCTCTCCTTCTGTCTCTCTGTAACTCTGCCTTTCTAATAAACAAAAAATCTCTAAAACAAAGATATGTTATTTCAAAAATATATAAACTGTTTAGTTATAATTATAAAGGAAAGACAGAAAGAAAGGAAGGAAGGAAGAAAAAAGAAAGAAAGATCTTCAATTTGCTGGTTCACTCTTCAAATGATCACAACAGCCAGGCCAGATAAAAGCCAAATTCCATCCAGGTCTCCCACATGCATGGCAGAGGCCCAGGTACTTGGGCCATTTTCTGCTGCCTTCCCAGGAGCAGTAGCAGAAGGCTGTGTTGGAAGCCAAGTAGCTGGAACTTGAACCAGTGCTCCCATATGGGATGCTGATGTACTGCTGCATCAAAGTGCTGGCCACATTGATGTTACTCTTACATGTCATGGAAATCATTTTCCTCAGAGCTCCTCCCCCCCAATATAAGTGGGCAATAAGGTGGGGTGGGGGTGGTGATGTGCTTGCACTGGCTGTCTTCAGCTCTTGGTAGCAAATTGTTACAATTCAGAATTCTTGTGATCAGTTATTAAACACAATCTATGTTAAAATTAAATCATAGAATTAAAAAGGAGTGAATGCTTCAACACGGGAAGCAGTGCACACAGCAGACTCATAGAGTGACAATCACTTTAAGTAGCACTCTGACCTCAGAATCAGCCCTTAAGGCATTCTGGTCTGGTTGAAAAGCCCATGAGAGCATTTCAAGCATGGAAAGCTAAGACACTGTGGCAAAAATGTCCTACATGAAGGACCTCTGTGGGTGAGACCCCTGGGGAAAAGAAGTGGTCATTAAAGAAGGATGTACTTTTCTCTGAAGGGAGGAGAGAACTTCCACTTTGCTTATGACCTTGTCTAAATACTGATAGAGTTTGTAGATTCACAAGGCTTCCATAGCTTAGGCAGCTCATGTCAAGAGCCTCAGGTGGTTACTGACATCATACATAAGAGTGTTAATTGTTAAATTAACAACAGGAGTCACTGTGCACTAACTTCCCATGCAGGACCTCTGTCCTCAAAGAGTTGTATTATAAGACTTAATAGTAAAACTTGTTTTCAAAGATTTACTTCATTTTAGTGTATTAAGTGGAGGATATTCTTTTGTCTCATAAGTTATAGTTATGTCTAAGTGCTTGCAAAAGATGTATCATTCTTGGGTTCTTCTTTAAAGTTAATTAAGTTTATATAAAAAAAGAATGCCTAAAAAGAGTGAAATCAGCTTCAAGATGTAATGACTTTGAACAGCCCTTCTCTTGACTGTTGAGGAACAGGAACAGGTTTTTTTTTTTTTTTTTTTCCCATACAATTTGTTGAACTCTTTGTATAGAGCTAATCTGTGTATAAAGGTAACTGAAAATAGATCTTAGTAAAAAATTAGACTGGGAATAGGAGAGGGAGGAGGAAGAAAGGTGGGAGTGTGGATGGGAGGGTGGGTATGGTGGGAAGAATCACTGTGTTCCTAAAGTTTGTATTTATGAAATACAGGAAGTTTGTATTCCTTAAATAAAAGGTTTCTTTGGGGAAAAATTAAATTGTACAAATTGACTAGTGATATTAAAAGTAAGATAACAAATATGTAGTATATCTACTTTTACCAGTATCACACTCTTGTATACACATCTAGTGTATCTGTGGGGGAGAGATGCCACAAAGATGCGCTACTGTGTGCGTAGCTTTCCAGCTCTGCATTAGATGACATCACGTTGGTAGCTTGGAGTCGACCAAGGTAGGAATATTTATACCACAGAAACCAGCAGATTCCACAGATCCGGGCTCCCTCACGTCCCTGGAGAGGTGGTTACTGAATGTTTACCCTGTACCACATAGGGGTCGGGGTGATGATGGAGCAGGCACACAGTTGCCAGTTAACATTTTAGTCTCTTCTGCTTTAAGACAGCTTAATTTTGGTTGATTCCCAAGGGCCACCAAAACTATCACAGCTGCCTTTCCCTCAGGTCTGCATCTGCAGCCAAGGAGCATCTGGGCACAGGGGGACCTGAGGGGTCCTCAGACCCTGCTGCTCCCTGCTGTAAGGTGACTGCACGAGCTGCCACCGAGATGTGTGTCTGGAGCAGTGGGTGGCCCCTTGGCTGACTGCTTCCTGCTTTGGCTCTTGCTGGCACTGTGGTCTCCTGGGTAACACTTACATGGTTGTCCTCTGGCATGAGGCTCCGGGTTGCGGGCTCAGTCTTTCCCTCCATCCCAGCCTCTGCCGTCAGTATCACCAGCTCTCATCAGCGCTACCTCCTGGACAAGAGACTTCCAGGCCCCTTGCCTGACACTTGCAATAGGAATTAAGGAGAAGAACCTGCCCTGGGGGCAAACACGGGCCATTTTCCTATCTGCTTCCTGTCTCCTGCTTTGGAGGCCTGGTGGGTGTCTGCCCTTGGAGTTCTGCACAGTAGCGCACAAACCCCCTCTCTGCCACCCACCGAAGCCCACCCCTATTCCCTGGGGTCTTTCCCCAAAGATGTTCATGGGTCTGATCCTTGCCTGCCCCCTTCTCTCCTCCTTTCCCCACTCCTCATAGGCAGCAGTTGGGGGGTGGTATTTCCCCTTTTTCATGCCTGGCAGAGATCTCTCTAATGCCACATTCTCTCCCTTCCTGTGCAGTATTTACCTTCACTTCCCTGAGGCCACACCGCCAGAAATCTACAGAGAGAAACAACAAAGGGAGGAACTCAAACTCTCACCTACTACACAGGCGTGACTGCAGCAGGCGGTGCACCAAGTCTGGTTCAAGGCCGTAGGTGACCAGGTCAGGGGTTTTCTATCAATCTCAGCTGCTGTGACTTTTTCCTCCTCTCACCTCCCACACTCTTTCTCCTTTTCCTCTGCTCCCTTGGTATCAGGGACACGCTGATGAATAAGGATAAGCAATTGAAACGAGGTTCTGCTCGATCAACAGAGATGGAAGGAGAAGCTATGCAAAACCAGGTGCATCTGGCTTGGCAGGGTGTTGGGGCTCACACACTAGCTCTTCCACAGCAGGGGGATGAAGGTAAGGTCAGGGCAGAAGCCAGGCCTGGAGGCGGACTGGGTTGCCACCTACCATGGACGGCCGAGCCTAGAGCGCAGGTTAAGGATGGTGCCCAGGCCTCTGCCTGCAGGTGACAGCAATTTCATCAGGCGCAGGAAAATCCATGCACACGAGGCTCTTTCTGTTGAGGGTAGAAAGGGACCGGGGCCTGGTCTTCTAATTCCTGATCCAGTGCTCTTATGACAGCTCTCTTGTTTTGTTTTTATGCATTTACTTATTTTAAAAGATTGACTTATTTGAAAGAGAGAGATTGATTTTTCCTCTACTGGTTTACTCCACAAATGGTCACAACAGCCAGGGCTGGGCCAGGCTGAAGCCAGGCGGCAGGAGCTCCATCCAGATCTCCCCTGTGGGTGGTGGGGGCCCAAGCGCTCGGACCATCTTTGCTGCCTTCTCGGGCCCACTAACAAAAAGGCAGATGGGAAGTGGAGCAGCTGGAACCAAAACCAGAACTGCAATGTGGTTGCTGGTGTTGCAAGCAGTGGCTTAACATGCTGAGCAACACGGCTGGCCCCTACTTATTTTTTTTTTTTTTAAGCAACAGAGCCCTATTATAAACTCCTAGATAAAAGTGAGGCTGCTTGTAGCTGGAGTGCAGGCAGAAGCCGGACCCCCAGCCCCATCTCAGAGCCCACAGGATGCCCCATCACCCATCTCCTCAGAACGCTGCTTAGAAACCACAGCAGCAGGCCCGCGCCTCCCATATTCCATACCTCCAACTCGTGACTATCAGTACAGCAGCCACATTTCCATGGCAACCTGCCCGTCTGTTGCAATGGTCCCTTATAGACCAAATTAGCCAGGATCGATGAGCTTCCTGCATGCAGAATTGCTTTTCTTTTATAACAAAAGTTTGAACAAATGATAGCAGAAACCACTCGGGAAAGCAGCGTCTGAGTCAACGCAATTAGATGGTTATGGGCAGTGCCTGTTCATCCCCGACACAGGTGTTCTCTGTGTGCTGTGGTCTCCCAGCCTGTGCTCTCTGGAATGCTGTCTCGGTCCGTGCTGCCTTCCGTGGCCTCTCCGCTGGCAGCCTCTTCTCTCTGCTGTCTGCATGTGTCATTAGAAAGGACACGTCTGCCTGTGACACCCGGCTTCCCCTGGCTCAGCTCTCATGCGGGGAGATGGTGTCTTCAGAGATGGACAGATTTGGAATGACAGTGCCCATGTGGGCTTCCAGGAGCAGACCTCCAAGCCCACGCAGGCCCAGGCTTCACCCAGCCAGGAGCTTGTTAAGAGGCATTAGCCCTGGAGCTAATGATAGTCTGGCGTTGTCCCCTGGGACGCAAGTGCCAAGAATTCCTTCCGCAGGCAAAGCCCGAGAAGCTGAGGGAGGTTGGCAGAGCCGAGCCAGGCTGCATCTGTGAGTGGAGAGCTGAATGTGGGCTCCGCTCACGATCTGACAGCCTTGACAGAGCCCAGAGACCCATGTTACCTTGTGACTGCAATGCCATGCCTTTGGCTTAAATATAGCCACTCCTGGCAAAGGCAGCAACCCAAACTAATTCCCGCGGAAGTGCCAGTCTTTCCGTCTTGCTGGGCAGCGTGGGGTAGAAGGGGATTAGCACATGTGCCAAGCCACAGGCCTTTTGCTGACTTAGGACTCACAGCAAGTTTGCGATGTCTCTCTGGCTTCGGATTCTTCTGTCCTGTCCTGTCTATTGTGCCCCAGTAGTTAAGGCCCCTGCCTCCCTGCACTGTTGGCCCAGGGTTTTGTTTTGGACAGAGACAGGCATATGTACCGATCCCAGTTCTGCTACCATCTGGAACTACAATGCGTTTGGCCCATTTGGAATCTGCTCTTTGATGGTTGTTATTTGAGCAAAGTAGTCATTTGAGGACCTTTCTGGTCTGTCAGATCAGCAAAATGTACATAATACAGTGTTTTGCATATTGGTTTCAAGGGTTCAGGAAGCCCTGGTAGTCAGGGTCCCCAGTGTACAACACAGCTAGGGAGCAGAGTGGCGGGAGAAATTGGTGGTGCAGGGGCATCAAAGAATTCAAGGGTGTTTGTATCTGGTCTGAGTAACTTCATAAAACTGCCTGGATTCATTTCTAAATTCTATTTCAAGTTAGTAAGAGTAATACTAGATTGATGTCAGGTATTTTTTAAAAAAATAATTTCAAAATTTGTAATTGCTAAAAATTACATGATATCAAATTTACCATCTTGGAGCAGACATGTGGTACAGTGGATGAAACCACCACTTGGGACACTTGCATCCCATGTAGGAGAGCCTGAGATGAAGTCCCACTCTGCTTCCAATCCACACTCCTGTTACTGTGCACCCTGGGCAGCAGCAGGAGATGGCTCAAGTACTTGGGTCCCTGCACTCGTGAGAGAGACCCGGATTGCATTTTTGATTCCTGGCTTCCACCTGGCCCAGCCCTGACTGATGTGGGTATCTAGGGATGAAGCAGCAGATGGAAGATCTCTCTCTCTCTCTCTTTCTCTGTCACTATGCCTTTCAAATAAATAAAAATAAGCAGACTTTAAAAAGAAGATTTATTTATTTGAAAGGCAGAGTTACAGAGAGGAGGGACAGAGAGAAAAAAAATCTTCTGGGGCTAGCACCGTGGCGTAGTAGGCTAAAATTCCACCTGTGGTGCTGGTGCAGAAGTTCGTGTCTGGCTGCTCCACTTCTATTTTTTTTTTAACTTTTATTTAATAAATATAAACTTCCAAAGTACAACTTTTGGATTATAGTGGCTTCCCCCCCCCCATAACCACCCTCCCACCCGCAACCATCCCATCTCCCACTCCTTCTCTCATCCCATTCTTTATCAAGATTTGTTTTCAATTATCTTTATATACAGAAGATCAATTCAGTATATACTAAGTAAAGATTTTAACAGTTTGCACTCACACAGAAACACAAAGTATAAAGTACTGTTTGAGTACTAGTTATAGCATTCATTCACATAGTACAACACATTAAGGACAGAGATCCTACATGGGGAGTAAGTGCACAGTGACTCCTGTTGTTGATTTAACCATTTGCACTCTTATTTATGGCATCAGTAATCACCTGAGGCTCTTGTCATATGCTGCCAAGACTATGGAAGCCTCATGAGTTCGCCGACTCCGATTTTAATTAGACAAGGTCATAGTGAAAGTGGAAGTTCTCTCCTCCCTTCAGAGAAAGGTACCTCCTTCTTTGATGGCCTGTTCTTTCCGCTGGGATCTCACTCACAGAGATCTTTCATTTAGGTTTTTTTTTTTTTTGCCACAGTGTCTTGGGTTTCCATGCCTGAAATACTCTCATGGGCTTTTTAGACAGATCTGAATGCCTTAAGGGCTGATTCTGACTGATCCACTTCTAATCCAGCTCTCTGCCATGGCCTGGGAAAGCAGGGGAAGATGGCCCAAGTGCCTGGGCCCCTATGTCCCTGTGGAGACCTGAAGGAAGCTCCTGGCTCCTGGCTTCGGATCTGCCCAGCTCTGACCATTGCGGCCGTTTGGGGAGTAAACCAGCGGGTGGAAGATCTTTCTCTTTCTCTCCTTCTCTCTCTCTCTGTAATTCAACTTTTTTTTTTTTTTTTTTTTTTTTTAATAAAGAAATCTTCCATCCACTGGTTCACTCCCCACATGGTGGCAAAATTTAGGCCTGGGCCAGGCTGAAGCCAGGAGCCTGGAACTCCAGGGGTTCCAAGCCTGGAACTCGGAGGGCATCTTTCACTGCCATCCCATGTATGTTAGTAGGTATCTGGAACAGAAGTGTGGAGAAGTAAGGACTTGTACCTGCACTCATACAGGATTCCAGTGTCATAGGTGGTAACTTAACCCACTGTGCCACAACGCTGACCCCCTAAAACAAGCAAACTTTAAAATTCACCATCTTAACCATTTTTGAGTGTGTAGTTCAGTGGTGTTATGCATATTCCCATTCATCTATTGTGCAACGGATCTGTAGAATTTCTTCCTCATTGTGTATTAAATGCCAACTTCTCCTTTCCCCCACCTTAGTCCCTGGCTACCCTCATTCTACATCCTGTGTTTATGAATATGACTACTTTAGACACCTCATGTAAGTAAAATCATACCATTTTTGTCTTTCTGTGACTGGCTTGTTTCACCGAGTAATATCATCCTCAAGGTTCGGCCAATGTTGTAGTATGTGTCAGATTTTTTTCCTTTTCAAGGCTGAATAGTGTTCCATTGTATGCACAGAGCAGGTTTTGTTTCTTCATTCATCTTTCAGTGGACATTGGGCTGTTTCTACCTCTTGTCTGTTGTATATAGTGCTGCTATGAACATGGGTGTGCAAATATCCCTTTGGTATTCTGCTTTCATTTCTTTTGGATATGTATCCAGAATTGGGGTTGCTGGATCACACAGTCATTCCATTTTTAAATTTTTTTCTTTACTATTTTCCATAGTAACTGTACCAGTTTATACCCATTTCTCCACATCCTCATCAATATTTTTTTTTTATAGTAGCCATCCTAATGGATGTGACATGATATTGTGGCTTTGATTCGTATTTCTCTAAACTTCTGAGTTTTCCCCTGAAGGTATCAGACAGGAGGAAGCACCGTCCTGGGTTTAGAGGAAGGGTGAGCAAGACCCCCTGGAGAATGGGGATCCAGAGTGGGGTGTTTGAAATGCAGATACTGGGCTGCATCTGGGAGATTGTGGAAGATTTGTCAGGCAGAAGGGGTGGGGACCTCCACCTGGCAGGTTATCAGGTAGAAGGGGGCAGGGCAGAATGCAAACACTGGGCTGCCCCTGAAACATTATCGGGATGACTTTGAGATGTAGATGCATATGCTGGACATAGATGTCTTCTCTTTAGGCCTGTACACACACATAAGCTCATACCTAACTTCCTACCTAACATTTCCAGTCTAGATTCCTCTGAAGTGGAAGCTGATGTATGTGGGCTATGTTTAGGTCAGGTGCCTGTCCTTGTTTCAATTAGCTGGGCCCCTGTGACTCCAGGGTGGGGGTGTGTATGCAGAAACACCTTTAGATAGAGGCCAGAACAATTGCCTTTCTGAGGCTTGGCCTGTCTAGTGCAATAGAGGATATTTACAGCACAGTATTCTACCGTGGGCTTAGCTTGATTTTAATAATTTTACCAAACTTCCTGCCAATTCTTCAGAAAAGATTAAATAGCCAGTTTCATGCAGGGTTGTATTGTGGCAACACATTGAGTCTGGAATAGTAATCAACATAGCAAATGTTCATTTCTGTCTCACACTATGTGTCTGTGTGGGTCAGCTGAGTCTCTGCTCCACAGAGTCACTCGGGGATCCAGGCTCACAGAGGTGCTATGGTCTTGTGGCTGTACCATGTGGGACATATGGCCTCCTCGGCCACCTGGAAGAGAAAAGTGAGCACTGGGGAACTTGTTTCCATTTCCTTAGTACTGAGGTGACTCCACATGGCCCACCAAACTCCAAGAAGGCTGGATAATGTGTTCTTCCCACATGCCCAGAACTCGGCAGGCCCAGTCATTGGTGATCACTAATCATGTTTATTTCCAGTGTGAAGTGTGTGTGTGTTTGTATATTTTATGGAGTGCAGTTTATAATCCTCTGAACAACAGTAGATTGATGTTAGAATGCTTTCTGGGCTACAGCTGATCTAAGATTGACTGGAGGTTGCATATAGTTTTCCTTAGTAGCAGTTATGACAACAGTGGTCTCTCAACATAAGTGAGGGATTGGTTTCAGGACCCCATGGGCCACTAAAATCCATGATGCTCAAGTACTTTATGTGAAACAGCATAGAATTTGCATGTAAACTAGACAAATCCTCTCAACACTTTACATCATTTCTATTTTACTGATAATTCCAAATAACATGTAAATGCTATGTAAATCATTGTCCAACTGTATTGTTTAGGGAATGAGGACACGGGAAAAATATCTGTACATGTGTAGTACAGATGAAAGTTTTTTATGAATACATATATATTTAAATAATTATTTTATTTATTTTGAAAGACAGAGGAGTTACAGAGAGAAGTAGAGCCAGAGAGAGAGAGAGAGAAAGAGAGAGAGGTCTTCCATTCCACTGGTTCACTCCCCAAATGACCACAATGGCCAGAGCTGAGCTGATCCGAAGCCAGGAGCCAGGAGCTTCTTCCAGGTCTCCTACGTGGGTGCAGGGGCCCAAGGACTTGGGCCATCTTCTACTGCTTTCCCAGGCCATAGCAAAGAGCTGGATCAGAAGAGGAGCATCAGGGACTTGAACCAGCGCCCATATAGGATGCCGGCACTGCAGGCTGGGGCTTTAACCCACTGTGCCACAGCGTCAGCCTTATGAATATATATTTTTGAAAGATTTATTTATTTATTCAAGAGATAGGGTGACAGAGAGACAGAAAGTGATCTTCCAATGGCTGGATCACTCCCCAAATGTCTTTAACAGCCAGGGCTGGGACAGGCTGAAGCCAGGAACCAAGAACTCCATCTGGATCTCACAAATGGGTAACAGGGCCCAAATGTTTCCACCTTCCATTGCTTTCCCAGGAGCATTAGCCGGAAGCTGCATTGCAAGTGGAGTAGCTGGAGCTTGACCTGTCACTCTGATACGGGACGCTGGCTTGGCAAGTTGCAGCGTAACCACTATGCCACAATGTCAGCCCATCTTCTGAATATTTTCTATCCACAGTTTGTTGAATCCTTGGATGTGGAACCCACGAATATGGAAGGCTGACTGCAAATCTCTTTTCTCTCATATCGCAGAGGAAGGGGTGCGAATGGCATTGTAAGGGGTGATTTTTGGATCCACTGTAATTTTTAAGCTAAACCATTCACAAAGTTTGTCACTTTAAGAATTGAATAATAATCGAATTATGAATTCAGTGAGTTTGACATTATTTGCCTCCCATTTTACTGATGAAGATGGTGTGTTGTGGGGCCGTGCTGTGGTGTAGTGAGTTGGGCGCTGGTTCGAGCCCCAGCTGCTCCTCTTCTGATCCCACTCTCTGCTGTGGCCTGGGAAAGCAGTAGAAGATGGCACAAGTGCTTGGACTCCTGCACCCACATAGGAGACCCGGAAATAGCTCCTGGCTTCTAGCTTTAGATTGGCACAGCTCTGGCCATGCAGCCATTTGGGATGGAAGAGCTTTCTCTCTGTCTGTAACTCTACCTCTCAAATAAATACATAAAATCTCAAAAAAAAAAAAAAAAAAAAGATGATATGTTGTATTACTTTGGTTAAAAAGCCACTGCGTTACTCTACATTTTGCTAAGAAGTAACATTTTGGTAAGAAAGAGTTGGTGATTTAGAAAGCAGTGGGAAAGAAAATAATATTTTGACACTTGTTAAAACAATAAAAAGGTTTTATAGAAAGCTATTGCAAAAGGCGGCTAGACTTTCCCAGGAGGGGAGAGCGAACGAGCTCAACTCTGAATACAGCAGAGACTTCTGGGGATTTATGGCCATTGAACAGAGTGGTGCAAAATCAGTAAGGGTAGGGGGACCCTTGCGAAAATGACTCAATGCTCCAGCGGAAGGCAGGTGAGAGCGATCGGATACCAAGAGTGGGCAGATTCTCACTGTAGTGATGTAGAAAGGACGGGACCAAGGTCATGGCCTCACTGAGCTGAGAAGAGGGCTCAGGGGTGGTAAAGGAAAGCCTTTGTCAGTCAAGGCAGTGCCAGCATCCTGTAGCAGAACTGGCTGGACTTCCGTTTCCTGCCTGGTTTTCTTCCCTTTTCTTCTGTCTGTGCTCTGCTTCTCTGATCTTTGATTGACTCACACTGACACTGAGATATCCAGGCCCTGCAGAAATAAGCTAAATAAATAAACATGCTGTGGTTCCTCCAGGGGGGTATAAAGAAGTATTCGCATTTAGGCAAACTGTTTGCTTTGTTTGTATGCCAGTCAACTGCAAATGTCCCACCTGTACTCCTGGAGTGGTTGCACAGCGCTCAGTTTACGGAGGGGGGCTTGGCACTCGCCTCTTTGACTCAGCCTGGCTGCTTGAGGGCTCATCTTCTCCACTTGGCTCTGAACACAAGGGCTGTAGGCGGTAATCTCAAGGTTGGAGGGCGTTTGACCCGTGCTTAGCCTCAGAGGATCGCTATTGAGTCGATGCACAGAAAGTTGCAATTTTCCAACCAGGGATTGAATATCTGTGCCTGTGTTGGAGTTCATGGCTGGCTGATTTGGATTTGAGGCACCACAGAAACACAAAAGAAAGGCTCTTGCTGATTTTGCTATACTTTGTTGATTTTTTTTAAAGAAAAGTATTTGCTTTATTTATTTGAGAGGAAGGGAGGGATGGAGAGAGAGAGAGAGAGAGAGAGAGAGAGAGAGAGAGACAGACAGAGAGAAATAGCTTCTCTCTTCCCTTCTGCTGGCTTACTCCTCAAATGCTCACAATATCCAGGGCTGGAGGAACTGAAGCCAGGAACCCAGAAGTCTCCCGCCTGAGTGTCAGGGACCCACTACTTGAGCCATCATCTACTGCCTCCCAGAAAGCTGGAATTTGGAGCACAGCTAAGGCTTGAACTCAGCACTCCGATATGGGAAGCAGGCATCCCAGCTGGCATGCTGACCTGCCCGTTAGCTTTAACCTCCTCCAGTGACAAGGTCTGCTTCATTTCACATTCACTTAAACTAGCTAAAGACGCCGGAATTTTCCCTTCAGTGACTTGGATACCCCAAGGACTCATTTTTGCAAATCGTGTTTTACCGGGCATGTGATAGAGGAGTTCTCATCAGGAGTCAAGATGTCGGTGTGTGTGCTAGCTTTGCCTCCTGTGAGTACAGCACCTGTTTGGAGCAGTGTGAGGTGCCCAAGCTTCAGGGTCCATACTCGAGCTGCACCATGAGGGAACGAGTTTCAAGTTGCTTTGAGTTTGTGAGTTGCTGCTTCCCAGATAGCACCTTGATCTCCAGCGCTCCGGTTCTGGTGTTTCCTTACTTTTTAGTCTGTCGAGGTTTTGAAGGACTGTCTCATAATTATGGGCATTTCTCTTCAGGGTTTCCCAAGAATTGGATGTAAGTGGCTTTCTCTTTTGGGAACCAGGATTGCAGGTCAGAGATAGATGATACAGCTTTCATCAGAGAATATACATAGCAATAAGGAAGTCCCATGCAAAGAGTGAGGCAACAAGCCTTGAAGGAGGGATGGTGTGTCCGAATGGCTTTGTGCTTTGCTTACCATGACAATAGGTGGAAAAGATGAGAAGAATAGGAAAGAAACTCTTAACACTGATAGCACTGGAGGCAAAAGAAGAGAGAGATGGCATCATTCTTGAACAAAAGGTAGACCAACTCATGTGTTGGGTTTGTTAAGTGATGTCTAGGTGTTGTGGCTATACACTTAAGAGCTCTAGATTGTTCTATTAGTTCACTTCTCTACTCTACAACCTCTTATTTCCAATGAAACAGCTATTTTTGTAATACTTTTTTAGACTGTGTGTGCTATCTTAAGAATTATAATTATCACAATTATTACCTCATGGCAGAATAGACTTCATCGCTCAGAGCCAGCTACATGATTTGTAGGGCCCAACACCAAATAAAACTGTGAAGCCATTTGTACAAGAGGCAACAGAAAAAGTGCTGTTTAAGGTACATGTTAAAATATAAAGCTTTTTCTTCTTTTCTAAGGCCTCTGTTTTTTGATTTGTAGTGGTTTTAAAAAAATTTTCTAAGTAATGCAATTCTAAGTAAAGAAAGATTAAAAATTCAAACTGTTGGCATGAATTTTTCAGTTCATCTTTCTGTGGTGCAATGTTAGTTTTAAATGCAAATATAAGAGCATTTAACACATATGAAGAGTAACCAAAATTGGACAAAATGTATTTCATGGCTCATATGTACCCAGGCATTTTGTTTTTATCAGAACAATGGAAATGCTACACAAAATGGACTCAATTGTTTTCATTTTACTTCTTTTTCATTTGAATATTTATTTATTTATTTGAAAGGCAGAGATACAGAGAGAGAGAGAGAGAGAGGCTGGCACTGTGGCATGGTGGGTACAGCTGCCTCCTGCAGTGCCCTCATGCTGTTAGGTAGGAAGTCAGATATGAGCTTAGGTGTGTGTGACATAAAGGCCTAAAGAGAAGACGTCTATGTCCAGCATATGCACCTGCATCTCAAAGTCATCCTGATAAAAGTTTCAGGGGCAGCCTGGTACTCGCATCCTGCCCTGCCCCCTCCTACCCGATAACCTGCCAGGTGGGGGTCCCCACCCCTTCTGCCTGATAACCTTCAGATGCAGCCCAGTATCTGCATTTCAGATACCCTGCTTGGATCCCGATCCTCCAGGGGGTCTTGCTCACCCTTCCTCTAAACCCAGGGCGGCGCCAGCCAGGCTTCCTCCTGTCTGATACCTTCAGGGGAAAACTCAGATAGGAGCTTCTTAATATCTACATCCATAAAATCCTTTGTTTCAGGAGGAGATGTGTGAAGACAAAGACCCATCTCCTTAAAAACCCCCAGCCTCAACCAGACTGCGCGCTCAGCCCTCTGCCTCTCTGCTGAGCCGCCCGCCTGGTCTGGCCAGGTGTATTCTCTCCACTCAACCATGTAAACTTGCTCCCCCACCCTGCCGAGTCTGAGCGACTGTGCATTCTCTCTCAGGTCCTGTCTGGAGAGGTGCCCATCCGTTCTTATGGATGTCCCTTCTCTAATAAACTTTGCTACTTTTTACTTTCCACTACTCTGTCTCACGCCTGAATTCTTTCTTGCGTGAAGACAAGAACCCTGCCATTCACTGGTAACAATCCCATATGGGCGCTGGTTCTAGTCCGGGCTGCTCCACTTCCCTTCCAGCTCTCTGCTGTGGCCTGGGAAAGCAGTAGATGATGGTCCAAGTCCTTGGGCCCCTGCACCCATGTGGGAGACCCAGAAGAAGCTCCTGGCTCCTGGCTTCGGATTGGTGCAGCTCCGGCCGTTGCAGCCAACTGGGGAATGAACCAGCAGATGGAAGACCTCTCTCTCACTGCCTCTTCTTCTCTCTCTGTGTAACTCTGCCTTTCAAATAATAAATAAATCTAAAAAAAAAAAAGACTATACTGTGCAGCTCTGAGGCCAGGCAGTGTGCATCCAAACCCTGGAATTGCCACTTGGGAACCCTATGAGCGTGGACAAGTCCCTTAACTTCCTTTACCTCACGCTCCCAACTGGAAGATGAGGATGGCAAGAGAACCTCCATCCATGCTGTTGGCGGGTGGAGAGCTTGGCACCTGAGAGCGGCCCTGTGCTTGCTTCCACTATGGTAGGGTTTTTCATGGGGCAGGCACTTGGATCCAGAAATCTCCTTGCGAGAAATCACACACGTCATGAGGTGTGGGAGAAAGAGAGAAAAAGAAACGAATATTGCCGCCTCATGTGTTTCAGCAGATAATAATGTTTGACAGATGGCCGTGAGAGAGGGAGATGATCAGTCAGGGCGTGTGCCCCTCCAAGTGCCAGGCCACATCCCTCCCCCGTGACTAAAACCCTACTGTGTGTGTGGGGGGGCTGGGTTCGAGGGGCTGGAAAGCAGCAGCTCTGTGGGGTCCGAGAGGCCTCCGTGGGCCGTGAAGCTGGGGGCTTCCTCCCCAGAGATGGGCCCGGCTGGCAGGAACCCACTTGATTGCCTGACTCTTGCTCACACCTCTGCTTTCAGCCTGAGACCAGCGTCTTTCTCCTTGTCCAAGCTGACTCCCATGCCACCAGGGGCATCCTGCAGCCTGGGCTGCCTTTTATAGGACTCCCAAGTAGGAGTTGGTCCTCGGATGGGACTTGGACTTGGAGCAGAAGGGTGTGTGTGTGCACACGTGTGTGCGCATGTGAGAGGGTACACACACCTTGGTGTGCATATGGGGTTATGTGTGTGTACACGCACGTGTGGCATGCCTACGGGGTTATGCGGATGGCTGTATGGACACATGGATGGAGCGGGAGCATCCAGGGAAAAGAACCTTCCCCAGCTCCGTGAGCCTTATCACTCTTTCCTGTACAAGAAATTTGTGAATCAGGCCGGCGCCGCGGCTCACTAGGCTAATCCTCCGCCTTGCGGTGCTGGCACACCGGGTTCTAGTCCCGGTCGGGGCACCAATCCTGTCCTGGTTGCCCCTCTTCCAGGCCAGCTCTCTGCTGTGGCCAGGGAGTGCAGTGGAGGATGGCCCAAGTCCTTGGGCCCTGCACCCCATGGGAGACCAGGAGAAGCACCTGGCTCCTGCCATCGGATCAGCGCGGTGCGCCGGCCGCAGTGCGCCTACCGCGGCGGCCATTGGAGGGTGAACCAACGGCAAAAGGAAGACCTTTCTCTCTGTCTCTCTCTCTCTCACTGTCCACTCTGCCTGTCAAAAAAAAAAAAAAATTTGTGAATCAGGCATCCATAGAAAGTTCAGGAAACACAGGCTGAAATTACACATTCTTATTTCCAATCTTCATCTTGACTTTTACCATGGAGGACGGGGCAAGCGTTGTAGGGCAGCCATTAAGCCACTGCTTGGATTGCCTATGTCTCATATCAAAGTTCCAGTTCAAGTCCTGTCTACTGCGCTTCTTTTTTAAAATTAATTAATTTGAAAGTCGGAGTTACACAGAGAGAAGAGAAGCAGAAAGAGAAAGAGAGAGAGAGAGAGAGAGAGGTCTTGCATCCACTGGTTTACTCCCTAATTGGCTGCAACAGCCAGAACTGCGCTAATCCGAAGCCAAGAGCCACATGGGTTCAGGGGCCCAAGGACTTGGGCCATTTTTTACAGCTTTCCCACAGCAGAGAGCTGGATTGGAAGTGGAGCAGCCAGGACTCGAACTGGCACCCAAATGGGATGCTGGCACTGCAGGCGGCAGCTTTTACCCACTATGCCACAGCGCTGGCCCCTCTACGCACTTCTGATCTGGCTTCCAGCTAATGCATTCTGCAAAGCAGCTGAAGTCCTTGTGCCCTTGCCGCCCATTTAGGAGTCCTACATGGAGTTCCAGGCTTCTGGCTGCAGTTTTACCCAGCCCTGGCTGTTGTGGGCATTTGCAGGGTGAACCAGTGGATGGAAGCTCATTCTCTCTCTGCCTCTGTCTGTCACTCTGCCTTTCAACATACAAAATTGTGTATTTTTAAATGGAGTCCACTTCCCTGCTGAGGGACTGTTGGAGAAGGAATTCAGTCATTATTGTTATTTTGCCGGATGGGGAAGTTCTTAGACCCTCTCAGGATCTAAATGCTTCTGATGACCCCAAAATGTTTCTCCATGGTGGACTGCCCATGGCCACCCTGCTCTGCTCCCCAGGCGCCTCTCTGGCCACAGGAGCTTGCTAGGAAGCGAGCAGAGCCAGGGTGTGGCAGGGGCTGCTGGCTGTACAGGTGTGGAGGACTCTCCAGAGCTGGAGAAAGATGACTTTTGATTGAACCTTTGCATTTTGCCTTTTTTCTTTCTCCCTCTCTCTCTCTTTTTAAAGATTTATTTATTTATTTGAAAGTCAGAGTTACACAGAGAGAGAAGGAGAGGCAGAGAGAGAGAGAGGTCTCCCATCCGCTGGTTCACTAACCAGATGGCCGCAATAGCCGGAGCTGCACTGATCCAAAGCCAGGAGCCAGGAGCTTCTTCTGGGTCTCCCTCATGGGTGCAGGGGCCCAAGGACTTGGACCATCTTCTACTGCTTTCCCAGGCCATAGCGGAGAGCTGGATCGGAAGTGGAGCAGCCGGGTCTCGAACTGGTGCCTATATGGGATGCCAGCAGGTGGAAGCTTAACCCACTATGCCACAGTGCCGGCCCCAACATTTTGTCTTGTTTCCTTTCCCTGTTTATGAGGCATCAGAATAAATGGTGTTGTCTCACTGCATAAAGAAGAGAGGGTGTGGGAGAAAGGAGAGACAGAGGAGGCAGGGCTAATTTTCAGTTTTGATCTTGGAACTTGAGAGGGAGGGAGAGTGTAGAGAGGGAGATGGGGAGGGAGAGAGAGAGAGAGAGAGAGAGAGAGAGAGAGAGGAGAGAGCAAGTGCATCCCATCCTCAATGCATGTCCTGGGCTCAGAGCCCTGGGCAGGCTCTGGGTGGGCCCCGAGTTCCGCTCCTTGTCTTTATGAGAGGAATGGCTGGGGACGGAGCTCTGCTGTGACTCTAAGCCAGGCTCCCAGCCAGGCATCTGCATTTTCCCAGCCAAAAGGCTGCTCATGAGATGCTCTCTGTAGATACTGAAGTTGCTGGATTCCCAGCGTCTCCTGGCCCTCCTGGCCCCTCCTCCTCCATCTGACTATGCACTGACTTCCTGTTTCATAATTGTGAGGAGGGCGTTGCGGGGGTAGTAGTAATGATGAGACCAGGGCCAGTTCTCTCCCTGCCCTTCTGCCTCCCTCCTTTCATTTCTTACTTCTGTCCAGCTTTTCCTTATGTCACTGTCTGGAAGGATGACCAGGTCAGTGGCCAGGGACAGCACAGAGCCCGGTGCCCAGCTTTGCCACTCACTGAGGATGCAGAAGGAGGCCTTTCTGGAGGGCGTTGTGCATTGGTCTGTGTGGCTGTTGTAACAAATTGTCACAAATTCAAATGCCTTCCAACAACACCTGGGTGTGGTCACACAGTTCCCGAGGTCAGAAGCTGGTGTACAGCAGGTGCATCTGAGCCTCTGCCCTGTCTCCTAGTGATGTGTCTTGCTAAGTAGCTAGCTAGATCTGCAGGAGCTGGAAGCCTTGAAAGCCCCACATGGAATTCTATCCTCCCACTTGTCAATCAAAATGTTTCCTTCCGCAGAATGCACTTGCTCCTTCTGGGACCTAAAGAGGGGAACGCCATGAAAATATGGATATTGGGGCTGGTGCTGTGGCATAGCAGGTTAAGCTGTTGTCTGCAGTGCTGGCATCCTATAGAGGGCCTGTTTGAATCTTGACTGCTCCACTTCTGATACAGCTCTCTGCTAATGGCCTGGGAAAGCAGTAGAGGATGGCCCAAGTGCTTGTGCCCCAGCACCCACAAGGGAGACCCGGAAGAATCTCCTGGATCCTGGCTTCAGCCTGGCCCAGCCCTGGCTGTTGCGACCATTTGGGGTTGTGAACCAGCAAATGGAAGATCTCTCTCTGTCTTTCTGCCTTGCCTCGGCCTCACCCTCTCTGTAACTCTGCCTTTCAAATAAATAAATCTTTAAAGAAAAAGAAAATATGGATATTAAGCTTCACATGAAACTTGTGGAGGTGCCTGCCCACTACCTCATAAAAGAGGCCAACAACTGGGCTGAGCCCTGTTTTGTCCTGGGGACCACGGTTGGGCAGGAGGTGTTACACAGCTCTCTCTCTCTCCCCCTACCCCTTTGGGCAGTCCTGTGACCTGCTCCTAACAGGTGGTTTGCTCATGTATGTATGTCTGTTCACTTTCTCACCTTCAAATGAACTTTGTTCTGCACCTACAGGTGTCTGCACCTAGAATGCTTGTCTTTGTGTGATGAAAGCCTGCAGTGAGTTAGACCCCTGGCCGCATCACCGGGAGCCAGCAAGGCTGTGTTTCTTTCTGGAAGCCCTGGGAATGGGTCTGTTTCAGGCTCCTCCCGGTTGTTGCCTGAATCTGGCTCCTTGGGGCTGTAGGCTGAGGTGGCTATCAGCCAGAGCTGTCCCTTTCCCATCTCATGGTCTGGACAACCTAAGGGAAAGACACTGTGGGAGCATTTCCACCAGATGCTGGGCAGGGTGCATGGAGAAGTGAGGGGATCTGAAGCCAGAGGTGGTGGTGGGGCAGAGGCATGTTCTAGTCCACAGGGAAGCCACACCCCTCCAGAGCTCAGCCCCGAGGCTGCACAGGGTGGAGGAGGGCAGAGCCCATCTCTTCACTCAGAGGGAGGCCATGGGGCCTGGAGTGGGGAGGGGATGTGGCTGAGGTCAGGGACCAGTGTGGTGTGCAAGAGTTCTGAAGGCGGCTGCTATAGAGCTTAGAGGGGACTTCTTGGGTCTGGTGCTGTGGCACAGTGGGTTGAGCCACCACTTGCTTGCAACACCAGCATCCTGTTTTGGAGCACCTGTTCAAGTCCCGGCTGCTCCACTTCCGATCCAGCTCCCTGCTAAGGCCTATGGGAAAGCAGCGGAAGATGACCCAAGTAATTGGGCCCCTGCCACCTACGTTGGAATCCCTGGTAGAGCAAGGGATTCCTGGCTTTGGTCTGGTTCAACCTCAGCTGTTATAGCCAGTGGGGGAGTGAGCCAGCAGGTGGAGGATCTGTTCTCCCTCTGTCTCTTCCTCTTCTCTCTTCCTTTCCCTCTCCGTCTCTCCCTCTCTCTCAGTCTTTCAAGTAAATAAAATAAATCTTTAAAGGAGGGGGGAATGGTGCTCTTCACAGTGAGGCAAGTCTCTCAGATTTTTGGTCTCTTTTGCAGTTAATCTACAAAGCCAGGTGGCTCAGCTAGGCTGCCGGGTCTTAAAGAAGTGACTGTGACCTTGGCTTTAGAAAGCACAAATCAATTGCATTCTGGGTCGGGGTGCACCTGGACATGACTCAGCTTTTCTGCTGCCCCTGCTGGCCAGCCAGCCACACTCCACCTTAGTCCCACAATTCTTTTTTTTTAAGATTTATTTTATTTGTTTGTAAGGCAGAGTTACAGAGAAAGACACAGAGAGACAGAGAGAAAGGTCTTCTATCCACTGGGTCACTCCCCAAATGGCTGCAGCAGCCGGGGCTGGGCCAGGCTGAAGCCAGGAGCCAGGAGCTTTTTCCAGGTCTCCCAAGAGAGCCCCCCAATTCTTAACTTGCACATCCTGGGTGCCCTCGTGGCCAGATGCCTTCATGCCTCCTCCGTGTAGCCAGGACTCCCCTCAGGCTGACGGGAAGCCTGGAGCCCACAGAGCCGGCTGTCTTGAATCTCTCCTCTGCCTGCTGCTCTCTGAGAGAGGCTGGGCTTCCCACACAGCAGGCATGCCTCTGTTCAGATCCGTGGGCGGCAGGCCCGATCCCCAGGGAGACGGGCTCCTGGCTGGGGGCTCTTCCTGCAGATCTCACTCACCCTGCTCTCCTCTTTGCAGCAGACCAGAGACCACTACCCCCGGGGGTTTACATAAGACAGAGCAAAGCGCTTTCTCCAGGCTAAGGCTAAGAATATACCCGCCCCCTTCACCCGGCGCCCTGCCTGGGAGGTGAGGGAACTGACTCACTCCCTGCATCTCTGACTCAATGAAAAGACAAATAGATGAGAAAAAAAGAAAAAAAAAACTACCGAATTAATGGCAGGGAAAAAGACCAGTATTTTTAGCGCATGAGGGCACAGTTAGCTGCTGCAGAGCCCGGGAGGGTGGAAGTTTTTATTTAAAATAACAGGTCTTCGCTTCAGCCGTGTTTATCTGTGGGGCTCTCAAGTGGTGCACCAGGCACAGAGAGGCTGGGATTGCCCTGTGATGATCTCACCTACAGAGGCACAGGCTGACCGGGGAACTTGGCCGTGAACCCAAGCATGGCTGCTTTTCTCCCCAAACAAAAGCTCCGTTCCATGGCTGTGCTGATAGGAGCAAGATGCCAGGCTGTCTGGAACCACTTCTGCCTGTGTAGACAGGAGCCCTGAAACTTGGGCTGCAACTGGCAGCCCAGGGGAGCAGCCTGGATTCTTCCAGGGCGTCTCCTGCCTCCTGTTGCCTCTTACCCCTGAGAGGAAACCTGTCTGTCCCGCTGGGCTCACTGCCGGGTCCTCTGAGAGGCCTGGGGACTCTCGGTTTGGGGATTTCTCTAGGAGGAGCTGCTGCTGCTTCTAGAAAGATCCCAGTCATTTCCCAGAGTTCCCTCCTGCCTGGCAACTGAAGACACAGGTGTAGAGAGAAGCTGGGAAGGTGTCACCAACAGCCAGGGTGTGGTGCTCCTGTGTTTGCCCTCACTCAGTAAAACATTTTGGAGGCCCCAGCAAGATATGGAGACCACCCCCGGGGAAGACCTCTCTCTGATCCTTCCAGGTTGGTGCTCTGGCCATAGGGGAGCCACCCCTGATGATGTTCCAGGGCCCCGTGACCTGATTCACCACCTGGGAGGCTCGGCTCGATCTCTTCACTGACCAATTGGCCGTAGGTCCTCTGGTAAGCCAGCTCTTGTTTTCTGGGGGCGCCTTCTGGGTATTGGCGGTCTGATGAGATGCCAATATGGTCTCCGTTCTGGTTGAACACATAGGCGTTAGGACGGGAGACTCTGGTCCGGTTAAAGAAAGGCCTTCCCTGGATGTACTGGTTTCTGTTCCTGTTTCATGGCCACTTGCTGATGTACTGTCTGCATCCATAATCCTGGGAGGTAAACTCTTCTCCCTGTCCTGCCTGTCTGTCTCCTTTATTCCCTGGTCTCCGGTGTCTCTCTGTCCCTTCCCTTGAGTGTGGGCTCTGCTCAGTCTAAGGGGACACCTTTTCAGTATATGCTCAAAAATTTCTCTCTTTTAAATCTAGAAGGATCACTGCCTTAAAAATTGCCTTGTAACTTGCCAACGTTTTGTGACTTGGTTTTTGCAGATCTGGATGAAAAATAACAATGGGTAATCAGCACTAACGTGGATTTTGCAATCTCTGGTTGATGTCATTGATTTGCAGCTAGAGTTTTATAAAAAGAGTAAAATTTCATGTAAATGTAATTTTTAACTTAATTAAGATAAAAGTATGATATCAACATCTTAAGTCACCTAGGTGTAACTACTAAATGTAAATTGGGTAAAGGTAAATAAACTAAATGTGTCTAACAAAAATGTTTTCATAAGAGCCCATATGTAAAGAATAATTCAAGACTGCTTAAAAGTAACTAAGGTTAAAATTCGATGTGTTTGGTTGAACTTTTTACTTAACACAGAATTATTCTTAGGTGTTCAAATCCAACTGAAAGTTGATCCCTGTTAAAAATAAGAGTGGGAATAAGATAGGGAGAAAATGTACAGTTCAGCACACATTCCTTCAGACTTACCCTAAGGGTAAAGCTAAAAACTTGCCATGGGACTCCAAACCCCATTAAGTTGGCAGATACCAACACCATCTTACTAGTTAAATTGATCAGTTTGAGTTCATAACTGATCATAAAGACAGGATTAAGTGTCAAAGGGATCACATAAATAAGACCAAGTGTCTGTTAATAATAATTGATAGAATTAAAAGGAGAGAACGACCCAACATGGAAAGCGGGCCACACAGCAGACTCATAGAATGACAAATGCCCTAAACAGCACTCTGGTCTCAGAATCAGCCCTTAAGGCTTTTGGATCTGGCTAAAAAGCCACAAGAGTATTTCAGGCATGGAAAGCCAAGACACTGTGTCAAAAAAAGACCTACTAGTCCTGGATGGGGTGCCTGTTCTGTCCCAGTTGCTCCTCTTTCAGTCCAGCTCTCTGCTGTGGCCCAGGAAGACAGTGGAGGATGGCCCAAGTGCTTGGGCCCTGCACCCACATAGAAGACCAGGAGGAACCACCTGGCCCCTGGCTTCGGATCGGTGCACCATTGGCTGTAGTGGCCATTTGGAGAGTGAACCAACAGAAGGAAGACCTTTCTCTCTGTCTCTCTCTCTCACTGTCTAACTCTGCCTGTCAAAAAGAAAAAAAAAAATGACCTACATGAAAGATCTCTGTGAATGAGATCTTGGTGGAAAGAAGGTGCCATCAAAGAATGAAGTACCTTTCTCTGAAGGGAGGAGAGAACTTCCACTTTGCTTATGGCCCTGTCTAAATACTGGTGGAGGTTGTGGACTCAAGAGGCTTCCATAGCCTTGGCAGCACATGACAAGAGCCTTAGGTGGTTATTGACATCATAAATAAGAGTGTCTATTGTTAAATCAACAACAGGAGTCACTGGGCACATGCTCCCCGTGTAGGACCTCTGTCCTTAATTAGTTGAGCTATGAGAATTAACAGTAAAACTCATCTTCAAACAGCAGTGTATACTTTGTGTTTCTGTGTGGGTGCAAACAGTTGAAATCTTTACTTAGTATAGAGTTGATCTTCTATATACAAAGATAATTAAAAATGAATCTTAATGGAGAATGAGATGAGAGAGGGAGTAGGAGGTGGGATAGTTTGGGGATGGGAGGGTGGGTATGGGGTGAAGAACCGCTATAATCCCGAAGTTGTACTTATGAAATTTATATTTGTTAAATAAAAGCTTTCTATAAAAAAAGAGAGTAATAAAGGATCCACAAAACATCCACAAAGCAAAAAAAAAAAATTCAATATGTTATCTTATTTTAAAAACATTGTCTTAATTTACAGAGTTTAAAGGATTATTTCAATGTAAATCAAAAAATCAACAAAGAAATCTCACAAGTATAAAAATGTGTTCTTGGTAAAAAAGGTTAAATAGAAAAGAGATTTAAAAATATAAAAAGATTTAAGTAAGTTACAAAAGTGTGAAATAGTCACAAAAGTTTATAAAAATTTTCTAAATACAAAACCTATTCATTAAAATCTGATCCTCTGTTAAAACAATGAGATTTTGTAATACATATATGTTAATAGGTATTTTAAAATACTACAGCATCTCCTTTTAATAGTTTTTATTTAATTGATGACTCTGTCAGTTTTCTAGTAGGTTCCAGTAAAGCTCTCTTCTCTTTTCCAGTTCTGACTCTGTCAAAATTGTTTCAAGTTATGGGGAGATTCCATGTACTAACTTATATTTAAAGTTTTTATTTCCCGGGGCCAGCGCTGTGGCGCAGCGGGTTATCATCTTGGCCTGAAGTGCTGGCATCCTATATGGGTGCTACTTCAAGACCTGGCTGCTCCACTTCCTGTCCAGCTCTCTGCTATGGCCTGGGAAAGCAGAAGAAGATGGCCCAAGTCCTTAGACCTCTGCACTTGCATGGGAAGACCTGGAGGAAGTTCCTGGCTCCTGGCTTTGGATCAGTGCAGCTCCGGCCGTTGCAACCAATTGGGGAGTGAACCATCAGATGGAAGACCTCTCTCTCTTTCTTTCTCTCTCTCTCTCTCTCTCTGCCTCTCCTCTCTCTGTATAACTTTGACTTTCAAGTAAAATAAATAAATCTTTTTAAAAAAGTTTTTATTTCCCATTTTAGTGACAGACCAAAGAGGCATCAATTTTGTATCCTATTGAGGTAATCTTTATGCTTTCTGTCTCTCCTTAACTTCTGACTGTTTAAAAACAGCTGTTTTTATTTTATTTTATTTATTTTTAAATTTTTCTTAAAGATTTATTTATTTGAAAGAGTTACACACAGAGAGAAAGAGAGGCAGAGAGAGAGGTCTTCCATCAGCTGGTTCACTCCCAAATTGGCCACAATGGCGGGAGCTGTGCTGATCCAAAGCCAGAATCCAGGAGCCAGGAGCTTCTTTCAGGTCTCCCACATGGGTGCAGGGGCCTAAGGACTTGAGCCATCTTCTACTGCTTTCCTGGGCCATAGCAGAGAGCTGGATCGGAAGTGGAGCAGCCAGAACTTGAACAGACGCCTATATGGGATGCCGGCACTGCAGGCGGCGGCTTTACCCGCTATGCCACAGTGCCAGCCCCAGCTGTGTTTTTATTAAAAGAATTATGGTTTGGTTAAATATATACTCATTCTAAAACATTTAAATAATCACTTTGTAACAATAATAAAATCTAGTCTATATCATTGCTACCCACCAAAAGTTATAAAGGTCTAATAATTTTGTTATGTTATCAGTCATGATGGCTATCTTAATGAAAAAAGGCCTAGAGGATTAAAAAGGATAAATGCTTTATAAAATCTTACATTCTAAAATACTGTATAGATTAAGCAAGTGCCTCTTCTTATTGGTTAATAAGTTTTATACTTTTAATCATGGCTATTTAAAGTCTTGCCATTCACAGTTTTGTATTTTTCCCAAAACACTAAAAATCAGATTTACTGCTCATAAAAATTAAAACATTGTTGGTTCTGTGTTTAAATGTGTCCTCAATTAGGTTCCAAAGGACTTTTTTTTCCTGACCTTTATTGTATTCTGTACTTTGGGATGGCTCTACAAATAGATAAAACCAAGTATAACAGGTTCCAACTGAAAAAGTATGGTTAATTCAGGTTACTAAAAACAGGAAGCAATTCTAATCAATTGGTAATTAAAAAAAAAAGTTAAAGATCTTAAAAATCTGTTACTAAGACTGCTTTATTGTTCTATCTTATATCGTATGTTATGTATTATATGGGTATACATTATTGTATGTCTGTTTTAATTGGCTTATAGATAAAAGATTGTTCATAAATTTAAACTGCGAAGTTAACCCAAAATACATTTTTGGTTCATGTGACCTAAATTAATCTCTGTATCAGATAGTTTAAACTTGTTGGTAAAAAAAAATTATGTTTGTGCTTGGGTTTACTGGTCAAACAAGTTACATTGGTGGTAGATATTAAAAAATATTTCCAACTACATGTACTCTTAAAATGTATAAAAGACATTGAAATTTTTGGTAGATACTGTCATAAGTTGTTATTTGATAGTTAAAATTGCTTTCTAAGTTTTTATTCAATATTAAATTATTGATAGTAAACATTCTAAAAAGTCTGTATTCTCTTCAAGATGGGAAACTGATTCTATCCTAAATTCTCCATCAGAGTATAAATTTGATCTACAGACCTTATAAGAGGAATGGCTAACATTTTTCTGTAACAGTACCTGGCCACATAGAACAGCTAGATTTATTTTGCCACGGACACAGTAAACAGACAAAACCTCCTTTTTCAAACCAAACTAAGGGAGAGATATAAAGTCTTACTAATTATTTCAAAACAGTTTGGATAAGGTGGTCTTCATGTTTGAGCTTATGTTACTCTCCTCATGGGCATTATATTATCTCACAGAAAAAAACATTTCTAGCTCAGGCCACCAAAGATTAGTGATGGGACTGAGCACCCCCCTGGCTGACATCCTAAAGGCATCCTCTGTGGTCTGCTTTAACAATGATGAGGAAAAAGAGGAGTGAGCTGGACAACAGGAGCAATGTAAGGACAGGTGCCAGGCCAATGAATTACAGCTTTACACAGTGAGCTGAACCAAAAAGGCCAGTCCACCCGAAATGGCATTTGTTTTCAATGTGGAAAGCTAGGGCTTTGGGCAGACAGCAGTCAAGGCAGAAGCGAGTCTCTGAAGAGCCCGGTCAGCTCTGCCCACCAAGAGCTGGGTCACCAGAAATGGGACTGCCCTGGAGTCGAAGGCCTCCTAGGTCAGAGCTGCAGATCTTGTTGGCTCTAAGCTGAAAAGCCCTGCACTCTGCCCACCTTCCAACACAAACACCACTGTCAGGGGGACAGCCTGGGTCAGTAACATAGCAGACAGAGCTGTACATTTGCTTCTAGAGATCCTGCCTGTCCTGTACTGACCTCCTATCCAAGCCAACTCTGCTCCCGGGCCAGCTAGGAATGGGAGTCAACAGGGTGCCTGCCCTAAGGAGGTTCACACCTCCCTTAAGGTGTCTCTTACAGTGCCCCATGCAATTATCAAGCCCCTCCTGTCAGTTTCTGTTTGTAGCTCAGGTACAACATTTAGGTCAATACCTGGATTAATGTCAAGATTACAATTGAAATTGTTAAGATTGTAACTGGTATTGTTAAGGTTATAATTGATATTAGTTTCTCATAGGCTTTAGGTTAGCTTGACCCCAGTAACCATGTATTCCCCCTGATCCTAGCAACCATGTATTCCCCTCCTGATTTTGTGGTTTTTGCCTTTATAAATCCTGTTGCTTTGGGCTCGGGGTGGAGAGTTCTTTGACGCATGAGCCTGCTCTTCACCACCAGTAATAGAGGACCATTGAGTTTGATCAATGTGTGGTGCTCCTCGGTTTGTACTGGCTCAGGTACCACATGACCTTGGGCAACTGACTGTGCCTCAGTTTCCAGCTTCCTCAACTGTCATTTGGGCACGATCATACAACTTCCTCACAGCCAGCCTTGAAGTGCAGACAAGTTCATGCATGTCACACGAAGAACTCAGTCAACATTAGCGAGGGTTGTTATTGTCTTTATCATCTGCCAATGTCAGGTGCAGCAGGTGCAGCGCGGGTATGCACATGCTACACATGACTGGTTGGCTGTACCTGAGAGGAAATTCATCTGGGCTGTGCTCAGTGGGATATGTGCATTGTCCGTTTTGACTGCTATCAGTCAGGTCTCTAAATGATGCCTGAAACTGCAGGCGATTCTAGCCCTGGGACAGTCTGCCTTTGGGTGCTGCTTAATTGGGGTAATAAATTATCCTCATTGTTTAAGCCTCCAATCATTTACAGCCCAACACACCCTAAATGATGTAACTAGGGAGGGCCCCGGGGGCCTTGCTAGCATTGCAGGGCATGTAAGCCATATGTGGCACTAAATGGATTTGATAGTGCTGTTAGGGTGGTTCTTCGCTTCAGATTGCTTCTCACGTTTTGAAATGGTATTGCGCTCCCATGATAAGAACCTCAAAAGTACAACAAGCCTTACACTGTCTGTGAGCGTTCCTAGTTCCCATCCCCAAGAATCTTGTGATGGATCATTCATCCTTCCGGAGATTTTGACAATGTATATAAAATCAATGTAAATCAATGCAAAGTATATTGTTTTCTGGGGCAGGTGTTTGTTTTGGCCTAGCACTTAAGGATGCTTACAGAATGCCTGGGTTCTGCTCGTGGGTCTGCTCCTAATCCTAGCATCCTGAGAATGTGCCCCCTGGGCAGCAGCAGGTGCCCAAGATGTTGGGTCCCTGCCACCCATTTGGGAGACCCAGGTTGAGGTACAAGCTCCTGGTTGCAGCCTGGTCCAGCCCTGACTGTTGCAGGCAACTGGGGAGTGAACCAGCGATGGAAGATCTTTGTCTTTCAAGTAAAGCAAATTTTTAAAAAATGTAACAAAATATATTGTTTTCTCTCTTTCATAATCTAAATGCCATAATCTATTTTTTATCATTCTGTACTTGCATTTTTCACTTAATGCACCTTCAGGTTTCTATATCAATTGGTAAGGAGCTTCCTTGTTTATTTTTACAGTTACAATACACTCCTTGGATTTAACAATCCCTTACCAACAAGTATCCAAGTTCTTTTCAGTCGCTCACTGTTGGTTGCACTGCTGCAGTAAATGTATGGTGCATAGGCCATGTTGCAGGTATGCAAATAGATCTCTGGGATTAACTCCCCAAAGGGGAATGGCTGAACCTGTGAGTATTGGTGGTGTTGATGGCTATACTAAACTGCTCTCCATGTGAGTGTCCAATTTACACTTCCACTGCCAAGGTAGGGGAGTGCCTGCTGCCCACAGCCTTGGCAGCAGGACACACTCCCAAATTTGGACTTTTTAAAAAAAAATTTTTTTTTAAAATTTTTTGACAGGCTGAGTGGACAGTGAGAGAGAAAGAGACAGAGAGAAAGGTCTTCCTTTTGCTGTTGGTTCACCCTCCAATGGCCGCTGCGGCTGGTGCGCTGCGGCCAGTGCACTGCGCTGATCCGAAGCCAGGAGCCAGGTGCTTCTCCTGGTCTCCCATGGGGTGCAGGGCCCAAGCACTTGGGCCATCCTCCACTGCACTCCCGGGCCAGAGCAGAGAGCTGGCCTGGAAGAGGGGCAACCGGGACAGATCTGGTACCCCGACCGGGACTAGAACCCGGTGTGCCAGCGCCGCAGGCAGAGGATTAGCCTATTGAGCTGTGGTGCCGGTCCCAAATTTGGACTTTTGCCAATTTTATGATGAAAAATGGTATTTTAAAATAGCTTTAATTTGTATGCTTCCTATGAGTGAGTGAGAGCATTTGGCAATATAAGGATATTGTTCAGAGCCTTTGAATTGTCCTTATATAATATTTGTCCATTTTTCTAATGGATTTTTGGTTTTTTTCTTATTGAGTTCTACAGCTTTTTGTATATTAGGAAGATTTTTCTATGTCTTTGAGAAGCTATAATTATGTTTCCCGGTTTGCCACTTCTCACACTCTCTCTCTTTGTCTCTCTCTCTGGTGAGGCTCACTTTTCACGCAGAAGTTTATATATAGTTTAATTAATTATTTTTCATGGCTTTTGGGTTTTTCAGTAGTTAAAAGGCCTGCCATACTCTGAGTTTTTGAAAACACATCCCATTTGTTCCCTGTCTACATTTATTGATTTAATGTTTATATTGATTATTTGATCCGTTTGAGTTCTATCATGGAACAGGTGTGAGACGGAGGCCAACGTTAATAGTCCCCAGATAGCTCCCTGATTGCCTTACATTGCTCAGTAGCGTATTTTTCCCCATTGGCTTGGTATTTGTAGCCTTTTCTGCACATTGTATCCCACTGCTTCACCGATCATGAACTAGGACTGTGTTGTTTGAATTTCTGACCTTTGTGGATGTGGAACATTTCCACATCTGGTGATCTCCTTTCTTTGATCTTCTCAGAGCTTCCTGTGCAAACCTTGTTTGCTTATTTTTCAATATGGACTTTGGAATTCTTTTGTCTAGCTTAAAGAGAACCATCTACAGGTTTGTTGAAATTATGTTAAATTTAAAAATCCAATTAGGAAGATCAGTATGCTCTTGTTATAAAAAAGGAAAACAACATTGAGACATCTTGTCAAAAAATGTGGCACGTCTTCCCATTTGCTTATGTGTTCTGTTGGGCCCATCTGGAATAATTTATTTATTTTTAAAAGATTTATTTATTTACTTGAGAGGCAGAGTCACAGCAGAGGGAGAGACAGAGAGAGATCATCCATCTGCTGGTTCACTCCCCCAGTGGCCTCAATGGCCAGAGCTGAGCTGATCCGAAGCCAGGAGCCGAGAGCTTCTTCCAGGTTTCCCACACTGGTGCAGGGCCCAAGCCCTTGGGCCACTTCTACTGCTTTCCCAGGCCATAGCAGAGAGCTGGATCAGAAGTGGAGGAGCATCCTGGACTCGAGTCAGCGCCCATATGGGATGCCGGTGACACAGGCAGATGCTTAACCTATTACATCACTGTGCCGGCTCCTATCTGGAATAATTTAAATTTTGGTATATACATGCTCTATATTTTTAAAAGTTCATGGAACTTTTAAATTTCATGAAAAAGCTGTGCATGGATTTAAAAAAAAATTTGCACCAAAATAACCTTATCTTTTAATTACATTTTCCATGAACTTTCTAAGGTACCCTTCACATCACTACCTTTATTGTTAAATTTATTCCTAAGAAATTTATCTTTTCTGTTGTACTTCTTGCTAGTGTAAATCAAGTCTTTTCTGTAATTCTAGCCTCTACCTATTGACTTTATGTTAACTTTCTCTCCCACAATATTCCTTTTGCTATTTTTAGTAGTCTTTTAAAAATTGATTTTCTTGTTTTCTTGTAAATAGCACCATCAGCCGCAAAAAGGATTAGTTCTTTCTCTATATCTTCATTTTTAAACCTTTATTTTCTTCTCTCGTGTGTGTTTTATTAGTGTGCCAGTAAAAATTGAGAACAATAGAGAGCTGGATAATAATGATAATTCATGATTGTAGTGGGCTTTTCTCATAACTGCTGGATCAAGCACACAAACAAATTAGTAGGCAGCCCGATCGGCAGACTGGACCTAATTCACATGTGCAGAACCCGGTCCTCGACTCTTCTAGAATGCACTTCTTTTCAATTGCACATTAAACATTTACCAAAATTGATTATGTGCTGGGCAATAAATCATATGTCAATAAACTTCAAAGCCCTGAGTGATATGAAGTATGTTCCCTGACAGTAGTGATACTCAGGTGGAAATAAGTAACAACAAAGTAACTGGAAAACCTCTAAATGTTTGGCAATAAATTGATACATTTCAAAGAACCCTTGGTTAAATAAGAAATTAGCAATGGAAATAAGAGACTGTTTTTACCTTAGTGATGATTAAAGTATGACCTACTGAAATGTGAAGGAAGTAAAGTCATGTTTACGGAGAAATTTATGGCATGAAATGTAAATATTTGGAAAGAAGAATGGCTGAGAGACTGATCATTTCAATCCACCGTAATAAGTAGGAGAGTAATGGCAAATTAAACCCAAAAATGCAAAAGGAAAGATAAAGTTAAGGGCAGAAATGAATGAGATAGGAAGCAATGCAGGTGAAGAGTATTAATAAAGCAAAAAGTTGGTTCTTTTCAAAGACATAAAATGGATAAGCCTGTGGTAAGATCAATATCAAAGAGAAAGGTACAATGTCGCAGAATTGGGAATGAAAATGAGGACAAAACACGTGGGTCATTAATGATGTCGTTATTCAGACAAAACGTGTGCACAAAAACTTGCAGCCAAGACGCACTTAGCAGCAGCAAATACCGATGATGTTTCCTTTATGAACTGGAGATGAGGCAAATGTGCTGCTACTACCACTCATGCTAACCTCCCCTGACGATTCTGGGTGAGACAATAATACATTTCTATAAATGGATTGAAGCTACCATTATTTAGAGGGAATGCAATTGTGTGTGCAGAAAACAGAAAAGTCTGCAGATAAACTATTGGCACTCGTACATGAATTTAAAAAGATCACTGACTCATAGGTCAAGTTGATAAGATAGCTTTCTTTTCCAGGGCCAAAGAATTAGAAAATTAATTAAAAATATTATTTATAATAGCATCAAATCATATTAGATATCTGGTACTCTAATAAAAGATGTGTTCAGACTTCCACAATGAAAACAAGAAAACATTGTTGAGAGAAATTAATTAAAACCTAAAAAAAATGGAGGCATAGATTACGTTTATGGACTGAAATAACTCAATTTAATAAAGGTGTCCATTCTCTGTAAATTGAGCTATAAATTCAATACAGTCACTTTCGGAATCCTAGCAGCTGGTTTGGTGGAAATTGACAAGACAGATCTAGAATTTATATGGAATTGCAAAGGGCTAAGAATAACCAATATAATCTTGAAGATGAAGAACGTTGGAGCACTTATTTTAACGAACATAAAGACTTACTGTAGTTTCAGCAGCTAAAAAAGCAATGCATTGGTGTAAGGACAATTAATCTCTATCCTCACCCCCCCCCCCGAAAGCAAACAGAATGCCATAGGAATTGGAAATAGACCTGCATGTTTATGGACACTTGATTTATGATGAAAGTGGGATTTTAGAGCAACAGGGAAAAGATGGTGTTTTGAACAAATGGTGCTGTGCCAGTCAGATATCCAATTGGGAAAGAGACCTTGAACCCCCTGCTTCACGCTATAAATAAACCTCCAGGTGGATGGTACATTGAATGTGGAAAGTCAAACAGTCTTCTGGAAGATTACATTTGAGAGAATTCCTATGGCCTTGTACAGACCAAGACGAGCAGAACGTGCGCTAACCATCAAAGAAAGATGAATCAATTGGACTACGTTGACATCAGGGTCTTCTGTTCTTCAGAAGACTCCAGTAAGAGAAGGAAAGGCAAACCTGAGTGGGAGATGTTTGTAGCACACATTTTCAGAATAAAGGGTGGTATCCTCTCCATCAATCCAGAAAAGGCAGACAATCCGATTTCCTAGTGAATGGGAAGGACCTGAGCAGGGTCTCCGCAGAAGGGGCTACGCAACGTCCACTGCACCAAGCCATGCAGTGGTCAGGGATGTTTGAACTAAAACCACAGTGAAATGCCACCACACACCTGCCAGACAGACATTGGAAAGGCTGACAGCTCCCAGTGTGTCTGGGGAGGGCCAATGCCTGGAACTTTCCTACACTACTGTTGGGAACACAAATGGATGCTTCGGAAAGGCTTGTCAGTTTCTAGTAGAGTTACCTTGACCTGTGCCCTAAGACCTACCAGTCCCTTCCCAGTTACACATACACACAACAGAAATGCATACAGATGCCCACCATGGCATGCAAGGGAAAGCTCATTGCTTATCAAAGCTGGAAAGAACCCAAGTGTAAAGGCATCTCTCATGGCTTATGCTTCAAAATGGATTAGCTCACAAACATACATATTGCACACTTCCATTGAAATAAAGCTCACAACCAGGCACATCTAAATTTGGGTGTGAGAATAAACATTTATTGTCTCCCATGTGGGAGGCACCCTGGCTATAAAACTGAGCACTCTTATTTTAGAAATTAGTGCAGTGTTAACTGCTGGTGGGAGGGCAGGGGCTCCAGGAAGGTTTCTGGATGCCTGATCATGTTCATTTCTGGATCCCTCTCTTATGGCTACTGGGAACTCTTTACTTTGCCAGAATTTACTGAGTTTGCTAAGGATGTATTTTTCTGCAAGTACACCAAGCCACAATGTTTCGTGAAGCTCCAAATGTGTGCATGTGAGGTTGTACCTGGCACCATGGTCTCTCTCCTTTTCTCCCCTTGGTTAACATCACTGGTGCTGGAGGCGGCTCCTTGTCACTAACTGTCTCAATGGGCAAGGACCTGAAGTCCACTCTGAGAGGGCTGAGGAGGGCCCAGCTGAGTCAGGCCAGATGTTTTTTATTTTAAAGATTTATTTATTTATTTGAAAGAGTTACACAGAGAGAGGAGAGGCAGAGAGAGAGAGAGAAAGAAAGAGAGAGAGGGGTCCTCCATCCAATGGTTTACTCCCCAATTGGTAGCAACCGCCGGAGCTGTGCAGATCCAAAGCCAGGAGCCAGGAGCCTCCTCTGGGTCTCCCACATGGGTGCAGGGTCCCAAGCACTTGGGCCATCTTCTGCTGCTTTCCCAGGCCATAGCAGAAAGCTGGATCAGAAGTGGAGCAGCCGGGTCTCGAATCGGCGCCCATATGGGATGCTGACACCCCAGGCCAAGGCTTTAACCCGCAGCACAACAGCACCGGCCCCAAGGCCAGATGTTTTTTGACTTTGTTTGGCAGGGTCTGCTGTATCACCTCCCAGTTCATGGCAGCTTTCTGTGCCATGTTTAAACTTCCAAAGATAACTGTGCCACTAACGGCTGGAGGCACCTGCTGCAGAGTTTGAGTGGCTCTCTGTGGTGCAGATGTTGGACCCTGCCACCTGGGGCACCAGCTGGGAGAGGAGGAACTTTCTGGGACACTGGTCTCCCCGGGGTGGGTGGGAGGCAGGGGTCAAGTCCAAGCTTGTGAAGAACCAGGCTGTGGCTGCACACGAGCAACTCCATCACTTACTTTCTCAACTGCAAGGTGGGAAGAAGGGTTTCTATTTGAGGAGGCTGTGTGTGCAAAATGCAATTGCTAACAACAGTCACCTTGTCTGTTTCCAGATGGCCACTGCTGATAAATTCCTTTGATTTATAGAGATGGTGAAATCGGGAGAAAGTTTTTCTGTGCTTTGAATATAGTGATTTTTTAATTACATAATCAATAATAAGAATAAAATGAAAAGCTCCCTTTATCCCAGAAAATAGAAGAATGATTTTCATCGTTTGAATATTAGAAAAAAAGGGGAAAAAATCACTAAGCCATTGTTTTATACAAATTACAAGGAGGCTTTTTTTTTAAAAAAAATTATTTATTTATTTGAGAGGCAGGGAGACAAGACAGAAAGGGAGATACACACACAGGAGAGAGAGAAGGAGAGAGAGGGGAGGGAGAGGGAGAGAGAGAGAGAGGTCTTCCATTTGCTGGTTCATTCTCCTAATGACTGCAATAGCCAGAGCTGGGCCAGGCTGAAGACAGGAGCTGGAACTCCATTCTGGTCTCCCATAAGGGAGGCAGAGATCCAAGGATGTGGCCATCTTCTCCTGCCTTCCCAAGCACACAAGCAGGAAGCTGGACTGGAAGCTGAGCAGCCAGGACTTGAACCGGCACCTGTTGCGCCACAGCGCCGGCCCCATATCGAAACATTTTTTTTTTAAGATTTATTTTATTTTATTTATTTGAGAGGTAGAGTTACAGACAGTGAGAAGGAGAGACAGAGAGAAAGCTCTTCCTTCTGTTGATTCACTCCCCAAATGGCCACAACGGCCGGAGCTGCACCGATCTGAAGCCAGGAGCCAGGAACTTCCTCCCAGTCTCCCATGCAGGTACAGGGGCCCAAGCACTTGGGCCATCTTCTACTGCTTTCCCAGGCCACAGCAGAGAGCTGGATCAGAAGAGGAGCAGCCAGGACTAGAACCGGCGCCCATATGGGATGCTGGTGCCGCAGGCGGAGGATTAACCTGCTGCACCACAGCGCCGGCCCCATGGCAACATTTCTTAACAAACTTGAAAATGTAACAAGGGAATTCAGTCAAATTTGAATGTGATATCTGCATATTTTCAAGTGTCAGTAACAGAAAAATAACTTCCATTTATAAATATGAAACTGAATTTAGACCAAGCTTCAGAACTCATCATCTTGACAGCCTTAGATGTGAAAAGCTGGCATTTGCTGTTGAAAATATTTCTGCAAGTTTATTTAACATATGGCCTCCAGCTAGGGGGGAGACTTTCATTGTTGTCCTAACAAAGGTGGCTTCTGAGTTGATGGGTGGATGTTTTAATCAGTCTGTGCTAAACCTGGCCACTATACATATCAGAAGGTACTTGGCCCATTTCTTCATAAAATTATATATATATATTATATATATATTACATATATATGTAATTTATTTGAAAGGCAGAGTTACGGAGGCAGAGAAAAAGAGAGATAAGTCTTCCACCCATTGATTCACTCCCCAAATGGCTGTGATGGCTGGAGCAGGACCGATCTGAAGCCAGGAACCAGGATCTTCTTCGGGGTCTCCCACATGGGTGCAGGGGCCCAAGGACTTGGGTCATTTTCTGCTGCTTTCCCAGGCCATAGCAGAGAGCTGGATCGGAAGTGGAGCAGCCAGGACTCGAACTGGCACCCATATGGGATGCCAGCACTGCAGGCAGTGGCTTTTACTTGTTATGCCACAGTGCTGGCCCTGAAATAATATATGTCTATTTTTAAAATGCATTGTATTTATTTGAAAGGCTGAGCTACAGAGAGAGAGAGAGAGAGAGAGAGAGAGATCTTCCATTCGCTAATTCACTCCCCACACAGCTATAATAGCCAGCATTAGGCCAGGCTAAAGCTGGGAGCTTCTTCCAGGTCTCCCATGTGGGTGCAGGGGCCCAAACACTTGGGCCATCTTCCACTGCTCTCCTAGGTACATTAGCAGGGAGCTAGATCAGAAGTGGAGCAGCTGGGGCTCAAACGAGCACCTATAAGGGATGCTGGCACCATAGGTGATGGTTTTACCCACTATGCCACTGTACCAGCCCCCATCAAATAATATATTTACATCCAAAAACTTCAACATCTTTAAAAAAATTCCAATAAACTGATATTTATTGAGCTTTTGAATGGGCATTAGATACCCAAGGTATATATACAAGGAGCTACCAGCTAGGTATATAGTGGGATGAAGTTGGGAACCCAATATCTTTTTATTTTTATTATTTTTTAAAGATTTATTTATTCCTTTGAAAGAGTTCCGGAGAGGAGAGACACACACACACAGAGGGATCTTCCATCACTCTCAGCACTTGGGCTGTCTTCCACTGCTCTCCTTGGCACGTTAGCAGGGAGCTGAATCGGAAGTGGAGCAGCTGAGACTTAAATCAGTGCTCATATGGGATGCCGGCATCGCAGGTAGCAATTTTACCTGCTATGCCACGATGCCGGCTCTACTCCCTCTTTTTTTCATGTTTATTTGAAAGGCAGAGTTCCAGAGAGAGGGAGAGACAAAGAGAGAAAGGTTTTCCATCTGCTGGTTCACTCCCCAAATGGCTGAAATGGCCAGAGCTGGACCAGCCCTAAGCAGGAGGCCTGAACCCCATCAGAGTCTCCCATGTGGGTGCAGGGGCCCAAGCACTTCGGCTATCCTCCACTCCCAGGTGCATTAGCAGGGAGCTGGATCACAAGAGGAGCAGCTGGCACTCGAACTGGCACCCATATGGGATGCCGGCAGTGTGGGCAGCTTAGCTCTCTTACTTCTTAGCCCTGGGAACCGATACACAATGGGAGATTTTCAGGAGAGTCCAGAAAAAGAAATTGAACTCGCTGCATAGCTGGGGTGTGTTCTGCTCCAAACTCCAGCCCGACTCCTTGGCGATGGCAGCAGGGGGCCCTCCGCTAAGCAGAGGCAGGAGAGACGAAGGAGAGGAAGAGGTGCAACAAAAGAGGAAAGATGAGAGATGGAAGACGAGAGGACAGGAAAGCAGGAGCTGTGGCGGGAGGAGGAGAGAGAGCAAGGGGGTGAGACAGAAGAAAGTTGTCTCATTTTCCTTACTCCAGAGGGGCTGTGTGCAGCCCATTTCCCAGCAGCCTTTGCTGCATTTCTACCCCTCCCACTTCCTGAATCCAAGTCAGGCTTCCTGGGCTCCTAGGTTGGTTTAAGCTCCCCATGGAAGTGCCGCAGACACACACACTCGCCCCCAGGGGGCGCTTCATGGTCCTAACTTGCCAGATCTCTTGCATTCATCAAAGGGCAAAACCAGGAGCTCAATCTCTAAGCTGTGAGTTGACTGATGGTCTTGCATTTTTAGATGTTTGAATTTTAAAGAGAGAAGCAGGTAATAGGTAGTTGCTAGAAGCAGGAGGACCATCGATACAGTGAATTGGGGCAGTGTGACTTCTTGGAATTAGATCTTGGGTCAGGACAGAACCCTCGAGATGAGGCCAGCCTTGCCTGTGACACTGCTTTGAATCTGCACGGTCAGCTCCTGACACTGTCCTCGCTCCTCAGGCCCCCCCGCCTTTTTTTAAATCTGTGAGCGCACTCGCTCTGCAAGCTCATTGGAAGAAGTGGGTGCCTGGGTACATCCGTCTTTGTGAGTGGGCTGTTGGGGGCTGGGTAATGACCTGTATGTGTGTGCCACATTTCTGACCTCACCTTAAAGAGGAGGAGACTGAGGCACGCTGTGGAGTGAATGTGTGCCCCCCGAAATCACACGTTGATACCTAGTCCCCGAGGTGGTGGCACTGGGCGGTGGGGAGGCAGTTAGGTCCCGAGGTCTCTGCCCTCATCAATAGGGTTAGTGCCCTTTACTAAGAAGCTGAGGCAGTCACCTGCCCCTTCCACCCCGTGAGGGCAGAGCCCAAGGTGCCATCCACGAGGAGCAGGCTCTGAGCAGACAGCCTCCAGAGCTGTGCGCAGTACGTTTCTGTTAATAAGTTAGCACCTCTTGGGGTACAGCAGTGAGGCTGGCTGCTTGCGACCCCCGCGTCCCATGTTGCAGTAACTGGGTTTGAGTCCTGCTTCTGCTTTTTCGTTCCAGTTCCTTGCTAAAGAGCATCCTGGGACACAGCAGCTGATGGCTCCAGTAACTGGGACCCTGTCACTCATGTGGGAGAAGCAGATGGGGTTCCTGGCTTCAGCTTGACCCATCCTGGCTCTTTATTTATTTATTTATTTGACAGGCAGAGTGGACAGTGAGAGAGAGAGACAGAGAGAAAGGTCTTCCTTTACCGTTGGTTCACCCCTCAATGGCCGCTGCGGCTGGCGCAATGTGGCTGGTGCACCGCGCTGATCTGAAGCCAGGAGCCAGGTGCTTCTCCTGGTCTCCCATGCGGGGGCAGGGCCCAAGCACTTGGGCCTTCCTCCACTGCCTTCCCGGGCCACAGCAGAGAGCTGGACAGGAAGAGGAGCAACCGGGACAGAATCCAGCGCCCGGACCAGGACTAGAACCCGGTGTGCCGGCGCCGCAGGTGGAGGATTAGCCTATTGAGCCGCAGCGCCGGCCCATCCTGGCTCTTACAGGTACTTGGGGAGTGAACAATAGGATGGGAGATCTCTCCCTCTCCGCTTTTCAAGTACAATACAATGCAATACAATAAATTACCAAAAAGAAATATTTATAAAAAGACTGACTCTAGGGTATTTTTGCTGTAGTATTGGAATGGACACAGACCTGGCACTTAGGGACAAAAGCCACCTCCTTGCTAGCACAGGAGACAAGCATGCTGTTTTACTTCGTAAAAGCCTGTGTTGTCCAATAGCTGCCACTTGCTGCCTGTGGCTGTGAGTGCTTGAAATGGGGCTTGTGTGACTGAGGACAGAACTTTTGATCAAATTCAATTTAAAATTATTAGTATACAACTCAGCTATTGGAACACTGTACAAAAAAGATTTATTTGGAAGGCAGAGTGACAGGAGAGAGGGTGGAGAAGAGGTAGAGAGATAGAGAGATAGAGAGATAGAGATAGAGATAGAGAGAGAGAGAGAGAGAGAGAGAGAGAGATTCTATCTGCTGGTTCACTCCCCGAACACCAGGACAGCTGGGGCCGGACCAAGCTGAAGACAGGAGCCAGCAACTCCGGATCTCCCACACAGGGGTTGGGTGCCCAAATACTTGGACCATCATCTGCTGCTTTCCCAGGCGCACTAGCAGGGAGCTGGATGGGGACTTGAACCAGTGCTCACATATGGGATGCCGACATCACAGGTAGTAGCTTAACTTGCTGTGTCACAACACAGGCCTCAAAACTTCCTGTTAAAAATATTTATTTAGTTATCTGAAAGGCAGAGTTATAGAGAGACAGTGGGAGACAGAGGGATCTTCCGCCTGGTGATTCACTCCCCAAATGGCATTGGGCTAGGGTGAAGCCAGAGCCAGGAGCTTCTTCCAGGTCTTCCATGTGGGTACAAGGGCCCAAGTACTTGGGCCATTTTCTACTGCTTTCCCAAGCCAACGGCAGGGAGCTGGATCAGAAGAGGAGCAGCTATACCACAACACCAGCCCCATGGCCCCAGCACTTTTAAATATGTTTGGAACAACATAAGTATCTGAACCCAGGTTCCATAAAATCTAAATATACATCAGATACTTACAGTGAAAATTCAGGGTTTGAAGGCCCAGCGCCCTAGGACAGCTCTGAGAAAGCAGCTCAGCCCAGCTCTCCCAGCCCTCCCAGCGGGGCAGTGGGGTGGCTGCAGTCCTGGCTGGTTCCTGCAGGGCAGCCCTCCTTCTTCTTCAGCCCACACCTGTACCTTTCCCTTCCCTTCCAAAATCTTTGCTTCTAAGTGTTTGCCCTAATAAACCTCTCCCTACTGACAGCCATCTCAGAATAGCTTTCCTGGAAAACCCAGTCTGGTACAGTGTATTTATTTTTAGGTAACACAGCACCTACCTGGGCTTTTGGGACCTCCACCCTCTAGCGTCTCAAATACCCACCTTTTCAGGACATCCTGGTCAGCCAATTGGTGACGTCATGGGTACCCACAATGAGGGTGCTCCTAAGGGTTTGTGGGAAATGGAATTAAAAGGTAAGTCTGTTTTGGTGCACAGATGTTTTTGAAATCTGTGTATGATATGCATCTCATAATATGCATTTCCCATGAACTTACTGAGAGTTCTCAGATGAGTGACACTTAACGGAGGGCTGTGAGTGGACTCAAAGGCAAGCATTGTGCCAGAATGGCTGGACCAGATGAACTTCAAGGTCTCTCCCTGAGCCTCTGCAAGTACATTTGTATCTATACAAGGGCACCTGTCCTGGCTGCTCTGGGACTGGACCTGCGACTAAAAAATGGTAGACGCCATCTGCTGGGGCTGGAGAGGGGGAAAGACTTGGAAAAACTGGCCGAAGATCCAACAGGGTATAATTCTCTGTTATTACAACTAGACTGGTGCAGAACCTTTAGCTGATGGGCCCTGAAGAACCTTGGGGAAGTGGCCTGGTGGGCAGACATCTGGAGAAGGCACCTATTCCGTTGGCACGGAATGAGAGTAACCTGAAGCCAGAATGCTCACCTCTTCCGGCTTGGCTCGTTGGTAGGCATCTGAGTGGAGCCCAGTCAGAGGACCAGAGAGCGGGAGATTGGGCGAAGTCATATGCATCGGATCCTTGGAATGAACAGTGTGACAACACTAGGGCACGCCGAAAGTTCATGGAAATGTACATGGTGGGAAAGCTATACATGGACTTCTCAATTTTTTGCACTAAAACATTATTTAAATTATTTAATTACATTTTCCAAGAATTTTTTGAAGTATTTATATCTTTTATATTCCATGAGATTGCTCACCAAGGACCCTTTGCTGCAAAGGGGGGGTGTGTCTTAATAATCCCCAAAACAGAGACACTTCCATTCCTGCCACTTCTCAAAGCCCACTGGGAAGTGCAACCCTGGACTCCCAGCATGGCACCCACAAAGGGTGAACTGGGCACCGTGTAGCAGGTGGATTACCTCGGATCTTTTTTGTCATACAGAAGGTAGTGATTGGTCCTCACCAAGATGGATTCTTATTTCAGGATTAGATTTCTTTCCTCCTTGCAGTAGAAGTATGACTGCTACTCTTCCTAGCGGGGGGGGGGGGGGGGGGAGGGCGGCGGGGGGAAGGTTCACATGGTCTTTTGATCGGTTGCAAGAATGAGACTGTAATATCTACCCACATTTCTTTTCCTGCTTCATGGTACACAAGAGTACTGCAAAGAAGTTCATGGAAAATAGAATTAAAAATAAGTTTATTTTTGGTGCAAGTTTTTGAAATCCATGCATGATTTTTCATAATATGCATTTCCATGAACTTTTGAAATATATATAGTATGTAGACAAATTATTTTTTTCTTATTCTCTCTAGTTCATTTTTTATAGAGGCATGTCGGTCTAGAAGTTGCAAAAAATCAGTGTTGGGTTGTGTTAGATCTAGAGGAAACACGGGCATCACCTAGAAATTATTTTTTTTAAAGATTTGTTTTTATTTATATGAAAGAGTTACAGAGAGGCAGAGAGAGAGAGAGAGAGAGAGAGAGAGAGGTCTTCCATCTGCTGATTCACTAACCAGATGGCTGCAATGGCCGGAGCTGCGCCGATCCGAAGCCAGGAGCCAGGAGCTTCCTCCAGGTCTCCCATGTGGGTGCAGGGGCCCAAGGACTTGGGCCATCTTCTACTGATTTCCCAGGCCATAGCAGAGAGCTGGATTGGAAGTGGAGCAGCCGAGTCTTCAACCGGTGCCCATATGGGATGCTAGCGCTTCAGGCCAGGGCTTTAACCCACTGTGCCACAGCGCCGGCCCCAGAAATTCTTGAATTACTGCTGACTGCCCCAATCCATGAGAGTTTGGTTTTGCTAGGGGGTGAGTGTGAACACAGGTGCATTGGGTAGGTAAGCACATTTGAGTGCATGCTTGGGAACTCTAAGTATATGGAGAGGGGTATATAAAGATGAGGAAGGGTCAGAGAGGCAGACTGTACTGGACGATTGTTATTTTGGTGTTGTTGACTGTTTGACATCTGGACTTCTTTGGGAACTTGAAGGCTCCACCTTAGTGTGAGTCAGCAGAAGGCAGGGCTCTCACTTCCCGGTGAAAGGCCGGAGAGTGTCTTCTCTGACTTCCACACACCAGGGCGCTGACGTGCATACGCCCCTGCTCAGACGCTCCCATCGGGACTTCGAATCTGCAATGAGAGGTGCAAACGTGTCTTTTGCTGGCGGTGGCTGAACGGGAAGTATTCAGGGTTCAGTGGTAGCAGAGTGGGGTGCAGGGCCCCATCTCTGACAGCTCGGCAGGTGCAGGTTCCTGGGGCGTGCCCTTCACTCTGTTCTTGTTTCTTGGCCTTGCTTTGTTTCTGCCTATTTTCTGAGCCTCTGTCGATGGCGATTCCATCGATAGGTGGTTACTCAGTATCCTGCCAGTGCATTTCTGGTCTGTGTAAGTTAGCCATATTGAGGTGGCGGAGTTTATTTTTGCTCTCTGTGTTCTAAAATGTCACAATGATGCAATTAAACAGAAACCATTATTAGTATTGACCCTGGAGAGAGACCTTCGCACTTGAACACGGGAGTCCTTCCTCAGCTCTGGGTTCTCAGGTCCTTCTGTTGGGAATTCTGAGTTGAACTGCTTGACTTTTTTTCTTTTCTTTTTTTTTTTTCTCATTTCTCTTTCTCTGTGTGTGTGTGTGATTGTCTTAATTTTCTATATTGTGGCATGTTTTCAGGAATCGAACCTTTCAACTTTTGATTTACTTTAAAAGTTTTGGTAGTCATTGTCTTCCTAAAACTCCTCCTTTATCTCTTCCGGGTCGTGTTTTGGGCTTTTCTCTAGAGCCTGCTGAGCTTGGTTGTCTAAGAGGGAGCTCAGCCTGGATGGAAACATCTGGCTTCCGAGTCCTTTGCAAGCAGTGGTGGTGCAGGGGAAGGCTGGGGCATGCTTCTCCACACAGACTTTCCCACCCAGACCCGGTTTCCACCCTCAGCTCTCACCACCGCCCTCCACCATCTCCACCTTCTCCGCAGCTGATTTTGCTCAGCTCCTGCTTAACGTCTCTCTCCTGCTTTGTGCGCTCCTGGAAGGTCCTGAAACCTTAGGGCACTCGTTGGGTCTCTTGAATTCTCTGAAGGGAGATCAACCCCAGGGCTGACTCTGTCACTTTGAACCAGGATCCCTCGGTCCTTAGGGTTTTTCAAAGACTCTTTAATGGACTCCAAGTGTAGAGTCAGCCCTGGCACTTGACCACATCCCCTGGAGTGTAGTGCACTTTCTCATTGCGTCCTCTTAGCCCTGGGTCACTGGGAGGCTGGAGGAGAATCTGGAAGGCTTCGCGGAAGAGGGGGCACTTGATCGGAATGACAAGGAGACGCTTCTACCGCTGGTCACAGAGCTAATGGAGGGGCACTGCAGGCCGGGATGAGCCTCCAGTGAGGGTGTGGGAGAGGCTGCAGGTAGGGAGGGTAGCAGGCACAGCAGTGCCGCTCAGCGGATGCTAAGAGCCCAAGTGAGAGACGGGCTATGCAGGCAGCCAGAGCACGTATCCCGTTAGAAAGTCTAGAAGGTGATGTAAACCATCAGTGCTACGAGAAACCTGAGCCCAAGTCCTGCTGATGAAGGCAAGCTTGAAGCCAGAAAATGGCATGGTCAGCAGTGTCACCGGCGCGCGCAGAGGACAGTGAGAGATGGCGCCGCCCCCTCTCACATTTCTGGGCTAATGGAAGTGACAGCAGGATGGATGAATGAGAGCCACAGCTTGCCCATTAGTTTCAACTTCCTTCCCTGAAGACTTTCCACTGGAACTTGCAAAACGCATTTCACTTCTTTGTCCTTCCCCTCCCAGGCGCGATAGTGCCAGAGGCCAGTCCCCTGGAGAGATGGGAGGGACCTGGTGTCGCTAGCCCAGCAGGCCACAGCCAGGCTGGTTCACACAGCGCCACTCCCGATGGATGGGGTGCAGGTGGGGGCAGGTCTGCCTCGTCACCTCCATCCGGCTCTGGCGGGTCACGTGCCCCCCCAGACTGGGGCGGTCGGCCTCTTGGGTGGGCTCCGCCCTACACTGGGGAGAGCTCGGGTCTGCCCCCAACTGTTCTTGGAGCGAATCATCTAGAACAGCCAGCCGCCACGACTGCTGCTTTTAAAACAAAACTGCTTGCTGACTCCTGGCAGCAACCAACCCCCATGCAGCTTGGCTTGGAGAATTTTCTGAGCAGGGTCGTGACGCCCTCCACTGTGCGTGAGGTTTCCGTTGTACCAGTGCCCTGTGTCTCTGTCACTTGGACTCCGTGTCAGGTGGTCAGGTGTGCCAGGGCTCCGGCAACCCTGGCTCCAGGAAGGCAGCCCCAGCCATGCTCACTCCTTCCCCCAAAGCACAAAGAGCTTACCAGACCTCCCAGTACCCGAAACATCAACGCCCCGGATGTGCCTGCCTGTGATAGAACGGGCTGTTCTATCCAAAGGCCCCTCTTCCTCCAGGGCAGGCCCCAAAGCAAGCAAACAATCATTCATTTGTGAAAATGAAAGATTCATGAGGGACCACTGGGCAGCCAGCAGAGTTGAGGCAGCGTCTGAGCCTACCGTAATTTAATTAAGCTGCGTTTATTTAATCAACCCGCAGTTATGTATCCTCAGGCAGGAATTTGCTGCCTGCCTCTGATCTGTGTTTCTGTCCGTGGGAGGAGACCTACCCGGTGTTTCTGAAGGGTTTGAGGCCCACGAAGCAGGCTGGCAGTCTGGGTTCTGGCCAGCTGCTGTGGCCAGCAGCTGAGCATTTGTGTAGGTGCACCTTTGCGAGTGCGTGTGCAGGTGTGTGCATGCGTGTGCACACGTGGGCATGGGTGTGCACATGTCCCACTGCTCTGTGCTCCCCCGGGATCTGGTTCTTAGACAAGGCTGTCAGAGGAGCTGGACTGGCCAGCCGCCCACAATCTCAGCTGCCACAGGAGAAAAGGGTTAGAGAAACAAGGCCCGTCTGCGGTTTGAGGACCGTGTTGTTCAAAGCCTGCTCACACATCTCTCGTGGGTGCCAGGGAAGCGTGCTGACGGCCTGCCACATACCTAGGCTTGCGGATGCACGCAGAAGTTGAAGAGCTGCTGTGTTCTCGGATGTTCTTCACCTCATGGGGGCGCTACATTTGCAGGGTGGGCTGGGCAGAGGACAGTGATGGAAGCCCACTAGTTGGGCCTATGCTGTCCAGTGTGACAGTCGCAGGACACACGTGTCTCAGGCACAGGTGACCTTGAGTACTTGATCGTGCATGTAGCTAGTATGTATTTTGAACTTACCTGTGGCTGGTATGTACTGAAACGTGGCCAGTCTGAGTTGGGATGTGCTAAGTATAAAATCTACATAGGATTTTACAGATGTGGTATGGAAAAAAGAATGCATTTTGTTATTTTTATACTTATTACACATGGGAATGATGTTTTTAAATGTATGTTGAATGTATTATTAAATTGAGTTTCAGGGCCGGCACTGTGGCACAATGGGTTAAAGCCCTGGCCTGCAGCACCAGCATCCCATATGGGTGCCAGTTCAAGTCCTGGCTGCTCCACTTCCAATCCAGCTCCCTGTTAATGCACCCGTGAAAACAGTAGAAGATGGCCCAGGTCCTTGGGCCCCTGCACCCATGTGGGAGACCTGGAAGAAGCTCCTGGCTCCTGGCTTTGGATTGGCCCAGCTCCGGCCATTGTGGCCAGTTGGGGAGTGAACCCGTGGATGGAAGATCTCTATTTCTACCTCTCTCTGTAACTTTCAAATAAATAAAACAAATCAGTAAAAAAATAATAAAATAAATAAGAGGAATTTCACCCATTTCTTTTTACTCCTTAAATGTGGCCTCTGTGACATCTGCAGTCATACACATGGCTTGCATTCATGGCTCATTTTGCAGTTCTGAGGGACAGCACCATTCTCAATGAAGGCTGACATTTTCAGATGCACAGCCCCACGCACCCCAGGCCCCTGGGTGCTCTGCAGGTGACAGCCTGCCTGGGGGAGAACCCCTATTTTTCATGTTTTAATCCCGAAAGGGAAGAGACAACACCAAGGTGGGCACCCAGGGAGGAAGCAGACACCATCCGGTATCCACGGTGACTTTTTTGAAGTGTGATCTCACGTTCCAAAATCACTTGCCTACTAAGCACTAAGGAAGAATTCAGACTCGTGAGTTTAAAAGCTTCACCATCCACATTAAGCTCAGGGCTCTGGGGGGAGTGGGGGCACGCGGCACCTCCAGCCCTGGGACCTGCCTTACAACTGGACCAGATGGGCTGAGAAAAAGGGTTGGACAGGGGCAGGACCAAACAGAAACAAGGTACCGAGGGGATCTTTTATGGTTTCATTTATTCATTTATGTAGCAAGTTTTTACTTATTGTCTAATTATTACTTATTGTAGAACGTGTCATTATCTAACCATCACCATTCCAAGGTCTTAGAGGCACAGTGATGATCAAAGGCAAGTCTTTCTGTCCCAGTGGAATTTGTTATCTAGAGGTGATAGGGGATAACAGGTGAGGGTACTGCGAAATGTTGGTGGAAAAGTGGAATTAAAAGATAAGTCTGTGGGGTGGGCATTTGGCTTACTGATTACAGTGTTGATTGAGATGGCCCCATCCCACATTGGGTGTGTGAGTTCAAGCCCTCTCTGCTCCCATTCCTGCTAATTCACACCCTGGGAGGCTCCAAGTGATGGCTCAGGTAATTGTGTTCCTGTCACTCATGTAGGGGACCTGGATTGAGTTCTCACCTCCTGGCATTTGGGGAATTAGCCAGCAGATGGGCACTCTCTGGCTGTCGGTCTCCCAGCCGCTCCAATTGATTAATTAGGAAAGATACATTTATTTCAATGCAAAAACATTTTGGGGACCGGCATTTGGAGCAGAACATTACTTGCAACACCTGCATTCCACGTGGAAGTGCCTGGGTTTGAGTCCCAGCTCTGCTTCTGATCCCAGCTTCCTGCTAATGGGTACCCTGGGAGGCAGTGCATGATGAATCAAATTCTTGGATCTTTGACACCCATTGGGGGGACCTAGATTGAGATCTGGACTCTTGGCTTCAGCCTGGTCCAATCCAAGCTACTGCAGGCATTTGGAAGCAAACCAGCAGGTAGAAGATTCTCAGTCTGTTTATTCTGTCTCTGCCTTTCTAGGAAAACAAAGATTTACAAAATTTAAAGAAAGGTTGTTAAATCTATGCTTAGCTTTTCGATAATATGTACATTTCCTAGACTTATCAAAGACCACTTGTATAATAAATAAATAAATAAATGTGATAATTTCAAGTTCTATTAGATTATAGGTTGGCTGTTGTAACAGTGATCTAAACAACAGTGGCCCAAGCAAGAGAGATTTCTGCTTCCTTCTCATGCACAATAGGGGGTAGAGGATAGTGAGCAGCCCAAGGATGGATTGGCAGCTCTGCAATATCAGAGACTGAGGTTCCTTTTATCTCGCTGACTTACCATTCATACATCTATGGTCATGCCCAAGGTCAATGATGGCTCATCATCTCTGATTTAATCCAAGCAAATGGAAAGTGGAAAGAGAAAGTGGGAGGAGTGTTCTGGGGGTTGTGCACCTAACTTTCGTCTCACTGGCCAGTGCTTAGTCATATGACCTCCTTAGAAGTAAAGCAGTCTGGGAAATGTAGTCTTTGTGCTGTACAGCATCTACCTAGTGTATTTTGTTTTTAAGTGAAGGAAGAGGAGAGCAACGTTGAAGGATGGCTGAGTCTGGGCACAGTGAAAAGCTGCACAGTCACTGTGCTCCCAGTGTCCACTGTGGATTGGCTTACTGAAAAGACCAGGCTCTGACAATTCTTGGGTGCAGCAAAAAGGATTTACTTCTCTAAGCATACAGAAGTCAGCACGGACAGGACTCACAGCCAAGAACGGCATCCTTTTCTGAGCCATAAGCAAAATGAATCCTTTGGGAACACAAAACCCTATCAAAGGGAACATCCAGTCGTAGGTGATCATATCTGAGAGAGGAGGGCTCACATTCAATGTTCAGGAAGCCCATCAGACTCCCGTCAGACCTGGGATGTGGCCTACAGAAAGCAACAGGGTGGTGTTGGGGGTGGAAGAGAGCTGGGGTGGGGAAGTTACTAGCAGGTGTGCCAAGGGGGGCATCTCTGGGGAACAAATGTGTCTGAATGGAGACTGAAGAGTTAGAGTTCATCATAGAAATCCTACCAGGCATAGACAACATAAGGTGCTTAGACCTTGAGAAAAGATTGACCTTCTTGTGCTGTGATTGAGGACAGCGTATGTAACAGAAGGAAATGGAGAAGCTGGGAAAAGGAGGCAGCTCTCGGCTCAGCATTTTCTCAGACAGGGAACTCTGCACATCTGTTCAGTTCAGACGTTCTTGAGTGGTTACCTGTAGAAACTTCCCATCTGAACTGCACGAACTCGGGCTAAGAAAAAGAACTTGGCACCAGCTGTCCCTTAGCTCACGGCCCTCTCTCTTCCACTCACGTTCGCTGCCTCTGCCCTCCTTCCAGGGTTGCCTCGAGGTTCTGATGAAAGAGGAGGAGTCAGGGTGGAGGAAACGTGAAAGGCTGCCTCCCAGGGGAGGCAGGCGCAGCACCCGGCACCTGGTAGAGACTCATTACCATTGTCTACCAGCGCTGTGCTTGTAGTGATCATTAGCTTCAATTTCCAGGCTTCCAGTATGGACCTAAGGCTATGATTTTGAAAATATTTCCTTTTTCAACATAATAATTGTCCATGAACTTAGTTTTTCTTTTTTGTCAAAGCAGGTGCTTTGCTATTTTTAGAGGAATCCCCTTTGTCAAAAACCCTATGGCTTCATGTGGAGTAGCCTGAGTTATGCCCAGTTTGTTAGCTGAGAACTCGGCTCTCTGCATCCCTTTAGAAAGTACGTTAGCGGTCATGGGAAAACGGAATTAAAAGATAAATTTATTTCCATTCAAAACATTTTCAAAATCCATGCGTTGTTTTTTCATAATGCACATTTTCCACCAACTCGTTAAAGAATCTTCACAAGTGTGGATATAACATCTTAAACAGTCAGCATCTTCTGAATTTCTTTTCATGCCAACCTGCACAAAGCCCATTTAAATGTTTGACTGGTTATTAAACTATCTGTTTTGTGTCTCCATCTGTGCCGTGGGCTTTCCCCAGATAGCTTATAGAACTCTGCCTAGCCCAGGACTTTGGAGCCATTTTGCATGGCTGTGATTTCCATCCCTGGAAGATGAGATGTTGGGGGAGGAGAGTGGAGAGATGGCTTCTTTGAATCCAGTTTCATGCATTTCAGTCATCCATGTATTCCTTCGTATCTGCCCAGCCAGCCAGCCCTCCCCACCCAGCCTTCCACTGAGTGTCTCATACATCGAGGTTCACAGCAGTATGAGAAAATGCAAGGAAAAAGCTGGAAAACACAGACTGCGTACTCTAGCCCCTCCAAGTCTGATAGAGGCCACTGCTCGTGTGGCCCTGAAGAGCAGCCTGTTAGTGATAACAGAAAATGTGTGGGAAGGATGAGAGCCTAGAGGACAACTTCTGCCCCCTGCTCCAGCCCCAGGGCCTGAAGGTGAGGGAAGTCTTCCCACACATCACACTTGAACTGAATCTTGAAGGTCACGGGGGGGTCAGGGGAGGCTTTCCAGGTTGAAGGAACAGGAAGTACAAAGTTACATTGGGTGTAGAAGTTGACAGACTGTGGGCACTGCAATCTGTACCAATACAGTGGGAGAGCAGAACACAGTAGGGGCATGGAGGGTGGAAGGAAAGATGCCAGAAAGGTAGGCAGGGGCTGGATGGTCAAGAGTCTTAGAAACCAGGCAGTGACTTTGAACCAAGGTGGGAATCCACTGCATGGGAGAGGGACAATTAGGTTTGCAGCTTTGGAAAACCTCTTCCTGCTTCAGAGTGGAGGCTGCGCTGAAGTGGCTGTAGACACAAGGAGGAGGAAGCCCTGATAGTAGGTGGTGGGCAATTAAACACCCTGCTGAGGAGTAGAACCGCTAGGTTTGGTGTTGGATTGGATAGAAGGGGTCTCGGTGTCTGAGCGACAGGAACAGGGGCAGGGGTGTCATTAATTCTCATGTGTTACACTTGCCGGAAGGCAGTTTTGTGGGAGGGAGCACTGAGTTCCAGCTCACTGCCCAAATCTTGGGTGAGAGGTCTGGGCAGACACAGATTTGAGAGATGAGTGTGAGCAAGGCTGCCCAGGCAGAGTGTGGAGGGTGAGGAGAGAAGGGCGCCTACGCTGGAACCCTGGGAACCCAGGTTTACTGAGCAGCAATGGGAGCCCAGGAGGAAGAGCTGGAGACAACAGAGGACAAGCGGAGCCAGGCAGGCAAGATATCTAGGAATCCCCACGTCCATGCATGTGGAAAGATGCCCACTGGATTCAGTGACAAAGAGGTTACCGATTGTCTCGCAGGGAGCATTTCTGGGGGAGTGAGGTGAGAATGTAACACGAGAAAGTTGGTACACAGTGTAGGCAGCTGTTTGAAGCTGTGACTGTAGGCGCCAGCATTGTGGCATAGCAGATTAAGCTGCTTCCTGTGGAGCTGACATCCCACACAAACACTGGTTTGAGCCCTGGCTGCTCCACTTCCTGTCTAGCTCCCTGCTAATGTGCCTGGGAAAGCAGCAGAATATGACCTAAATGCTGTGTCCCTGTACCTACATGTGAGACCCAGATAGAGTTCTTGGCTCTTGGCTTTGGTCTGGCCCAGCCTTGGTCACTGGGGCCATTTGGGAAGTGAACCAGAGGACTGAAGACTTCTCTCTCTCTCTCTCTCTCTTTGTAACTCTGCCTTTCAAATAAATAAAACTTTAAAAATATGGCTGTGGAGGAGAGAAAAAGAGGATGATGGGAAGGGTAGGTGAGTTGTTTAGGGTCTCATAGTTATTTTATGAAACAAATCTGATTCTCAAAAAAAAGTGCCAAAACCCACACTGGAGCAAGGAGAGCCTGTTCAAGAAGAGGGGCTAAGAAAACCAGATGTCCAGTTGCAGAAGGCTGAGTCTTGACCCCCTCTAACCCGATACAAAAATCAACTCAAAATGCACAGAGAACCTAAATTAAGACTCAAAACTCTGAAACTACTAGAAAAAACACAAGGGAAATACCTCAAGACTTCACTGTAGGCAAAGACTTTTTTGTGTGTAAGGCAACAGAAGTAAAGATAGATAAATGGGATTATTTCAAACTAAGAATCTTAAGAATCTTTTGCACAGCAAAGGAAACCATCAACAGGAAGAAAAAAAGGCAGTCTATAGAATGGCAGAAATATTTGTAAACTATTCATCAGATAAAAGATTAATATCTACCATATATAAGGAATTTTAAAAAGTAACAGTAAAAAAACAATCATATTTAAAAATGGGCAAAAGGTTTGAATAGACACTTCTCAACATTTCACAACATAAATTCTCAAGGGCAATAGAAAAAGACACTAGCAGGAAGCCGAGTCAATTCACCTCCATGATAAGTCTTGCCAAATAAAGATTAAAGATTGAGGTTTACATTTTCTTTTTGGAAAAGTAGTACCTACTCACTATAAACAAATCCTAGAACAGCACAAAGAGAAAAGTACCACCACTCAGACATAACTTACAGAAATCTTTTGTTGTGGTTCAGGTCAGGGCCTTTTCCTTTTTTTCCTGGTTTTTGAGCATAGTCTGAATTGTTTCTTTTTGTTCTTGGACATAAGCAAAGCCAGAGCTGCTTTGCCTGGAAGAATGGAGCAAAACCAGGGCAGGAGACAATTTGGCCCATGACGGAGAAGCCGGAGACTCATTAGTGTTTATTTACCACTATGCAGAATGTTCCAGAGGCCAAGCCCAAGGCTAAGGTCTCCTCGGATGGGGCTCCCCAGGGCCCCCTTGCTCAGGATGTGTACAATGAGTACAGGCAGCCTGTGGTCCATGGGGAAACCTCAGCTTTCCCTGGCGCCTTGGAGGGTGAGGGATTCTGGGTAGGGAGGGGATGATTTATTGTCTCCTCTTGGTGAGCTTGGTGTGGATGCACGAGTAGGGAGAGGGCCCCATGTACCACGCAGAGGGCCCCTGGAAACAGCTCTCACACAGCCCTGACTATCTGCGTGCTGAGGACCTGTCCCATCTCCCATCTCTACAGAGGCACAGGAGCAGATGCTGCCAGATGAAGGTGGATACTGAGCTCATGTGGAAGCAGAGGGGAAGACCCTAACGTCCAATTCAGGATCTCCCGCTGCATGGTGCACAGGTCTGTGTGACTTGCAGGCAAAGTACCTGTGTTCACCACACATTTTCCCATCCAACCAGGCTGGTAGTACATGCCTCTTTCCATCACAAAGCAGGAATGTTCTCAACATCTGTGTTTAAAAGAATACAAGGCTGGGGAGCTGGGAGAGTCTGGGTGGGGTCCTAACCTCTGTGGACTCTTGGTGAGTCGATTTGGCTGTTTGAGCCTTAGTTTAGCCTCTGAAACACAAGGGGAATAACAATAGTGAGAGCTGGCATGCTTGAACCCTCCTCACTCAGGGCCCTTTAATGTGCTCAGTGCTCCGGTTATTTAATCCTCAGAACAACTTAAGAGAGGGTCACTGTTAGTCCTATTTTATTTTTTTTAAAGATTTATTTTTTAAAATTTATTTGAAAGTCAGAGTTACACAGACAGAGGAGAGGCAGAGAGAGAGAGAGGTCTTCCATCCGCTGGTTCACTCCCCAATTGGCTGCAATGGCTGGAGTTATGCCGATCTGAAGCCAGGAGCCAGGAGCTTCTTTTTGGGTCTCCCACGTGGGTGCAGGGTCTCAAGGACTTGGGCCATCTGCTACTGCTATCCCATGCCTTAGCAGAGAGCTGGATCAGAAGAGGAGCAGCTGGGACTAGAACTGGTGCCCATATGGGATGCTGGTGCTTCAGGCCAGGGTTTTAACCTGCTGCGCCATAGTGCCAACCCCAGCCCCATTTTAGAGATGAAGAAATGCAGACTAAGAGTTTAGTGAGCTTACCCCAGGCCTTAAACCCTCAAGTTTATGGAAGAATTGCGTGAGCTCTTTATGAATGTGATTTCAACCATGAAGCACATTTGTAGACGTATATATCTACACACACACACTGGTCTATAATTTACAACATAAAAATATATTGATGATTTTTTTAGTAAGTCCTGTATTTCATATCACTGTTTGATTTTTTTCACCAAAGGTTATGTGAACTGTTGAGTGTGAAGAACTGCAACCCTGGCATCCCAAATGGGCACTGGTTGGTGTTCTGGTTGCTCTGCTTCCTGATCCAGCTCCCTACTAATGGCATGGGAAAAAGCAGTGGAGGATGGCCCAAGTGCTTGAGCCCATGCTACCCATGTGGGAGACCCAGATGGAGCTCCTGCCTGCTGGCTTTGATCTGGCCCAGCCCTGGCTATTGCAGCCCATTTGGAGAGTGAAACAGCAGATGGAAGATCTTGCTGTATCTCCCACTCTCTCAGTAACTTTGCCTTTCAAATAAATAAATAAATAAATAAATAAATAAATAAATCTTTTAGATATATAAAAAAAGAACTATGGTAAGCACTGGAAAGATGGGCATGGCCCCGACTCTCTTGGAGGTAGATGCATGTGGTACATCTATGTTCAGGAAGACACGATGGCCATGGTGTTTGCCGACTGGAATGCAGTCTGTGAGTTTGCGGTGGAGGTGGCCAAAGAAATATGCTTATCCAGAAATGCGGTTCCCAAACCTGCCTTGGCTATGGCCAACCTTGGAGATTCTTTTTTAAAAGCATTTATTTTTATATTATTTGGATTGTACATACCAAGGGGCACAACGTGATAATTCAAAACATGCACTCAGTGTGTGGTGATCAGTTAGGCTGGTTAGCATTGCGTCTCCTGAAACACTTCTCAGAGATTCTGGTGTCGTGGGGGAGGGCTGGGGCCCCGGGGTGCTCGTGGTCTTGACGCCCTCTGGAATTCTTTTATATATATATATATATATAATATATATATTATATATATATTTTTTTTTTGACAGGCAGAGTGGACAGTGAGAGAGAGAGACAGAGAGAGAAAGGTCTTCCTTTACCGTTGGTTCACCCTCCAATGGCCGCTGCGGCCGACGCACTGCGCTGATCCGAAGCCAGGAGCCAGGTGCTTATCCTGGTCTCCCATGCAGGTGCAGGGCCCAAGCACTTGGGCATCCTCCACTGCCTTCCCGGGCCACAGCAGAGAGCTGGCCTGAAAGAGGGGCAACCGGGACAGAATCTGGCGCCCCAGCCAGGACTAGAACCTGGTGTGCAGGCGCTGCAGGCAGAGGATTAGCCTATTGAGCTGCAGCACCGGCCACTGTCTGGAATTCTAATGGGCCCCGGAGGAGTGAGGGCTGCTGATCTGAATGGCTGAAGACACCTCCCCGAGAAGGGAACGCTGAGGCGAGGGGCCTCTGGAGTTTGACGATGGCTCATTCTAATGGAGGCTGACAGCTCTGCCAGGTGGATGGCTCCCTCTTCTGACAGGGAGGACTGGGGACGCCCTCAGAAAGGCCCCCAGGTGGGCTGCACCTGCTGAGAGCAGCTTGGCAGCCTGGCCCTCCGGGTGCCCTGCTAGGCATCTGCTGGGAGGACTGGTTCCCTAGGGAACCTGCCTGCCCACACCTGTCCATGTTCACCTGGCTGCTCCTGCCCCGGGGCCCCGGGGAGGAGGAAGTTGAGGGCCATGGAGCTGTGACTTTGAAAACAGCTTTCTCTCATCATCCACCCAGCTACATGGTCCTGCCTCACGACACCAGCCAAGCCTTGAGGACCAAATCTGGAAAAACATGGTCAGCAGCAGCTCATACAATCCTTGTGCCCAACGGGACAGACAATGTGACCCAGCTGGAGCACTTCTGCCCCTGAGGCACCCCTGCCTTGTTGTAGGCATATGGAGATGGAGGCTGCTCACCAGGGAAGGGGCTTGCTGGGAGCAGGGCGGAGACCAACGCTTGCCCGCTGCTGGAAGATGGAGTTGAGCGTGTCCACTCATTCTCTCCATTCTGACCAATCAGTAAGTTTCCACCTCCATAGGCACGGTGTGAGGAGAAGAGAGTCCAGCAGTGTGCCTTGGGACAGCTTCCTCTGCCCAGAGACACACCACCAGCAGGGAGGAAGGGTTCTAACCCTGTGCCCCCCAACCCTCCACTTGCACATTAAGCCCTGGAGTCTCAGAAGTACTGTAGGGACATTGGTTGGAATGCCTGAGCCTCACAGCAGAGTATCTGGGTTCAATACCCAGTTCCGATTCCTGATGCCAACTCCCTGCTAATGTTAATGCTGAGACACAGAGGTGATGGCTCAAGTGCTTGGGTCCCTGTCACCCATGGGCGAGACCTGGATTGAGTTCTTGGTTTCCAGCTTCAGCTCCAGGCCCTCCCCAGCTGCTATGGGCATTTGGGGAATGAACTAGAAAATGGGAGCCCCCTCTCTTCCTCTCTCTGTCTGTTTGCCTAGCAAATAAATAAAATTGTCTCCATTCCCTGGAGAGCTAGCAGGGCTACTCCCAGCTCATGCTTCGGGGGCACAAATACCCGCTGCCAGGCATATCCTTAACAGGACTGCACGTGGCAGGCAGCACTCAGCCTTACTGCTCCTTGCTCCTAGCTCAGTGGTTCATGAACGAGTGTGATAAAGTGCATCCCAGATCCACCTGCGCTAACTGTGATGTGTAGCTATTCATCAATGCACAGACTGTTACATGCACTGACCCAGCAAATGTCTCTTCTTTAACGAATACTTGTCTGTGTTTAATGCATAAAAGGAGCCAAACAAAAAAGAAACAGCCCTGTGCTTTCACTTTTCCACCGGATCTGACTTCTCCCCCCACCCTAATTCTACCTCTGCAACTCAGTCTTTGCCTTTGAAAATACATCAAGGACAACAGCACCCACACACTGACCCAGCTCACGGCAACGCTACCACCTGCCCCATTCTTGCCAAGTGGGAGTCTATCTAACCATAAGATGGTGGAACTGGAAGGGATCTTGTGGATTATCTGGTTTTTAAGATCCTAACTTCCTTTCTGAAACTTTTAAAAAGGATTTTATTTATTTATTTGAAAGACAGAGTTAGGAGGCTGGCACAGTGGGACAGTAGATTAATCCTCCGCCTGTGGTGCCGGCATTCCAGTCCTGGTTGCTCCACTTCCAATCCGGCTCTCTGCTATGGCCTGGGAAAGCAGTAGAAGATGGCCCAAGTGCTCAGGCCCCTGCACCCATGTGGGAGACCTGGAAGAAGCTCCTGGCTCCTGGCTTCAGATTGGCGCAGCTCCAGCCGTTGCAGCCATTTGGGGAGTGAACCAGTGGATAGAAGACCTTTCTCTCTGTCTCTGCCTCTCACTGTCTATAACTCTACCTCTCAAATAAAATAAAATATTTTAAAAAATAAAAAAAAAAATGAAAGACAGAGTTAAAGAGTGAGAGCAAGAGAGAGAGAGAGACCTTTCACCCACTGGTTCATTCCCCAAATGGCCTGCTACTCCAGTCTCCTACATGGGTGGCGGGGGCCCGTGTACTTGGGCCATCTTCCACTTCTTTCCCAGGACATAAGCAGTGAGCTGGATTGGAAGTGGAGCAGCTGGAACTTGAATAAGCACCTATATGAGAAGCTGGCAAGTGGTGGCTTAACCCACTGCTCCACCACACTGGCCCCCTGAAACCCTTCTAGGACAAGTGCTATGTGGGATTCTAACGGTGGGACTGTTTGAGTGAAGCAGGTGCTGAGGGGCCAGAGGTGCTTCCCTGTTCCCTCCCTTTCTCCCAGCTACTTGAGCTAAAAGGCCCATTTTATAGAGAAGCAAAGTCAACTCTAGAAAATAAAGTCACATAGTGAGCTAACTGCTGAACCTAGATTCCAGAGTTTGTTAACAAGTCGCTTACAAAAAAAGAGACATTATTTTTAGCTTTTGTTGAAATTCTGATATTTTGGCATTAAATGAATGCATAAAAAGAGCCTTTCCTTTCCTTACGGAGTTAGTCTTTTAATTAGTTTGTCAAACATTTGCTGAGCACATGATCCTACCCTTGCTTAAAGAACTCATGATCTGATTGCAGACACAATGGAAATCACCTTCTGGTGTTAATGAGAATCAGCAGGTGCTTATAATTAAGATTAAACTCTATCTCAAGTTGCAGACATCCCAAGTAACTGTGGCTTAAACAAGGTGCAAGTGTGTTTCTCACATTGAGGCCTGAGCTAGTGTGGTGGCTATTGCAGCGCTCTCTGTCCTACTTGGAGGCAGGGTCTTGACTTCTTGCCTGAGGGTGTTGCTGGAGCTCCAGCCATCGTGTCTGCCAGACAGTGGGATGGAGGGAAGGATACAGAGGAAGGGAGGCTAAGAGCCCAGGCCAGCTGCATTTCGGTGCATTTTCCCAAACGCTGCCCAAAGAAACTTCTGTTATGAGACCTATGCCACCCCTCATAGATTGGAGGCGGGGTCTTTGAGGCTGATCCAGGCAGCCAAGTGCCCTGCTCAAAGTTAGGGTTCTCCTGTAAGGGAAAAAGAGGAGAGGGACTGCTGGGAGGCCCTGCCCCAGCGTGGGCCTGTTGTGTGTTCTTGGCTGTTCATAACAGAGTTTGAGGGAACCGAGAGTGGTGGGGTGTCCAGGGGGACGTGGAGGCAGGGGCAGGAAGCTGGACTCAGGAGAGGGAGGGGCTGATGATGGCCGGATGGGCAGACCGTAAACCTAACGCTGTGCTGGTGGCTCAGTGATTGGGACGTCCATGGCAAGTGCCAGCCACACTTGTGTCCCCGAGGATTCCCTAGGCAGGGTTGTCCAGGAGAACTGGTTATTAATGAGTAATAACAGTGCTGATAAGTGCCGTAGAGCATTCTGTGACCCTAGATCCTATTTGGGGGGTAGAGGTGATTATGGAGAGAAATATTAAGAAAAGTCAACAGAAAAATTTACAGGAACATTTAATGCTGAAAAGTCAAGGCATGCCCAAGACCCAGAATACTTCACACAAAATCAGGAGAAAGCTAATGAGGAGCAAAGGAAACCAGTGTGAGATGAGAGTGTACAAAACACTGCCGCTGTTTCATTTTGGGACTAACATGGGCATCTGTGCACGGTCAGGCTGCTTTAAGTAATGAATAGTGATGGTTGAATTGTTGAATTATAGAGTCAACAGTGACAGCAGTCCTTTTCACATTTAAGACCAGATTGCGAAGCTCTTGGGTCTGACCTCAGTACACAAAGTACGAGGCAGCTTCCTGGCTGCTGGAGCCATCCCGGCACCTGAGATAGAAATGCATTTAATAGACTGAATCAGTGCAGCTTTCTTTGGGGGGAATTTCAATTTCACTGCAAGCAATTTACATAGAGAGTCGCAGCTTGAATTCATAGCTCCTCTCTTGGTTGCTTTGGCGATAGCTTCTCTGTTGGAAAGGCAATTACGACCTGCGGGAAGAAGCCTGTCTACCATTAGTCTCCAGTTTTCAACGTTGACAAGTGCCGACGAGGTGGGGGCAGGGGTGATTGATAAAGGGCTTTGTCTCTCCAGGCCATGGAAAGGAAGGGATTTAAATGTCGCAATTCCCTGACTCCAAAGATAGTCCCCCTGCCCTTGAACATTTCAAACCTTTGAGCAAAATGAAAACATAGGTCTTTTGTAATTAGTGAGTTTTGTTACACTACTTATATAGGGACAATGAAATACCAAAAAGCAATCCCTTGAAATTTTACTAAAACATGGAAAGGAACTCTAATGAGACTGTGAAGTTCATCTTTAGGGCTTGGGTGTGGATGGCTGTGAAATCCGCAAGGTGGTCTTGGTTGTACTTCCTTTGCTCATATGGAGAACAGAACCGGTCTCTGGTTGATCCTGGGAGCCACTGAGCCACCAGACAGTGCGGATGGTATTTGTGAGACGGCTTTTCCCCTTCACAGCTAAGGTGGAGCAGGGGTTGTGTCCGCAAATTAGCTGATGGTCCAGTCTGTTCGGAGTGACTTATTCTTTGCGAGGCCTTGACGCAGCCCAGAGACCTGAGCCGAGGTCTGCCAGGCTTGTCGTCTAATTGACTTGGGCACCGGGACCCCTGATTGCTTCTCCTTTAGTCGTCACCTTATATTCAAGGCTAAAAGGCTGTAATTATTTGAAGTAGCTGAAATTTGAGTGACCCAGATAATTATCTCAGCAAGATGGGCTTAAAGTTTATTGACACAAATGCCAGCTTCATTAAAGGTTTGGCACAAAAGGCAGGGCCGCGAGACAGCTGGTTGACTGAGGTGAATTGACAACGACGACAGACACCAGAGACATGAATCGCTAGGGACTTTGTAGTAGTTACTATCGTTTCCATAAGACAGCAGGGGATTATGGGAGGTCAGAAAAGCCTTTCAAGTTGTCTTAGGTTTGCTCAAATCAAGGCTAAACTGCTCAGAATCAGAGGGCTTCTTCCCTCACCATTTCTCAGGGTGAACCCCATAGCACCATGGCTCAGAGGCTACCCATGCATATAGTTAATAAAATAAAACGCTGAGTAAGTGAAAGTGAATCACAAGTGTACTCTTCCTTTGACTGAGGCTAAAGCTAACACTATGAGGTCAGTAAAATTTTCACAGGTCTGGAGTTTTCTGTCTTACCTTATGGCACCTCTTACTTTTGCATGCTTAATGGTGACTACAGATTGCACAATATCTACTTGCTGTAAAATCTAAAGAATTTTTTCAAACAGACATCATCTGAATTTAAACTCACACAATGAAGCCCTCAACACTGTATTTTAGGATTTACTTAAATAAGCTCTACTTCAATAAATAAAAAATTATTGACCATTATTTATCAAAGGGTAAGAATTCCACATGTAGAATAATCATAGGTCACTTTGAGAAACAAACCTGTTCTTGTACCATTTGCCAAGTGCTACCTCGCGCTGTTGGTTGATGTGCAGTAGGCATGTCTACTTCCCTACCGGACTGTAGGCTGTTAAGAGGCAGATCCTTTGGTATCAGTAGCATCACTAACTCAGTGGCTTCTGCCACACACATTTGTCATCTCAGTTTCCCTGGGTTGGGGATCCAGGTAAGGCTTAATTGGAGAACGTACATCAAGGTCTCCCCTGAGGCTGTAATGGATATGTCAACCAGAGTCGGGGGTCTCTCTGAGAGCTTGAATAAGAAGAACCCACATCCGAGCCCATAAGTCTCCTGTGTTTTATATCTCCCCCAGCACCCAGCACTATGCTTCATACAAGTAATAGACACTTGCTAAAAGCAAATGAAGATTTTTTTGACTCCCATATACAGAAATGTGTGGAAAGGTGGCTAAGTATGTTGAGTCACAATCCTGGGATTGAGCTACTCTTGAGGGAATTTTTGGGGACAGAGACCATCATTTTCCAGTCTAGGTGGACTGTCCCAGATGATGACAATGTGTCTGGATAGGTCACACTTTTTAGTGAAATGGTGTGAATCACATGAGAATAGTTTCAAATTATTGAGCACTTAACGTGTGCCAGGTGGTGTGCTGAGCAGATTAAAAAAGGAGAGGTCTAAGAGGCTAAGCATCTTGCCCAAGAGCTAGTAAATGGCAGGGCTGAGAAACCTTATTTTGTTAATGCCAAATTGCATGTTCTAACCACTGTGCTTTCTTGCCTCTGATAGATGGCACTTTGGGTAGGGGCATACTTTAGCTCTGTGGGGAACGAGGCATACTGTTCCCTTAATTGCAATGCCTTTTGTCCAAGAGAAGGGTTAAGAAGGGATAAAAACTCTCACAGCAAGGTACTGTTTAAATTACTTTCCTTTTTATGTAGGCCATTTTTAACAGCAAGTGAGCAATAAATCAATGTTCAACCCCTAGCACAGGTGAGCAGCCAGGACTGAGGAGGGGAGACAATGATGATTCACATCAGCTGCAGTGGAAGTCTGTGGTGGGCAGTGAGGCTTCTGGGGTGGGTGGTCAGAAGGCGCCAGCTGCCACAGAGCAGGCCAGGAAGCCAGTGGCACACAAGCAGGCTCAGGGTAGGCCCCTTGGCAGCTTTCCCTTTGGCCTCCAGCCAGGGTAGGACTTTCTCCCCCAGCTCAGGTTATTGTGACCTTGTGATTTGAAGACTTTGAGGCCCCGAACCATTAGCATAATACATAATCATATCACTCAGGGCATGTTTCTGTCCTGTGTCCTCTGTGATTTATTGCTAGGGCAAATCAGAAACACATTTATCAGGACAGGGCAGCCACTAGCTATTTTAAGTCCTAAAAATAACTTCACTCGATATGTCTATATACCACACCCAGGCATACACAGACACACGGCCTTACATACAGGCCCTGAAAAAGTCACAATGATTATGTAAAGATTTATCCCAGGAAGGAGCAAGGCTATGGATTTTCCAAAAGTCTTCAGACTCAGCATCTACTGGGTGAAGATCACACAGGCCTAATATTGACTACATGTCCTCTTGATGGTAGCTCATACTCTGTTACTTGTTATATCTACAATACTTAGGAATTTTGTTTAACTTCATTAACAATGCCAGGATGTGTCAATCATAGGCCAAAAATGCTATACCTCATTTCAGATTTCCAACTTCTTGCCTCTTGATGGACATTTTCATCTTATATGTCCCCAGTTAGGCAGTATTGTGCCAAGCAGGGGTTGGGGGGTGGGCGTTTGGGGCAGTTTGGTGCAGACCGACCTTGGGACACCTGTAATCTGTATTGGAGTACCTGATTCCAGTCCTGGATTTGCTGTTGATTCCAGCTTCCTGCTGATATGCAACCTGGAGGCAGTAGATGATGGCTGTAGTCACTGGGTCCCTCCCACCCATGTGGAAGACCCAGATTGAGTTCCATGCTGATCAGTGTGCCAACCGGAGCTGAGGTGTCATTTGAAAACTTGAATGAGAAGTATCCACTTAAAAAAAAGATTTATTTATTTGAAAGTCCGAGTTATACAGAGAGAGAAGGAGAGGCAGAGAGAGAGGTCTTCTGTCTGTTGGTTCACTCCCTAATTGGCCACAATGGCCAGGGCTGTGCTGATCTGAAGCAAGGAGCCAGGAGCTTCCTCCAGGTCTCCCACACAGGTGCAGGGGCTGAAGCACTTGGGCCATCTTCTACTGCTTTCCCAGGCCATAGCAGAGAGCTGGAACAGAAGTGGAGCAGCCAGGACTTAAATTGATGACCATATAGGATGCCAACACTGCAGGCAGTAGTTTTACCCACTACACCACAGTGCTGGCCCCAAGAAAAGCATCCACTTTCAATCTCATGTGTTTGTTGAAAGGACTCACTCATGGCCTGTTGGACTGAGGTCTTCATTGTCTTACTGACTGCTAACCAGGGGCTACTCTCAGTGTCTTGCCATTTGGGCCTTCAAACTGGTCACTTATTCATCAAAATGTGATAGCCAAGTAGATAAAGAGATTCTAGTAGTAAGACGCAAGTGATTAGAGGATATAATTACAAAAATGACATCCCATTATGTCTGCCATATTCTATTGATTAAAAGCAAGTAATAGGTTCTGCCTTTTCTAGGAGAGGAGTCAGCCAGGAAGTGGTGACAACTGTGGGCTATTTTAGAATCTGTCCAACGCAAATGCTATTTAACACAGTCTTTATCTACTATTCTGTGCACAATGTCTGGCAGTCAATAAAAAATTACAAGACACACTAAAGAGCAAGAGAAAACCAATAGGAACAGCCTCAGAATTGATTCGCATGTTGGGAAATAAAAAACTTTAAAATAGCTACAATTAATATGTTGAAGGATCAAGTGGGCAACATGTAAAAACAGATGGGGGATGTCAGTAAAGCAAGGGTGATTATAAGGAAGAGTCAAATGGAAATACTAGAAATAAATAAAAATACCACCTCTGAGATGAGGAATTCCTTTGACAGGCTGATTAGTAAAATCAACACAGTTGGGAAAAGACTTGAAGATGTGGCGATGGAAACTCTCCATAGTGAAACAGAAGCAAAGGGGTGAAAAAGAATTCAACATCTAAGATTTGTGGGACTACATCAAATGGAAGCTGTGAGAGCTTCAAATAGGATAAACATCATACGCCTGCACACACACACACACACACATGCTTGTTGTACCCAAATTGCTGAAAACCAAAGGTAAAGAGTGTGGCGAAGGCAGTCAGAGAGGAAACCTGTTTCACACACAGAGGAACAATGACAAGAAATGCAGCGGACGTCATCAGAAACAACCTGAGCCGGAAGACAAAGGAGAAACAACCTGAGCCGGAAGACAAAGGAGGGACGTCCTAAATAATTAAAAACACAAAGAGCTGTTAGTCCAGAATTCTGTATCCAGAGAAAATGCTTTTAATAGGTTAAGATGAAGTAAAAACAATTTATTGGCAGCAGAATTGCATTGCAGAAGTCTGCAAGCAGCAGGACTATTACACTAGACAGAAGTTTAGAGTCACTCACAGAAACACAAAACTCAGAAAGGATAAAAATAAAGATAAACCTAAAAGACTTATTATTTTTCATTGCTGTAAAATATTATTGACTATCTAAAGCAAAATTCATAGCATCAGGTTATAAGATTTACAGCACATGTAAAAGTAAAACTATGACACAAAATAGGACAGAGAAGATTTAGAAGCATGAGAGAGTTTCACAAATTTGTGGAATAAAGGCATGAAAAGAGAGTGTGCGTTTTCTGTGGACTTTTTTTTTTTAAGATTTATTTATTTATTTGAAAGGCAGAGTTACAGAGTGGCAGAGACAGAAGGAGAGAGGTCTTCTATCCACTGATTCACTCCCCAGATGGCCGCAATGGCTGGAGCTGCACTGATCTGAAACCGAGAGCCACAAGCTTCTTCTGGATCTCTGATGAGAAAGAGGAAGAGGAGTAGCTGGACTCGAACCGGTGCCCATATGGGATGCTGGCACTGCAGGCAGCAGCTTTACCTGCTACGAGATTGAGTGGAAACAGAAATCTGAGAAACGCTAAAGAACTCAGAAAACTCAATGATAAGAAAACAAAAACTTCAATCTTTACAAACAGGCAAGATTCATCTTAGGCTCTGGCCTGCAGGCTTCTGTCCTAAGCCCCATAGCCCAACCACTGGTGTCGGCTCTACCCCCACACTAATGGGATTTGCTGCTCCTACTTCCCTGTACCTCCTCCCCCTCCAAAGGTTTAACAGAAACTGTTCCTGAACACGTGGCTCTCTCTCACTCTCTCTCTTGATCTCTCTTACGCTCTCCTTCACTCTCTTTTTCCCCTCTTTGCCTCTTCCCTCCAGTCTGTCAGGTTTCCCCACCAATAAACCCTTTCCCTTGAAAAAAAAAAAAAAGGCAAAATACATGAGTATATAGTTTACCAAAGAAGAAACATGGATGGTATCATTAGTCTTTAGGGAAATGAAAGTGCAAATTAGAATCACAAGAAAATAGAACTATATACCTATAGGAATGAGTGACATTTTTAAAATCTGAAAATACCAAGTGTTGACAAGGATGTGGAACAACTGGAACTCTCATACATTGCCGGTAGAAATACCACTTTGCTGGCTCAATGACTTTGGGAAACAGGTTGGCATTTTCTTGCAAAGTTAAGTATACACTTATTATACAACTCAGCCATCCTATTCCTAGGTGTTTATCCAAAATAAATGTAGGCATATGTCCACAAAAATCTTGGACATGAATACTTTCAACAGCTTTATTTATAATTGTTCCAAACAAAAAAAAAATCTGTAAACTGGTGAATAAAAAATCGGACTCTACTCAGCTATAAAAAGCAATGAACTACTGATCTAGGTAACATTATGGAGACAAAAATTAGGTCAATAATTGTTAGGAGCTGGGGATAGGGAGAGATTGATTACAAGGGGACATGAGGGCAGTTCTTAGGGTATGAAACTGTTCCATGTCTTGAGTGAGGTTGTGGTTGCACAAATATCTGTACATCTTCAAGGGAAGGAATGGGTTTTAGTGTATGTGAAGTATACTTCAGTACACCTGACTTTTAAAATGTCATGGCAGGGCAGGCGCTGTGGCTCAATAGGCTAATCCTCCGCCTGTGGCACCGGCACACCAGGTTCTAGTCCTGGTCGGGGCACCAGATTCTGTCCCGATTGCCCCTCTTCCAGGCCAGCTCTCTGCTGTGGCCAGGGAGTGCAGTGGAGGATGGCCCAAGTGGTTGGGCCCTGCACCCGCATGGGAGACCAGGAGAAGCACCTGGCTCCTGGCTTTGGATCAGCGCGGTGCGCCAGCTAATGGAGGGTGAACCAACAGCAAAAGGAAGATCTTTCTCTCTCTGTCTCTCTCTCTCACTGTCCACTCTGCCTGTCAAAAAAAAAAAAAAAAAAAAAAGTCATGGCAGGAGGGAAAACAGCTTCGGATTCGGACCCTTGCCCATGAAGACACATTGAATGGAAACCCAAGGGCAAACTTAGCCAGAGTGCTCCCAGGTATCTTAATCTGCTAATGGCATAGAGGTGCGAATTCACTAAGCCCAGCCCACTCGGGATTTCTGGTGTGTACCTCTGCTTCCATACTCTGACTTCAGCTTGAGTGAACAGTGAGGGTGTGGATTTCTGGTAGGTGACGCATCAAGGTCGAATCACAAAGATGACAAGAGCATTTGCAGAGTTTAAGGATCTCACCGGCATCGTTCGGGTTTCAGACAACATTGGGCAACCATACCAAGTAAATTACGAGGCCTTTGCGTCTGAGGTCAAGGTCAGTGGACTTGTGGAACGAAGGAGGCTTCTGGGGGCATTTCCGTCCTGCACGACGGCCCCAACACCAGTTTTGGTGGTCTGTCCCCTCCCTGATTTAAATGCTGGGCTCTTAGTTTAGATATTCTTGCCCCATGGTTTAGCCACATTTCTTTCTTACTCATTTAAAAAAATGCTCACCAAAACCTCATGAGGATGTCTCAGCCAGCCTCTCTGGCCCGGGAAATGGTGCCTGGTAAGAACTAAAAATAAATCCGAAAGGCTCAGGCTGGGTTTAATCGGCAGAACCCAAGGAGTTCTAAGGATTTCTAAACTTGGCCTAAGGCTTTCCTGCATTTCTATTTCAAGTTCAGTCACTTGAGAATTTTCAAAATCTGAGGATCATTCCTTCTTTTTCCTGGTATTCAAAATAGGAGAGCCCCGGCTTAACTTGGGAGCACACTGCAATGTGTATTTTGGTCCTTCTGTAATGGGATCACGATGATTGCATAGTGAGGCAGTTAACAGCGGAGAGATCAGTCAGATAGCCTGGGTTCAAGTCCCAGCTCCACCGTTGGTTGTCTATGAGCCTTGGGCAAGTGGCTTGACCTCACTCAGCCTCACTTTCCTTGTCTGAAAAATCAAGGTTGATATGAGGATTACATAAGATAATGTTTAACACAGATACTAGAGTGCAGTACTCTGTGAGCAGTAGCTCTTTTTATTATTTTTTAAAAAGATTTATTTATTTGAAAGGTGAGAGAGAGAGAGAGAAAGAGAGAGAGAGTAAGAGTATGAGAATGCTTCCATTTTCTGGTTCACTCCTCAAATGCTTACAACAGCCAAGGCTGGGTCATTTTGAAACTGGGAGCCTGGAACTCCATCCAGGTCTCCCTGGTGGATGGCAGGGACCCAAGCACTTGGACTACCTTCTACTGCTTTCTGAGGTCCTTTAATATGGAGCTGGATCAGAAGTGGGGCAGCCGGGTCCAATTGGTGCCCATGTGGGATGCCAGTGTGTCCTTAGAAACCATATGATGCAGGTGCCAGAGCCCTTGCCAGCCCAAGTCCTTGAGCGACCCTTGGGAAGTGGGGGCAGACCCCACCCCCAAGTAGGAAGATCACCTTGGCCCAAGATAAACCTCTACTGTGTCTGAACCACCGTGTGCTTAAGTGTTTTTCACAGTAGCTATTTCCAGATTACGAGCAACTTCTCATCACCTCCTTCCTTAACTGATACTCCTGTCTTGCTCCCCATTTTCTATTGAAAATTCCTGGTGTATGTACAATTAAAAAAAGAAAGACTCCTGAGGGACCAATTAACTAACATCAACATCTGGGAGCCCTTGCTGATTGTGCAGAGCATGTCTGCTTTTTGTTTCTGAAGACCCAGGAATCTTGGAAATTCAGCTTCGCTGACACAGAATGCTAGAATGTGGGGACGTGGGGAGGCATAGATGAGCCGGGTTTTGTTGTTCTTGACGTCACACAGTCTTAGCTACAATAAGTAGGGTTCGCCCAGCCAGGAACCTCCATCTGAGGCTGAGAAAAATGAAGAAAGGCTTAGCTGAGAATAACTGAGATTATTGAGGAAAAACGCGTGCAGGTCGGAATGCACGGTTAATTGCAAGGACTATAAAGAAAATGCAGTAGGCTTTTCCATCGGCCAGAAGTCTGAGCTCACTGCAGAACTGTCAGTCAGTCTTAGAAACGAGGCCTAGGAGAGTCTCAGCGCCAGGGCAGGCTGTGTCTCCTCGGCACGCCCCCTGCTGCACTTGTCCCCAAGTCACAGGTGCCAGAATCTTTCTTTCTTCATGTACTTGTCTTGTGCTGAATCTCACTCATCAAAGTCTCCAGACTGCTCCGTGTTCCTCTACTGCACCTGGCAAAATGCTGGCAGCTGCTTTTACCCGTTATTAAAAATGGCTGGCTTGTCGTGCAAGTGACTCACTCACGGCTGTCCCCTCTCTGCCATGGGGACAGGAAGAGGTTTCAAGCTTTGTTATTTCTTGCTTGGAGTCTGAAAAGAAGCCCTTTGACACTGCTGTGTGAGTCACATCGCTAACCATTCCTCCAGCAAATTGCTCGCTAGGTCTCGTTTCTCACATGGAGAGCGTGGCGTGAGCTAAGTGGTTCTCAGATTCCATTCTCAGGGCTTGTCATCGAAGGGGTCTATGGTAGACTAGCAGTGCAGGGAGGTCATTAGGTCAGGAGAGCGGGGTCCTCGTGAATGGGATTTGGGCCATTATAAGAAGAGGCCCTAGAGCCAGCTCTCTCTCCTTCCACTGTGTGAGAACACAGGGAGAAGCTGCTATATGCAAACCAGGAAGAGGCCTCTCCCTGGGCACTGGATCTGCTGCTGCCTTCATCTTGGACTTCCTAACTCCCAGAACTGTGGGAAATAAATGTTTGTTGTTTGAGCCACCTGGTCAATGGTAATTATTTAACAGCAATAACTCACCAAGGTAGTAAATAGATTATGAAAATAGAGGCCGGCGCCGCGGCTCACTAGGCTAATCCTCCGCCTTGCGGCGCCGGCACACCGGGTTCTAGTCCTGGTCGGGGCACCGATCCTGTCCCGGTTGCCCCTCTTCCAGGCCAGCTCTCTGCTGTGGCCAGGGAGTGCAGTGGAGCATGGCCCAAGTGCTTGGGCCCTGCACCCCATGGGAGACCAGGATAAGCACCTGGCTCCTGCCATCGGATTAGCGCGGTGCGCTGGCCGCAGCACGCCTACCGCGGCGGCCATTGGAGGGTGAACCAACGGCAAAAGGAAGACCTTTCTCTCTGTCTCTCTCTCACTGTCCACTCTGCCTGTCAAAAAAAAAAAAAAAAAAAAATAGAAGGCAGGACCAATACTGTGTCATAGTAGGTTAAGCCTCCACGCGCAGTAGTGACATCCCATTTGGGTGCCAGTTCGAGTCTTGGCTGCTCCACTTCCAATCCAGCTCCCTGCTGGTGGCCTGAGAAAGCAGTGGAAGACGGCCCAAGTGCTTTGGCCCCTGCAGCCATGTGGGAGACCCAGAAGAAGCTCCTGGCTCCTGGCTCCTGGCTTCGGATCAGCCCAGCTCTGGCTGTTGCAGCCATCTGGGGAGTGAACCAGTGGATGGAAGATTTTTCTCTGTCTCTGTCTTCTCTCTCTGTAATTTTGCCTTTCAAATACATAAATACATCCTTAAAAAATAAGACAAGACCACATAGAAATTCCTTATTGAGTCCCCAAAGCTCCCCAGAGGGACTGAGGGTGGTTTGGGTCATCTGAAAACAGTATTAGGAGGGGTGTTAAGGAGTTGTGGTAGCTTGGGGCTCATCACGTTCCACTAGAAGCTATGTAGATGGATGTGTAGATGGATGTGTAGGTAGACAGGCAGAGTCCTTGACTGTCAATAGGTCAGCATTGTTAGTTTAGAAACAGAACTACAAATTAAGAACATAGTCTCCCAAGATACCTCAGTATACTTCACCCTGTAGCTACAAAAGATTACAATATTACTCAAAAGAGAGGAATTTGTACAAAGAAGCTTCCAAAATCCCAGATCATTTCTGTTCCAAAAGAATTTTCTCACGAAGAGAATGCCAGGACACATCACAAAACAGAGGAGTTTCTGATTTTTAGACTCTTGGTAGGAAAACTCATTCTGAGTTATGACAAAGCAACAACTGATGTGAACAGGTAATGAATAATTAATTAAAGCTAGCCTTAAATTAGAAGTCCATTTAAAACAGAACCAGTCCGCCTTGTCCTGGAGCCTTTGGCTGTTTTCAGTAGTTTTGGATGATGCTAAATTGGATTGAGGTTTCTTTAAGAAGCTCCAAGGAATGAAGGGGAATGGTTGGTGTCTGGGCATACATCTTTGTGGGCAGGACAGGAAGGAATGCAGGTTGAACAACTAATCTGCAGTAGATGCCTTTCGGATCTATTGTTTTTCATTTGCTTTTCTCAATTATTGACGTTAGTCTTACTGCCCTCATTTGCCATATGTAGTTAAGCAAGCTGAATAAGGTCATGAGCTACTCAGTGGAAGACGCGCTACTCCAGAGCAGGCCTGTAGGATTCTTGAACTCTGGTTTCCACTGTCAGATGCCCTGATGTCTATCAGAGTGCGTGCACACACTGAATTCGCTTCCTACCGAATGGGGATGATTCAAGGAGACAAACAATGCACGCATGACTTCTACAGTGCCAACAAGAAATTCTAGTCATACCCATGAACTCCAGAACTTTCTCCCTAAATACTTCAGATACAATCTTGTTCCTTCCAAATGTTTACCTCCCTTCTTGCCCAAGGCAGAGATTCCATTGAAATTAGCCGGGTTCAAATTCGCAGTGACAGGGCAGGACAGGTAAATGGGTAGGCTTTGATTTTCCAGCTCATTTCAGCTGTCAAAGCCCACTCTGCTCTCCTTTTCTCTGGACTCCAGCAAAGTGGTTGTTGGGCTTTGGTTTGCATAAGAAATAGCTGATGACTTTGTTAATCAATGAATGCTTTGGCGTCTCCAGAGATTCAGGAGGTAGAGGGTGAGGCTAAGAATCTGCATTTTACACAAGTAACCCAGGTGAGCAGGGGAGGTTGAGTTTGTAAGTGCCTTGCTCTTATGACTCTTATTTTCCTTTTTAATTATAATCTCCCTCCCTGGGGGTGGGGGTGGGGGTGAGGTTGCTTTTATAAGCCACGCTGCTTGATTCTGTGCACTTCTGTAATTGCACAGCTGGGCTATGGTCTGGGTTTTATTTAAGGCTCAGGATAAAGGCAGAAAAACAAAGGTAAGATCTCACCGCCAGAGGCCCTAGGAGGGAGGATGCCTTGGGTGGGGCAGAGGAGGCCTCTACCGGAAATACAAGGGCATGCTATGATTCTGTTGGCAAAAATATGGGCATGGAGCCAAAGAAAAACACGAAAGGATGACACAAATCTGAAGGGGTCAAGGCAGAAAGGTGAAATCCTGGAACAAGCTGAGTCTCGCAGAAAATGCTAAGGGCAAAAACAAGGGCTTTCCAGGAGCTACACAGGGAGCAAAACCAGTGCAGAATGAAGGGCCAGGAGCAGGGGATGTCATGCTGACAGGCGACAGGGCGGAGCAGCACCGCTCACTGCCTGTCTTCCTTCCCTTCTCTGTCAGGGACAAAGGTCTCCAGGTGGAAGAATGAACTTGCTTGGATGGAGACAGACTGAAAGGAGGATCTCACTGCTGCACATGACTGCGATGCCTCAGACCATGTGAATTATATCACAGGGCACTTGGCCTTGGCATTGGAACTATAAACCTGCCACTGGTTGTCTTTCAAGTCGACAGAGAAAGGGGTTGTTGTGGTGGTGCAGAGGGGTAAGCTGCTGCCTGCGATGCCAGAATCCCACATGCATGCCGACTGGAGTCCCAGCTGCTCTTCCAATCCAGCTGCCTGCAAATGCACCTGGAAAAGTAGCAGAGGATGGCTCAGGTGCTTGTGCCCCTGCATGCAAGTGGGAGACCAGGATTGAGTTCCAGGCTCCTGGCTTTGGCCTGGCCCAGCCCAGGCTGTTGTGGCTACTAGGGAGTGAACCAGTGGAGGGAGGATCTCTCTTTCTCTCTCTCTCTGTATATGTGTATGTGTGTGTGTGTGTGAGAGAGAGAGAGAGAGAGAGAGAGAGTCTCTCTCATTGTCTGTAACTCTACCTTCAAAATAAATATTAAGAAAAAATAAATATACTTTGGAAATTTAAATTTACTAAATAAAAGTTAAAAAAGAGAAAAAATAAATAAACCCTACAGAGAAAGAGAGGCCAAAGGACTAGAGGGAGGCAGGTTTCCTGGCTTTCTGTAAAGTTTATTTCTAGAACCCACAGATGCTACATCCTTGCAAATTCCTAAAAGAGAGGACTAATCAGATAATTCAGTGGTGGTCACTGGAGCTGGCATAGGCGCCGTGGGAACACAGTATGTCAAAGACTCTGCTTTTTCTTTTTTTTTCTTTTTCTTTTTCTTTTCCTTTTCTTTTCCTTTTCCTTTTCTTTTTCCCTTTTCTTTTTCTTTTTCCTTTTTTTGGTGTTACCTGTAGCTGTACTGGGGGAACTGAAGACGGGCCTCAGCACTGTCAGATCCTATGTGTGAACACCAGCCCAGGTAGCCACTTAGGGAAAGAGGACTCTGCACTCTGAAAGAAGCCTGTTCTGGAAGCCAACCGTTTAGCTTATCTTCAGGACTCAACCTGGTGGCTCCTCTTCTCATACCTCTTTTGCATCCTCGCAGACTTGCATCATTTCTGTGTGTAGTCCATGGAGCAAGTTGCCATGGCGACGAGACTCCACCTGACTTCCCATCTGAGGCTTTTGTCCTGTCTCCTTGATTTACACAGACGTTCAGCCCTCTGTCTCTCTAACTCCAGCTCCTGTTCTGACTCCACCTGCTTAAACCACACTACCCCCAGCTCTGCAGTCTGTGCCCTGTTGTCTCAGGCACCTTTCTCAGCTCAATTCTTACCACAACACCTCTTCTACTCCTCACTCCATGCTCCTGCTACCAGGCTCTCAGCAAAGGCCTTTAGGTTACTTGCATTCAAGATGTCAGCTCAGCTCACTGCTATTGCGATTAGGCGAATCCAGAGATGCTTGGACCACCATGCCCCAGACCTCTCTCTGGTGCACAACTCACAGACTACCACCGTCCCAGACAACATTTTTATTACTACGTGGATGAAGACATGAGGGCTGTATTTTTACATAGGCTGAGGAAGTAGAGGTTGGGTGAGAAGGAATATGTTGAAAGGCAAAGCTGAAGTCCAAAACTATGGATAGCTTAGTAGGTAACACTGGGTGCAGCCAAATGTCAAGTCCTTATGGTAAAAATAATCAGCTGCACACACATAGCACTGCTGGCCACTGGCCACGTGGACAGGAAAGTGATCTTAAAGCTTTTGTTGATCTTTAGACCAGGGAAGGGATACCCCATTGTGAAAATTTCCCTTTGACCTCCTCCTGACCTCGTGTTTCCTACCCCTACCTCTCTCCCAGGGCAAACCATGGAGCCTAGAATTCCTCTTTCCCAAAGTGGGCCATCCATACAAACCAAAACATTTTTTTACCCAAATCCAGCCACAAAAGTTAAAACTACTGCTCTGACTTTCCCCCATCTTTCTAAGAGTCAGCCAAAAGAAATGAAGACCCTCATTCTGAAAAGATCTGCTCTGTACCTGGGAGAAAGAGCTGCTGCAACCGGGAGGTGGGAAGAATCTGATTGGACAGGCCCTCTGTCTGTTAGTGTCGCATCATCGTTTTTATCCATTCTTATTTCTACATAGTTGGCCATGCTTCCTTGAACCTAAGTGTAAAAACAGATAGCACACCCTGGGTCCCTGAGTCTTCCTTCCCAAGGCTCCCATGACATCTAAAACTGTGATCAAGCAAACTCAACGTGCTCTCCTCTCATGAACCTGTCTTAGCATAGGAGTGTTGACCATGACTTTCTATGATGGGCAGGAAGGGGGTCACCCCCTTTTCTGCCCTCACATTAACTGTGTGCTCATTGTGGGTCATGTGGCATAGGCTGATGTCATCAATGATTGAGTTGATAAAAACGTAGTGTCAGACACAGGCATTTGGCCAGTGGTTAAGATGATGCCTGCAACCCAAATTGGAATGCTTGGGTTTGAATCCTGACTCTGCTTCCCATCCAACTGCCTGTTGTTGTGCACCCCGAGGGGCAGCAGATGATGGCTCCGATACCTGGGTCCCTGTCACCTATGTGGGAGATGCAGGGGAGTTCCTGGCTCCTGGCTTCAGCCTGGCCCAGTCCTGGTTATCTGGGGAAGAGAACCAGTAGGTGGGAGATATCTAAGTCTCTCTTTCTCTGCCTTTCAAATAAATACAAAAAAATTAATTGAAAAATGGAAAAATATGTAGTGCCACTATTAAGGAAAGTAACAGTCCCACCAGTTAAGGACATGGGGACAACTCTGGTGATGGCACAAACCTGCAGTAACTGTGTAGGGGTGGTTATATCACAGAACAAGCTGTGGTTTGCCGAAATATCCCATCTCTAGGGTATTTAAAAGTTGCCTGCATCAGTTGCAATAGGGGGCAAAGATGAGTAATAACTTTGTGGATTTTATTCTGAATATGTCTTTTGAGAAGGACCCTGACAAAAGGCAAAGCATCCAGGGAGGGTTGGCCAGGCTGGCGCTGTGTCTGCAAGTCACCCGGGCTGATACTCAAAGTGAACCTGCTGGAGAGCAGTGGGAGACGGGATGAGGCACTGGATATTCTGATGGGCTCTTACCCAGGGTAAGAGTCAGTTCCACTCTTGGCAAGGTAGATGTGGGGCCCCAGAGCAGAGGCTGCCACAGATGGACACTCCACACAAGCATCTCTAGCCTTTGGTTGGATTCCAGTCCCCTTGCACCACAGTGAGTGCTGGGCACAGCTCCAGAGCAAGGGGTGGAGACTGAGGTGGGGAGGAGAGAGAGGGAGAGAGAGAGAGAGAGAGGTGGTTTCCTTTTGGCTCCCCCACCCACTCAAGTGGGGCGAGGTCCTGGGGACACCACGTGGTGGGGGCAGCCTTAGAACCCCGTGCATTGCTCCAGGTTTGTTTCCTGCTGTCCTTGGATTGACAGCCAGAGAGCAGTGGGACCAGAGCATGGGTGGCGCCAGTATCTAAGGGAACCAATGCCTAGAACTATCCTTTGTTGGTGCCTGGCTGCCCGTGCTGGGCATGGGTGGCTGGCTCACCTCCCACTCACTCAGAGGAAGGCCTGCTAGGAAGCACTGTGCCCAAGAATGCAAACTATTTCCTGGCAACAGCAGCTCCTCTGCTCTGCCAGTGTCTGAGAGAGGGAGAAGGGGAGGGGATGTGGAGAGAGAGAGGGGGAGAGAGAGAGGAGAGAGAGAGAGCAGAGTTGGTAGGAGGAGGGAAAAAGAGAAGAGGGGAGGAGAGAGACGAAAACAGCCTGCCTCCCGTGGCTTGCTCTGACCTTGGCCACACACTGGCATCTGAGTGCCACCAACTTCTGAGTTGTTGATGAGAGTACCGGGCAAAAGAGTAGCTCAGCAAGGTGGGGGGAGTGGATTGGTTATCCCATCTGGATTCTTGCTTGGTCTTCCTGGCTGGTGGTGTGACCAGGATGAGGACAGAGACTTCTAAGGTAGGAGACAACGACCACCAGCACTTTTGTGCAGATTTGAAACTGGGACACTGCAGTATCCCCTTGCAGCAGGGCTCCTCAGTGGAGGGAGCAGAGAGGACGGGAGAGAGCAAGATTTTCCCGCTGAGGACCCTGGGCACCATCTAGAGAGGTTTTGCAGGTCACGCTGAGGGGAGGGAGGCTAAGGCGGACAGCAGAGCCAGCACTGAAGACATGAAAACTATCAGTACTGCCAAGAAGCCACTTTTGTCAACTGACAATCTCTTGGAGCCTCAATTGTCTCTCCTGTTAAATGGGTATCGTAGAGGGTCTGGTGCTGTGGCATAGAAGGCTAAGCCTCCGCCTGCAGTGCCGGTATCCCATATGGGATCTGGTTCTAGTCCCAGCTGTTTCTCTTCTGCTGCAGCTCCTTGCTGATGGCCTGGGAAAAGTAATAGAAAATGGCCGAAGTGCTTGGGCCTCTGCATCCATGTGGGAGACCTGGAAGAATCTCCTGGTTCTGGCCTTTGGATCAGCCCAGCTCTGGCCGATCGATGCAGCCGTTTGGGGAGTGAACCAGCAGATGGAAGACCTCTCACTCTGTCTCTCTTTCTGTCTGTCTGTATCTCTGCCTCTCAAATAAACAAATGCATCTTTTAAAAAAGGGTATCATAGAATAACTCCCTTGCAGCATGATTTTAGGGAGTATGTAAGATGATTCATGTGAAGTACTTATCGCAGCCCATGGTATGTAAAAACTGGCACCTCTCGTTGTGAGGAGAAGGGCTAGAGCTAAAACTTTGATCCCCGTCCTCAGTTCTATTCTCTCCTTTTTAAAATAAGATCTAGATGGAATCTGCCAGTATGGTCGTTGTGAGCTCTGGCACTTGACCCAAGTAGATCTGGCATCAAAACCCATCTATGCCATTTTCGAGCTGATAAATTAATCTCCGCCTGAGCCTCAGTTTCCTCATCTGTAAAATGGGATAATGCCATTATTTGCTTACTGCTTTTGGTCTGATTTAAAGTGAGAACCCACTGGCCGGCGCCGCGGCTCAATAGGCTAATCTTCCACCTGCGGCGCCGGCACCCTGGGTTCTAGTCCCGGCTGGGGTGCCGGATTCTGTCCCGGTTGCTCCTCTTCCAGTCCAGTTCTCTGCTGTGGCCCGGGAGTGCAGAGGAGGATGGCCCAAGTCCTTGGGTCCTGCACCTGCATGGGAGACCAGGAGAAGCACCTGGCTCCTGCCTTCGGATCAGTGCAGTGCGCTGGCCAATGCCAATGGAGGGTGAACCAACAGCAAAAGGAAGACCTTTCTCTCTGTCTCTCTTTCTCACTGTCCACTCTGCCTGCCAAAAAAAAAAAATCAAAATAAAATGAGAACCCATACTAAACACTTCAGTATAGAATATAGTCAGGACTCCAAGCGGACTGGTTATAGTTAATGTTTGTGACAGGTTGCCACAAAGTCTCCCCTTGTATATGATCTGCTTACAGGGTGACAGTAACTCTCCTCCCAGCAAGAGATCTCTGTTCATCTGCAGCATGGGTGGACATACAGCTCTGTGGGAGGTGATATGTTGTGACTTGTGGGGCTCCTAAAAATGATTTAGCTTCTGCTTATTTCTTTGGGGATTCTCACTCGTGAAACGAAGCTTCCATGCTGTGAGTAAGCCCAAGCTGCCCTGTGGAGAGGTCCATGGAAGAGGAAGAGATGGGTACTAATGCTATCTTACATGTTCAAGTGATCATAGTAAGTGTATAACTGATCATATAGATAGGATTAAGTGTCAAAGGGATCAATAAATAAGACCAAGTGTCTGCTAATAACAATTGATAGAATTAAAAAGCAGCGAATGATCCAACATGGGAAGCAGGACACACAGCAGACTCATAGAATGACAAACGCCGTAATAGCACTCTGATCTCAGAATCAGCCCTTAAGGCATTCGGATCTGGCTGAAAAGCCCATGAGAACATTTCAGGCATGGAGAGCCAAGACACTGTGGCAAAAAATGACTTACATGAAAGGTCTCTGTGAGTGAGACCCCAGTGGAAATAAGGGACCATCAAAGAAGGAGGTACTTTTCTTTGAAGGGAGGAGAGAACTTCCACTTTGCTTATGGCCCTGTCTAAATACTGATGGAGTTTGGGGACTCAAAAGGCTTCCATAGCCTTGGCAGCTCATGACAAGAGCCTCGGGAAATCACTGATGTCATAAATGAGTGTCAATTGTTAAATCAACAACAGGAGTCGTGTGCACCTACTCCCCATGTAGGATCTCTGTCCTTAATATGTTGTACAATGCGAATTAACAGTATAACTAGTACTCAAACAGTACTCTATACTTTGTGTGTCTGTGTGGGTGCAAACTGTGGAAATCTTTACTTAGTATATACTAACTTGATCTTCTGTGTATAAAGATAATTAAAAATGAATCTTAAGAATAGGATGGGAGAGAAAGCAGGAGATGGGACAGGAGTGGGCATGGGAGCGCAGGTATTGGGGGAAGAACTACTATATTCCAAAAGCTGTACCTATGAAATTTTTATTTATTAAATAAAAGCTTTTTAAAAAGAAGAGGAAGGGGTGGACAGCCCTGATGTGCCAGCCACATGAGTGAGCAGGAGAAGGGGAACCTTAGGTTCCGATCAAGCTGCCTGGAGGCTCCTGGGTGGAGAGAGAGGAGCAGGTGGCACTGACCCCTGCCCACAGGGAGATTCATGGCCAAGGAAGTGACTGCTGTTGTTTTAAACCCCTAAGTTCTGGGCTGGCTAGTTAGGCAGCCATGGTGACTGGAACAATAATATTTTTATTCATCTCAAAAATGACTTTTTTTCTGCCCTGGTCGTCTGCTCAGTCTCATCATCAGCCCTGTCTACAGAACAGATCAGACTCTGTAACAAGATGGATACAAGGCTCAGGCAGGCCCCGTGGCCTCTAGTGAATCTTGGGAATGTTCCGAAGTGGCCAGATTCTAGTCGAAATGTATGCATGCCGTGACAGGGAATTCTCACCCACCGTCACACCGTGGACTAGCACTGACTTGGTCCTAACGGTTGGCTTTAGTTGAGTAGGGTGGAATTTCTCACAGGTGGTGGTGACTTTCTTGAGAACGGGATTGGTAACAAGAGTTGTTCATGAAGACAAGGCCACTGGTTAAACCTAAGAAGGTCACTTCTGGGACTAGATAAGAAATGAATTGAACAAAGGGGCTGAAGCAGACCCTGTGTACACGGCACCCAAGTCCAGTTGACCTGGAGGATAAGATTGGCAGCTCTGTCTGGACACTCCTCAGACGGGTCTCGGGAGTTCCTTCTGAATGCTTTGCAGGACAGCTCGCCCTAGAGTTGAGGAAGAAAACCAGACTTGGTGGGAAAGTTGCTGCTCCTGGGTATCTGGTGAGGAGGAGCTCACGGAGACTCAGGACTCAGCTGGGGGCACAATTCGGCCAGCCTCTTTTGGGACCAAATGCCAGGGCTTGGCAGGCTCCTTGGAGCTTGTGTAAGGTTTCCCAGGAGCCCCTGCTCCGGTATATTTCCTTCCCTTCCCTTCTTAGTGTCTGCTGTGGGTGCAGAGAGACATGGGGAGGGGAGGAAAAATGCTTTTCTCCTTCACGTGTGGTGATATCTTCACTGGGGCTCCCTGTGACAGAGACAGGGTAGCCAGAGGGAATCAAACCGAAGTTTAATAACAGGGACGCATGCCTGCCCTCTCCATGGGGGAATAACCCAGGGCCTTGAGTAATCGCCCTCGTAAATCTCTCAATATGGTCTTGGACTGTGGGCTTGAACGTTCTCTCTCTGAAACAAAGGAAGAAGGATGTGGGGAAGGATCCAGTGAGACGAGATGGCCAGGAAAGTGACCGCAGAGTACAGGTAAGGTTGTCGTGCAGATGGAAGTAGGTGCCCTCCCTTGGTTAAGAGTCTCTGGTGGGTCAGGCATTGTGGCACAGCGGCTAGGCCACTGCTTGGGATGCCTGCATCCCATATGGAGGGTCTGCTTCAAGTCCAGGCTAGCCCATTTCCTACCCAACTTCCTGCTAATAAGCTTAGGAAGCAGCAATGATGGCTTGAGTACTTGGGCTCCTGCCATCCGCCTAAGAGACCTGGATGGAGTTCCTGGCTCCTAGCTTCAGCCTGGTTCAGGCTACTGCAGGCATTTGGAGAATGAATCAGCAGATGGAAGATCTCTCTCTCTCTCTCTCCACCCCCCCACCTTTGTCACTCTGTCTTTCAAATAAATTAAAAAGAAAACACCTCTAGTGATTCAGTCATTTTTCTTGCCCTGGTACAGAGGGGGAGACAATCTCAGGAAGGGAGATCTCCATTGCAGATATAAATTTCTCTTACAAATAAACATTTTTTTTTTATTAGAGTTGTTGTTGCATCTGCAATTTCTCAAAAATGACAGCTCAAAACAATCCGTATGCCAAAGAAGTCCATTTTGGGGTGGCATATTCTGGTCTCCTACAGAAATATTGCAGAGTGGGCTACTTTGAAGCCACTCCATGAATGACTTTCTTTTTCCACTCAAGTTTGTTCAATCCTCCACACCTCATTTACGGTTTCAAAGGATGGGAGGTGAGGGTAGAGGACCAAGTCCAAGGATGAATGAAGGAACATTTTTCCTTTCTTAGGAAAGTAAACAAGCGTCTTATATGATAATCATGTAGACATGTGTATATCTCTGTCTCTGCTCTCTCTGTGTGTGTGATGGAAATGTGTGTTGGGGGAGTGCTTTTGGGATTAGAAGCTAAAGAACGTCTCCACTCAGAACCCCCTCTATTTCGCCGCAGTGGAAGATTACTCACTGTGACCGCCCAGAGGCTCAGGACAACTAAGTGAGAAGTCCTCTAGAGGGCTAGGAAAGTCATGGTGGGGACCAAATGAGAACTGTTTGCTTTGTGTGCCAAGGCAGACGAACCCTTCTCGGGCTTGATCAGGGGATGGAATAGTAGTGAGCTATTTGCTCCCTCGCCTGAATGGACTGGTGAACATGACTCTGTCTCTCTTACAGCAGTGTCCAGATGTTGGATGTCAGGCTAAGGGCAGACCAGGGAGGGACTTCTTGCTTTATGAAAAGGGGACAATATGTGGGAAGGACAGCTCTCTCCTGCTTCAAGTAGGAGACAGTCCTGATCACTTTAGAACGGCCTTGTCTAACTGTTGAAATCTTTACCTAATATATACTAAACTGATCTTCTGTATATAAAGAGAATTGAAAATGAATCTTGATGTGAATGGAAGGGGAGAGGGAGAGGGAAAGGGGAGGGTTGCGGGTGGGAGGGAAGTTATGGCGGGGGGAAGCCATTGTAATCCATAAGCTGTACTTTGGAAATTTATATTCATTAAATAAAAGTTTTTTTTTTTTTTTAAAAAAAAAAGAACTGCTTTGTCCTCCACCTCCTCAACCTGTGTGTCCTCCCCCCGACCCGCCCTGCAAAGGAGAGCTCTGAGTTCTACACTGGGGTGCATGCAAAAGAAACAAGTCAGAGGTAGACCTGGTACACCGTGGTACTCTCCAGTGAGTGGCAAGGAAATGCCAGCGAGGAAATGTTAGTGTCTAAGCTGTTACAACAAATCCAGTTTTGCAAATCTTAATTGGCTTTTAATTGTGATTCTGAAATTGGGAAGCAGGATGAACCAAACAATGGTTCAGAGTGGTCCACCCCAGCACGTGTACAGAGCTAGCCAGAGACATACAGAAAATGGAAGTGAGGTACAGAAACAGCTGGATGGGCTCTACAGCTGGTGTGAGCAGTTGGCTACCTGTGATTGGCTGAGTTTTAGGTCTTTGTTCAAAGGTTTCCAGTTTGTGCACAGCTTATACCTAAAGGCTGGAACGGAGACTTCCCAGGCCAAATCTTCTAGATTCAGCAAGTGAGGGCTGCCTCTGCTCTTCAAGAGAAGGCAACCATGGGCTGCTCAGTGACTCTCCAGGTCTGATTGCTGGGAAGACTCAGGCTGACACCTTCACCCCGGCAAAGTGCTGCTTGAGAAAGTTGTCGTCAAGGTGGACATGCAGTTGAAGCTTTTTTTTTTTTTTTTGAAAGATTTATTTATTTACTTGAGAGGTAGAGTTACAAAGAGAGAGAGAGAGAGAGAGACAGAAAAGAAGTCTTCCATCCAATGATTCACTCCCCAAATGACCACAACCACCAGAGCTGTGCTGATCTGAAGCCAGGAGCCAGGAGCTTCTTCCAGGTCTCCCATGCAGGTGCAGGGGCCCAAGGACTTGGGCCATCTTCTACTGCTTTCCCAGGCCATAGCAGAGATCTAGAGCTAGATCAAAAGAGGAGCATCTGGGACTTGAACCAGTGCCCATATGGGATGCTGGCACTGCAGGTGGAGGATTAACCTACTACCACAGCGCCAATCACAGTAGAAGGCCTTTAATGGTCTCCATTTCTTAGTTCTTCCTACAAAAAAAATATGAAGGTTTCCTAATGATTTTATTAGGGAATAATTCTAGCATGCTGTTGGCTGTCACATATAAATTATGAGAGCCAAAAATCTGGTCCACAAAGGGCATCCAGCAGGCTGTTCCCTGCAAGTGGTGCAATTCACTGCTTTGTGATTTTCATTTGAAAGCAGAGAGACAGAGATCTCTCACCAAATGCCTGCAACAGCAAGAGCTAGGCTAGGCCAAAGCCAGGGGCCAGGAGCTCAAATGGAATCTCCCATGGAGTGGCAGGAACCCAACTGCTTGATCCACCTCTGGGGTCTCCCAGGATTTGCATTAGCAGGAGACTGGAATTAGGAGCAGGGCTAGGACTCAAACCCAGGCCTGCGATACGGGATACAGATGTCCCAAGTGGACGCTTCATGGCTGCGCCAATCACCCACCCTCCTGTGGGGTCTGTGAGCTGAATGCTACGGGGCAGGGGGAAGCAGCGGCCCCTCTGTTATGCTCCTAGGGCATGAGGGTGGCGCCCAGGCAGGCGGCACGAGGAGGGGCTGGGCCGTGAACCAAGCGGACCCCGGTGGGCTTGTCGTCAGAACAGGCAGACGCCTCTGTGTGCCTGGTGTTTGATGGCTTTCCCAGGGGGAGGGGGAGAGCTCAGCCCTGGTTGCTGGGACACAGTGATCTCATTTTCTTGGCGTTAATCATTGGCCGTCATCAAGATAGCCTTTGACCTCCAGTGAGTCACATTGAGCAAGAGAAGGAGAACCGAGAATAAAGTCATTTTTCAGCCTCCCTTTGGATTCCTGGTGAGTCCAAGGGGTGCTTAGGTGGTGCTGCGCCACCAGCAACAGTCTGCTTGGTGGGCCCTGCACAGAACTGGGGGTAAAGCAAGTCCCTGTGGGGACAGTGAGAGGGAAGCAAGACAAAGCCCCTGGCGACCTCCCCAGCCAACTGCCAGGCTCTGCACCGCGTCCTACTGAACCAGTGCTGGAAGATGCTGTGGCAATGCCTGCAAAACCCCTGTCTTGGCCAAGTCCCACCATCCCTGGTGGCCACAGGGGCGGGGCTTTCACAGGGAGAGACTGGATTCCTGCAGGACCGGAGGCTCCTTATCTGGGCTCCACCAGGAGTGCTGGGGCAGAGCCAAGCTGCTGGCACCATGTGATAGGAGGCAGAAGCTGGGCAGGAAGGAGGGGCTGCGGTTGTCAGCCGTCATTAAGAAAGCAAGAGGAGCCAAGAAGAAAACCACCAGTCCCAAGAGGACCAGGGGCCTGAGGCAGGTTGCCTAGCAACAGTGACACCCCCCCCCCCCACGCTCGCCTCTCAGGCTCTCATGAGTTCCCACCCTCTGGTTTCTGCTTTCAAAGCCACCCTCCAGATGCCGCTGCTCAGCACCATTCCTGGGAGGGGGTGTGAGGTAAGGCAGGGGCAGCCCAGGGCACACTTTGCTCCGGCCTGAGGGATGTCCTGCTCTGCACCATGGACTGTCTTGGAGGAATTCTGCTCTGGACTGTGCTTTCTAAGGGGACAGTGGTGATTGGAAACGGAGGCTCTAGAGGGAGACCTGGGTTCCGTTCTAGGGTTAGGTTATCACATGGGTAACCAGGGGCAAGTTTCTTAATCCTAGTGCTTTATCTCCCCTGTCTGTAAAACAGAGAAAAGAATAGGACTTTCCTGTTTGGGTTACTTGAGGATTTAGTGTGGATACTTGGCTAGGTAGATAGGGGGTGGATAGCTAGATATAGACAGATGGAAGTAGACAGATAAAATCACTTAGACTAGTGCCTGGCACAAAGACCGCCTTGTATGTGTCTGTTGTAAAAGGTCCCAGAAGATGGTTTGGCACAGACACTTGCTCCAAGGTATGGAAGAGCAGCCGAGGAGGGATCCCCAGAGCTCCAGGTCCAGGATGGTGTGTGGCATCGACAGATCTGCTTCCAGAACCATCGGTCTAACCATGGCTTGCTCTGGGGCATTTCCCCTTTATCTCCTCAGCTTCAGGATGAGAGGATGAACTGGAAGGGCCTGAAGTCCCTCCTACTTTTCCTAGCCTTAGAGGGTCACGGATAGGATTGAGCTATGAGCCACCTCTGGTGCACAGGTATGGGGAGAATTAGAAAATGTGGTGGGGAAGAGGCTTCCACTGATCCCTAAAGGGAAGGTGCACGGCCTTCCACGGGGTGGGGTGTGTTTGCTCCAGGTCTGCAAGGGGGCAGATCCATATCTCTGGTCCCTAGCTCTTTGTGTTCATTCCTTTTTTTTTTTTTTTTTTTTTTTGGTAGTTGCTCTTGGGATGACACAGGCTTTTGTGACTTCTGACACTCTACTTAAGTCTGATATTTTACCACTTTAGCAGAATGTAGAACCCTGCCTCCTGAATGTCACCTGTATTCTATTTACAGACACTAAAAATCTCCTTCCCAACAATGTTTTAGCATTGGCTTGCAGTGGTCCTAGACATTTTTATTAAACTTCAGAGGAGAGAAGCAGTTGATTGAATGTATGCCGAGGCTGGCCACTCTCATCCGTCGCTCTTCCGAAGATGTGCTGGCAACCAAATCTCCAGGATTTCTTTCATCTGGCACTGTCTACAACTGTTGTGTCTTCATTCCTGAGTGGTATTTTAATGGGGTCTAGAGTTGTTGGTTGACAGTTCTTTCTTTTGTTTCTTGTCTCTGTGGTTGCTAATGTGAAGTTCATGGTCAAAATCAAATTGTGATTACTCTGCATCTTTTCCTCTGACTGCTTTTTTCTTTTTTTTTTTTTTTTTTTTTTGACAGGCAGAGTGGATAGTGAGAGAGAGACAGAGAGAAAGGTCTTCCTTTTTCATTGGTTCAGCCTCCAATGGCTGCTGCAGCCGGCGCACCGCGCTGATCTGAATCTTGGAGCCAGGTGCTTCTCCTGGTCTCCTATGGGGTGCAGGGCCCAAGCACTTGGGCCATCCTCCACTGCCTTCCCGGGCCACAGCAGAGAGCTGGCCTGGAAGAGGGGCGACCAGGACAGAATCCGGCACCCCGACCGGGACTAGAACCCAGTGTGCCGGCGCCGCTAGGCGGAGGATTAGCCTGTTAAGCCACGGCGCCGGCCCTGACTGCTTTCAATATTGCTTCATTACCTTTGGTTTTTAAATTCACTCACATTGGGTTTATTTGGATTTACCCTCTTTGAAGTTCCCTGAGTGTTTGCATCCGTAAATTTATATCTCTCATTATATTTGGGAAATTTCCTGTAATGACTTCTTTTTTATTAGAGATTTATTTTATTTATGTGAAAGGCAGAGTTATAGTCAGAGAGAAAGAGAGACATCTTCCATGCACTGGTTCACTCCCCAGATGGCCACAAAGGCCTGGACTGGGCCAGACTTAAGCCAGGAGCCAGGAGCTTCATTCAGGCCTCCCATGTGGGTGCAGGACTTAGGCCATCTTCTACTGTTTTCCCAGGAGCATCAGCAGGGAGCTGGATGGTAAGTAGAGTAGCCAGGACTCGAACTGGGGCTCATGTGGGATGCCACCATGGCAGGCATCTGCTTAAGCCACTGCGCCACAGCATCGGCCCCCAGAGACTCATTTCTAACTTTACAGTGGAGGAAACATGCGGTCAAGGTTGACAGCATCGGTGAAAAGTCGCATGGACACCATATGCCCATTGGTTGGATGTGATGAGAAGGGTGCTTTTCCTCTGTGGTATCTGATGATGGAGAACACATCGGACAAACCCAAAGTGAGAGACATTCTAGAAACGACCTGACTGCTGCTCTTGAAAAGGTCAGATCATCCGAGTCAGAGACAGACAGCCTGTCATGGTGTGGCGGAGATTAAGACGACAGGGTGACTAAATGTAACGTGACGTTCGGGAACAGAGAAAGGACACGAATGGAAACGCTGGGGAAATCCAAATAAAGACTGTAGTTTAGTTAATAATATTGTGTCAGGCTTAATTTCCAGTCTTGAGTAATGTGCATGGTTAGATAAGTTGTTAGCATAAATGGCTGGCTAGGTAAGAACCAACAAGAGCTCTCTCTGTTATCTCTGCAGTACTTTTGTAAATCTACTGTTATTTTTTATTTTTTTAAAGATTTTTTAAATTTATTTGAAAGTCAGAGTTACACACAGAAAGAGAAGGAGAGGCAGAGAGAGAGAGAGAGAGAGAGAGGTCTTCCATCTGCTGGTTCACTCCCCAGATGGCAGCAATGGCCAGAGCTGTGCCATTCCGAAGCCAGGATCCAGGAGCTTCTTCTGGGTCTCCCATGTGGGTGCAGGGGCCCAAGGACTTGGGCCATCTTCCATTGCTTTCCCAGGACATTAGCAGAGAGCTGTATTGGAAGTGGAGCAGCCGGGACTTGAACTGGCGCTAGTATGGGATGCCGACACTGCAGGCAGTGGCTTTACCTGCTATGCCACAGTGCTAGCCCTATTTACTGTTATTTCAAAATAAGGGTTTTTCTTAATGCCTGACCATGCACTTTTCAATCCAGGCAAATTGTAGCCTGTTTTTCTTACTGATTATAATTAAAAATTCTGAACATAATGCAAATGAAACAGACGGGGTCCATTTGGGGCCATCTGCGGAAGATCATTCATCTCTCTCTCCCCCCTCCATTGGTCTCTTCCTTTCTTTCTCTGTTACTCTGTCATTCAAATACATAAGTAAATCTTAAAGAAAACAGTAGTGAGTCTCTGTATTCAGCCCGCACTGGAGGGGAGGGGAGTTCTGGACGGCAGAGCATCAAAGAATTGGTGATCCCAGTTCAAAGCCACCAGCGTAGCTGAACATCTTGAGAGAAATGCTTTGAAATGAAGTTTCCTCTTAAAATGTCACCCACTAATTTGATCATTTGTCAATGGCTCCTGCCTACCGCAACCACGGCTGTGCTATTTTAATGGTGATTTTCCAGTTTTGCTCATTCCTGCTGCATATATTCATTGGAGTCATTCTGTAATTAAGATTTGTCCCTTGTCTCCCGGATTTAATTTATTTGTTCAATCGTTTTTTATCAGAACAGACTCATGGATATTTATTCTTTCGGTCACAATCTAATTTGATCGCTGTTATTCCGTGGCTCAAGTTGCTGCAGCTTGGCGTAGTGAGAGTTCTCCCAGGTTGCCTCCTGTAGCCCTTTGAAATGCCCCCATCCTTTTTTTCCCACCCGAGAGTCAGCCGCCTCTGCAGACAGCCTTGGGTACTTTTGCTGGAGACAGATTTCAAAACAAAGGCCTCTGAACACGCTTCTGGTTTCTACAGAGCTGCTGTTCTCTGATCTGTCAGTGCAGAGAGCTGGGGAATACATATCTGAGCACCAACCCAGAGAGAGCTGTGCCGCGGGCTCAGATCTGGCTTGTAAAGGAAGCCGCAGCTAGGAGTGCCGCCCACCTCGTTTCGTGTTTGTGCACACAGCTTCCCCCCTCCACCACGAGAGCAGAGTCCCTGCCTGAGGCATTTTTACACGCACCCGCATGCCGGCCCCATGGCGCCGACTCAGGGCTTGTTCGCTGGTCGCCTGCATGAGCTGTGGGACTCTCGGGTCACGTGATCACCGGCCTTTTCCTTCTTCTCTTAGGAACCACAGGTGTGACTTGAGTTAGTTCAAGTTACCAGAATCAAAAGGCTTTGCTATTGGAAGGGTGGCCCTAGTGGTGTAGAACAACGCTGGCCTTTGCCGTGCTAGAAGCTGAAGGGCTCCTGCATTGTTAGCGGCACAGCTGCTGTGTGGAGAACTCTGATTGGCTGCCTGGCGGGGGACAAGCTGTGCTTCCGTGTGAGCAGCCCATATTTAGCTCAGCCACAGATGCCCTGGGCTAGGGCTGCATCTGCCCTGCCCCCAGCAGGCCCCTGAGTGAGGAGCCAGCTCAAAGGTGGAATAGATGTGTACGCAAGCAGTGCTTCTACCAGGGCACGCCCTGTGCTCCCCTAGCCCAAGGACCAGGGTCTTCCTCTCACAGCGCAGGAAACCTGCCCACCTGGTGGCTTGGTGTCGTATTTGCACACCTGTTTTTAGTTCCTGGTCATCTGTAGGGCCTTCCAGGTGTCTCCAGGGGCTGTGATAGCCCCTGCTTCCTCCTGCTGCATCCCTGTCTATTCTCCCCTAATCCTGGTTCCCGTGTCTTTCAATAGGCAAATGCTCAACCAGCACCCTGGGGTGAGTGTGATGTAGGGCTGGGCTTGCAGGAGAAGGGTGTGGGAGGGGAGGCTGTCAGGGCCCAGGGTGTCCAGCCCTGGGGAAGTGGCTTTCCTTTCCTGCAGGATGCATCTAAGAGGTAAAGCAGAGTTAACTTCCCAAGCCCCGGGGTTGGGCACCAGAGCCTGCAGGTGCAGTGAGCGGTGGGTCTTTTGATCTGCTGGGACCTGGCTCAGCAGCTGTGGGAGCTGGGCAGGCAGAGTGGCTCCTTGTGGGGTTCAGAGACGCCCACGGGTTGCTCTGAAGCCCGACCTGGGATTTGCTCTGCTGTTTGCCATGGGGATGGCTGAGGAGGCGAGTGTCATCTGCCCCTCCTCCCTCTCATTATGACAAAGCTCTCAGGGCTGGAACAGGACTGGGGGAGGGCGACTTCTCCAGAGAGGCAGCGAGGGAATTCAGAGCGAGCATGGGCCTGGAGAGACAAGGGTCAGACATGACTCAGAGGTGGGGTGAGCACGAAGCTCCTCCCAGGACCGGGATCGGCTGAGCATCACAGTATCAGCCATGACACGGCATCTTTGTGGCTCCAGTTCGCTTTCTCTCCCTCCCTTTTCTCCTCCAGCCGGGGGTCCTCCGTGCAGAGTGAGGGAACGGCACCCTATTCACACACTGGATGTCACCAATGGAAACAGAAGGAATTCCTCCAATTACCACCTGACCCTTGAAGGCACTCGCAAACAGCCTGCCCTCCTCACCTCCCCACTCCAGGGGCTGTTTCCCAGGCGATCTCTTAGGAGCTCTGCAAGGCTCCTGCTCTCTGCTGGTGCATGCCCTGGGCCTCCAGTCATGCAGGCCCTGGCCCATCTGTTGGGTCTGAGCTGCGGGAGCCTGTGGGAGAGGCCTGGGCAGGGCATTCTGGTGTTGGAGCACTTTGTTGCAGCCTGTGTTTCCTTTCCTGGGACTGTGGAGGCCTTTCCACAGCGCTCATTTCCTTTGCATCATGTGTTCGCTGGGGCCTGGCTCAGACAGGCAGCTCAGATCCCAACCCAGGCCTGGCAAACCTCTCAATGTCGAGCAGGGGCTGACTTTTTAAATTGGCAAATTAATTTGGCAAGCCTCCAAGATACAG